>NW_026652278.1:41565400-41699457 GCF_009828535.3 Hylobates moloch
CAAAGATCAGATAGTTGTAGATATGCAGCATTATTTCTGAGGGCTCTGTTCTGTTCCATTGATCTATGTCTCTGTTGTGGTACCAGTACCATGCTGTTTTGGTTGTTGATTCTTTAAAAAAAACAAAAACAAAACTACACACCTCTTTTTAGAATGGGAGACCTTGTAGTTTTTTTTTCCACAAATTTTTATTTTAAAAAATGTCAAACCTACAAAAAAGCTCTAAGAATAATACAGTGAACACCTATATAGCTTTCTTCTAGATTCACCAATTGTTAGCATTTTGCCACATTTGTGCTTGCATGCTCGCTCACGCGCTCTCTCTGTCTCTCTTTCTCTATTATTTTTATATATATATATATTTATTTATTTATTTCGCCAATAGCCATTTAAAAGTAAGTTGTAGGCCGGGTGTGGTGGCTGACGCCTGTAATCCCAGCACTTTGGGAGGCCGAGGCGGGTGGATCACCAGGTCAAGAGATCGAGACCATCCTGGCCAACATGGTGAAACCTCGTCTCTACTAAAAATACAAAAAATTAGCTGGGTGTGGTGGCACGTGCCTGTAGTCCCAGCTAATCGGGAGGCTGAGGCAGGAGAATTGCTTGAACCCAGGAGGTGGAGGTTGCGGTGAGCCAAGATTGTACCACTGCACTCCAGCCTGGGTGACAGAGCAAGACTCCATCTAAAAAAAAATAAGTAAATAAATAAGTTGTAGGCTGGGCACAGTGGCTCACGCCTGTAATCCCAGCACTTTGGGAGGCCGAGGCGGGTGGATCACCTGAGGTCAGGAGTTTGAGACCAGTCTGGCCAACATGGCAAAACCCCGTCTCTACTAAAAATATAAAAATTAGCCAGATGTGGTGGAACTTGCCTGTAATCCCAGCTACTCAGGAGGCTGAGGCAGGAGAATCACTTGAACCTGGGAGGCCGAGGTTGCAGTGAGCCGAGATCATGCCACTGTACTGCAACCTGGGCAACAGAGTAAGTCTCTGTCTCAAAAAAAAAAAAAAAAAAAAATTGTAGACCTCTCACTCCTAAATATTTTAGCACATATCTCCTGAGAACAAGAAATATCGAGATTGTTTCAGTAATGTCCTTTACAGCAGTTTGTTTTTTGTTTGTTTTTTGTTTTTTTTTGAGACAGTCTCGCTCTGTCACCCAGGCTGGCGTGCAGTGGCACAGTCTCAGCTCACTGCAAGCTCCGCCTCCTGGGTTCTGGCCATTCTCCTGCCTCAGCCTCCCAAGTAGCTGGGACTACAGGCGCCCGCCACCACGCCCAGCTAATTTTTTGTATTTTTAGTAGAGACAGGGTTTCTCCGTGTTAGCCAGGATGGTCTTGATCTCCTGACCTCGCGATCCGCCCTCCTCAGCCTCCCAAAGTGCTGGGATTACAGGTGTGAGCCACCGCACCCAGCCTAGCAATTTGGTTTTTTATTTGTTTGTTTTGTATTTTTAGTAGAGACAGGGTTTCACCGTGTTAGCCAGGATGGTCTCGATCTCCTGACCTCGTGATCTGCCCTCCTCGGCCTCCCAAAGTGCTAGGATTACAGGCGTGAGCCACCGCGCCTGGTGCAATTTGTTTGTTTTTTTAAATCCAAGATCCACTCAAGAGATATAACAACTTGCATTTAGATTTTTTCTTTAATGAGTATTTTAATTTAGTTTCGAAAAAAAATGGTGCATGACTTGGATGAGAAAGCATAAAATTAAGAGGGTTTTCTGGAAATGCAAGAAAAATAAATAACCTTTAATATGTTCAGTGATAATTTTCTGGATCTTCCTCTTGTGTCAAAAGCTATATATATTTCTTTCTCAAAGCAGCTGCTCCAAGAACTAACTAGCCCTCTTTATCTCCCTCTAGCTGGGATAGACTAACTCCCCTCCACCCTCACCTCTCTTCTTTGAATAACACTGCATAGGTGTTAATAGCCTGGGCTCTCACCAATGAACAGAATTGTCCTTTAAGCCAGCAACCCACAGGCAGTGGGACCCAAAGCCTCACCCCTAGTCCCCAGGGCAGAAGCCACAGAGCTGGTATTGTTTCTACTGTCTCAGGAAGAAGGAGCCAAAAGCTGACCCTTGGCACAAATCAGAGGCCAATATGGAAAGAGAATAACTGTTTCTAGTCCCAGAGTAGGCAAGTTGTGGGCAAAAACGGGGAGTTTTTGCAGCCACCCCATCTTTAGAAACAAGGGGAAAACTGGACCCTTTTCCACTATTATGGTCTACAAGGTACTCTACTGCTCCAAGGGGATCTGAAAGCGCAAAAGTATCTAAACAAATAAGGAGAACTTTTCCCAGGCTGGAGATAAGAGTGACAAACAGACAGATGGGTGAATGTAATAATGCGTAGGAATATGATGCTGGGAACCTCTGTTCTTCATATGGCTGCCAGCCCTACAGAGGACAACACAGTAAGAACCAGGACAGCCACTCCAGACTGGTATAGCTGGGGAATCTTCAGGCCTTTTCCTAGGTCCCACATCAAGTGTCAGACCCCATTCCAGGTATGATACATGAGAGGGAAGATGAGTGCAAACTTAGCTGTGTGGATCAGTGCTGGCCCCAGACAGAGGGACTTCATGAGCTCCAAATAAGACTCAAAGTTCCCAGGGAGTAACAGGGCCGACATGCCAAAAAGAGAGGCCCCTGCCCTCAAAGTAGTACCAGTGCCATGGTGGCAGATGGCCATCGCCATGGGAAGAGACCAACTGTAGATAGTGACGTGGGGAGATACAGGACGGTTTAAACCTGTGTTCTTATTCCAGAACTGCTCCATCTCTTGTTTGGCTCTGGTTCCCAAAGGAGCAGCATTTCTGATACAGAGCTGAGGGCTAAAGTGGGCTCGGAGGCAATGTCGACCAACATGTCTCAGCAAGAATGTAGCCATCTTGGGTTCCACATTTAGTTGTTATATCTCTTTAATCTCCTTTAATTTAGACAGTTCCCTAGGCTTTTTGTCTTTTATATCATTAGAAGAGTCCATGCCCATTGTTTTATAGAATATCCTTTAATATAGTTTTTGTGGGCTTTGTAGCAGTTATATCTACATAGGCCTTAAATTATAGGACTAAAGCACAGGGTTACCACTTACTGCTATTAAAACAATGTCAGACCAGGCACGGTGGCTTACACCCGTAATCCCAGCACTTTGGGAGGCCGGGGCGGGTGGATCACCTGAGGTCAGGAGTTCGATACCAGCCTGACCAACATGGTGAAACCCCATTTCTACTAAAAATGCAAAAATTAGCTGGGCGTGGTGGTGCATGCCTGTAATCCCAGCTACTCGGGAGGCTGAGGCAGGAGAATCACCTGAACCCCGGAGGCAGAGGTTGCAGTGAGCCGAGATCGCGCCATTGCACTCCAGCCTGGGCAACAAGAGCGAAACTCCATCTCGAAACAAAACAAAACTGTCAAATGGTGACTGTCATAAAGACATTTTAAAGGCAAGTTTTTTATTAGGGATATTTAAAAGTTTATCTTGCCATTTTAGATGAGATGGTATAAATTAATGGGCTCTGGAAACTGATCTGGTTTAATTCCAGATTTCATTCCTGGGTTTTAATCTGAGAATTCCCTTAACCTCTCCAAGCTTCATTTTCCTCATCTGTAAAATGGTAATAATAACAACTGTATTTATCTCATAGAGTTACTGTGAGGATAAAATGAGCTGACATGTAAAATATTTATTAGCAAAGTGCCTAGAACATTGTGAGCATTTAGTACCTAATAGTTGTGGTAGTAGAGTTGTTGATAATTTGTACTAGGTATCAAATATTAAAAAATTATAACATGAAAAATTATGTATTTAAGAGATCAGGAAGCTTTGTTTTTGAAAGGTAGCCAAGAACATTTTGGAGGTTGTTATACTTAATGTGTTCTCCAATATTAAAAGAAAAAATCGCTGCTGGGTGCGGTGGCTCACACTTGTAATCCCAGCACTTTGGGAGGCTGAGGTGGGCGGATCACGAGGTCAGGAGATCGAGACCATCCTGGCTAATATGGTGAAACCCCATCTCTACTAAAAATTCAAAAAAATTAGCCGAGTGTGGTGGCAGGCACCTGTAGTCCCAGCTACTCGGGAGGCTGAGGCAGGAGAATGGCTTGAATCTGGGAGGCAGAGCTTGCAGTGAGCCAAGATCATACCACTGCACTCCAGCATGGGCAACAGAGCGAGACTCCTTCTAAAAAAAAAAAAAAAAAAGTCAGCCAGGCATGGTGGCTCATGCCTGCAATCCCAGCACTTTGGGAGGCCGAGGCAGGTGGATCATGAGGTCAGGCGTTCAAGACCAGCCTGGCCAAGATGGTGAAACCCCGTCTCTACTAAAAATGCAAAAATTTTCGAGGTATGGTGGCGGGCTCCTGTAATCCCAGCTACTCGGGAGGCTGAGGCAGAGAATTGCTTGAACCTGGAAGGCGGAGGTTGCAGTGAGCCGAGATCGCACCACTGCACTCCAGCCTGGGCGACAGAGTGAGACTCTGTCTCAAAAAAACAAAAAGAAAAAAATATTTTAATTAAATTTACACTTCACACACCTGGCCAATGAAATGGAATTATCCTAATTAAGTTCCTCCCCAAACCTTGGTGTTCCTTTTTCTCCCAGAAAATTGCATTGATCAATTTAGGATTGTTGAAAAAAAAATCCCTCAGTGTTCTACCCTTCTTCCCCAACCTGTTTGGCATCAGTGGGAAAGCAAGGAATTTTTGGCCATCCATTCCACCTGTAACTCAGGGTTGTGTTGGTGACAGTGACTAGGAACTGCTCCTGTTCCCTCCAGAGCCCTGTCTGATTTCATAGACTGGCTTGGAGCTGAGGGCCTCTCATAGCTTGCCACATCACTGAAGCCCCCACATACTCCTCAGGTTACCATTTCTGAAACTGGAAGAGTTTTATAATCATATTATCTGTTACTAGGTCCGAGGGCAAGAGAGAGCAGAGGAAGTTGATAATTTTTTGGCCAAGTTTTTTTTTTTAATACCTTTCAAACTAATAGAGAAGCTCTATTTATAGGCATAATTGGCTTTTACTTTAAAATATATTAAAATCAGAAAATAATACTACATCTGACATTCTTGTGGGGGAAATGGCTAATCATATATGAAAGCAGATATTCAGTCACTTTATTGTTTGTTTGCAGTAATATTCAGCCTGTCATTCAAGTAACTTTAATTAGGGCTTTTCTTCAGTATCTAGGTTACTTCTCTTTATTCACCAAATGCTTGCAAATGCAAAATAGAAAGTGCATATTATTAATTTGAATTCTAATGTTTATAATGAGACCATATGCAAAAACTCAACTTTAATTTTATCTATTACAGAAATAATTGAAAATGCAGTAAAAGAAAAATCAATACTCACATGACTTCCTAGTTTATGAAACACCTTTATATACATTATCTTACAACTTACATCTCTGTAAGGTAATTGGGACAAATATTTGGTTTCTTCATTTGACAGAGAAGAGAGCCAAGATTCAGAAATGTTAATATTCAAGTTCATGGTTCCACCACTTACTGGGTGATCTTGAACAAGTCACTTAATCACTCTGTGTGATTTCCTTAAATATAAAGCAGAATTCAAAATAGAGCCTACCACGTAGGGTGTGTGTGAAGACGAAATGAGTTAATGTCCACAAGGCACTTAGAACAGTGTCTGGTGCATAGTAAATCTCAATAAATGTTAGCTATTAGCCGTTATTATCACACAGCTAGTAAATGTTAGGACTTGTACCCGAATCTAGACCTTCTGTCTCCTAGTCCAGAACACTTCCTAGTACCATGTGCAATTTACCTTTTAGTAAATCATTGGTTGAATTTCCGCTTCACACTGACCTTGTTATTCTTGAAGGGATCTTTTTCTACTTTGTTTACTTTGACTTTAAATTTCTCAAGATCAAAAGGGAAATGTGTTTGAAAGATTCTTCCTGATTTTAAAAAATCCTCTGATTTCTGTTGTCATCTGGGTTTGCTTGACCTTGAAGTATCAGAAGGTGTTTTAGCAGGTGAAGATATCATAAAATTGTTTTCAAGAGTGATTTTGGGTGTTTCTGGTGAATTCTGTTTTGGTTGGAAGGCCTAAAGTGGGAAGTAGAGTTAGAAGAAATTGTTGAACTACAGCCCAGATTTTGGGGGTTGGGGGGAGTTCAGCCATATCTCTTATCTACAGTGCTGAGAGAATATTGCCATTACAGAAAATGGCAGCTTGGTGACTTCAGAGTAAAGATAATTGTTTTGACACGGGATTATTTATAGTAAAAGAGCCATCCTGAAGAAATTGGTAAACTGTTATGGACCATTTCCTGGGAAAGGAGAAATTGTTTATAGATATTTCTCTTGATAATAGTATTTGTAGCAGGCTTTTACTTGTGACTCCCAGTTGTTTTTATCTACTGCCAGTGTAGATATTTTATGGCTGTGAGATGGACCTAAGTGAAAATCTGCATGCTTTTGTGGGAGCTACTCAGCTGCTATAGGGAGACAACCGCCTTTTCTTTGGATGCCCAAGGTCAATGCAAAACTGGATTTGATGTTGAAGATTGCAGAGGGTGGGCAGTGATGTGAAGGAAAAATGGAGTCAGCCAGGAGGCCTTCATGAGGCAAGGAATAAGAGAAAGCCCCAATTCACTGGGCATGCCCTATCACCAGGCCTTTTTGATGTGTACATAATACAGTATATACATAGATGGAGTACTCTGACTGCAGGATGTTCAATATGCTTATGATCTTTGTGGATATCTGTACCAGTATTTAACTTGGTAAGACAGGAGGTTTGAAAGATCCTGCTGAGACCTCCTCTTTGTGATATTTGGACTTTTTAACCCACCTTATCTCTAATATTATCTTTAGTAAGTAGAATTAATGTCCTCATATTAAGTGAAAACACTGAATTTTTAAGATTCCCTGGCACCTGGTGATAGTTCAATACTGTTTGCAAAAGAGGATATGAAGAAATGATGTATTTATTGTCTTTTCTAGTTTCGCAGTCTGGTTTTATTTTTCCTGACTAGCCACCTACAGAATCTTCTGACCTATGCAGCATGAGACCAAACCCCAGAAAACAGCTCTGGGTCCTAAAACCTTAGCAGTCTCTCTCTTGCAACTACATGGCTGCCCATTCAGTTTGGTGCCTTCTCCTGTGTGTTAGTTTCTGCCTGCTATGCTGGGGAGTGGCTGGTCTTTTTTTCTGCTATATTTGCTTGAATGCTCTGTATAGTAGATGGGGAGTTGGAGAAAACGCTAAAAATGAATAGCCATTATCCATTGCCACTGTCATTACATGTTGCCCAGGACTCCAGAGAGCTTTGCTTCTTAGCCAGTTGATTATGAATTAAACACCTCTGATGTGTGAGAATCTTCTGTATGTGGGGATTCTTATCCTTCTTTGCCATTTACATTCTTCTGATATGCAATGTACCAGAGAAGAACAGTATTGGTGATGGTTTCCTTTGAGGTTAGTAGCAGAGTTGGGAATTGAGGAATGACAGCTGAGAGATTTAGCAAAGCTAGCAGGGTTGTAGAGAAGTTGAAAGCTTAGACTAGTTCATGATGGGCCTTTGCTTAGTCATCATTTATGAATGCCAGTGTGGCCACAAGTGCACAGGTGGCCCCTTGAATATCTGTTGCTCTCTTTAAAGTTTTTGCTGATTCTCCCAAGTTGGGCCTTTGCTCCTTATGATTTCAGTGACACATTTTGTCCCCACTTATCTCCCTCAGCTTTGTAGTGAGGAGTTAATTGTCTAAATGTTTGTTTCATCTACTTCATAAGTTTCTTTACAAGAGGAACCTGGGGCCGGGCGTGGTGGCTCACACCTGTAATCCCACCACTTCGGGAGGCCGAGGCAGATGGATCACTTGAGGTCAGGAGTGTGAGACCAGCCTGGCCAACATGGTGAAATCCTGTCTCTACTAAAAATACAAAAATTAGACAGATGTGGTGGCGGGTGCCTGTAATCCCAGCTACTCGGGAGGCTGAGGCCCGCAAATTGCTTGAACCCAGGAGGCAGAAGTTGCAGTGAGCCGAGATCATACCACAGAGATTGTGCCACTGCACTGAGATTGGGTGACAGAGCAAGACTCCATCTCAAAAAAAAAAAAAAAAAAAAAAAAAAAAGAAGAGGAACCTGGTCTTGCTCGTTTTAGTATTCTCATAAACCATGGATATGTCCCACTTATATCAGTTACTTGGTAAATCTTATGGAATTAAACTGAACAAAACTGGCTGTGTCTATGGAAATCCTGCAGCTAATGTCCATTTTTCTAGACCTACTGTACTCTGCCAAGAGGGTATCTCTTAGAGAAGCAGAGCACCATCATCAGAAAGAGCAGGCAAAAGCACACCAGCTTATTGTTGGCCCTTTTAAAAACTTTTTTTTGAAGCTTTTTGTGTGTGTGTTTGTGTGTCAACAAAGCTTTTTTTAAAAAAGCTTTGTTAAAATATCATTCACATACCATACAACTCACCAATGTGACATGTGCATGTCAGTGGTTTTCAGCATATTTACAGAGTTGTGCAGTCATCACCACAATCAATTTTAGGAAATTTATCATCCCAAAAAGAAACTCAGTGCTTATTCCCTCCAGCTTCCCCGTCCTAGGCAGCCACTAATCTATTTTTTGTCTTGATAGATTTGCTGGTTCTGGACATACTTTGTCTGGCTTCTTTCACTTAGCGTAATATTTTCAAGGTTTATCCCTGTGGCATGTGGCCAGCCTAGAGCGTTGTAGAAATTGGAAAGCAGGTGGTGCTTGTTTCCTGGCTGCTTGTTAGTTGTGGCTAAGGCCAATGGTGAGTCCACCTGCCCTCATTAAGGATAACCAGATGTATTTAGTGGAAATTCCATAGATGTGTTCTAAACTTGCTCCTGTGAGTAATTGTAAAAATTAAACAAGATAATATCAATGAGCACCTAACTTAGTTCCTGGACAAAGTCCCTTTGTCCCACTTGAACTTCTTAGATTTTAGTAAGAATTTGCCAAAATGAAACAACAGGTAATTTGTAATTGGTACTTTGAGTTTAATGTACTGATTCTTCCTCCACCCTTTTGTTTTTGCTCTCCCCAAGGCTATGCCTTTCTGCTGTTCCAGGAGGAAAGCTCGGTACAAGCTTTGATAGATGCCTGCCTAGAAGAAGATGGGAAACTGTACCTGTGTGTGTCAAGCCCCACCATCAAGGATAAGCCAGTAAGTAATATATGGCCAGCTGTTGCTTTTCCAGAGCACATATGCTGTTGGAATAGCTGACCTCCTCTTTCTGATAATGGAAATGCTGGTAACTAGGATCCTCTTACCCAGCTTGGCCTTGCTATGCAGTAGAGTTGGACTTTGGTTGGTGATGGGAAACTAATAACAAATTACTCAGTATTTCATTTTATACCTTTGGGACTGTGTGTAAACAAATATGTCCTTGTCTTTCACTTACAGCTCTTTTAAGCTAATTCCTATTCAGAAATTCTGAATTGAGGTAAATAATGCTCTTAGCGGTTTTGGCAGCTGGTTTCCGTCATTATTTCAGATCAAGGACAGGAGTTATTTATTTTTGAAAAAGGTCATAATTGTTGATGTTTATGTGCCTCTGAATGCAAGGCATTGTGCTGGGTGGTACCCTCAGCTAGTTAAATAGAGCCTTCTGGGTCAGGAGCTTACACTCTAAAATGGATAGTTTCAACAGAGCAGGAGAGGAGAAGGGCAGAGAACGTGGAGCTAAAACCATAATACAGGGTTTGTGGTGAAGAGTTTGTGGCTTCTGAGCCAGGGTATGAATGAGTAAGTCACTGGATAAAGGAGGAAGATTGTGTCCTTTCTCTGGCAGAAGAGCTATCAGTGGAGAAGGGGCAAGATCATGTCCAGAGCAGAATAAAATAACTTCGTTTATGTGACAGAAGTAGGGATCTGTGGGAAGTTGGCAGGGGTAGGGTGAGGTGAGTTTGTGTGTCAAGGCTTGGTGCTAGGTGTGGCAAATAGAGTAAAAATATGACACAGAGTGGGCAAGAGACCAGAGCTGTATATACCACAGGGCCTGCAGCGGCCTCTGTATGACTAGCACTGGAAGTGTGGGGCCTACTTAGCAGCTAGGTTTATTTTCAGAAATGTACATGGGGAAATAGTTGGATTGAATATAGAAGTTTTGAGTGTTGACTCTTGCATTGAAATATCTGCTTGGCTTTGAATAAATCATCTAATCCTTGCTGGACTGTGGTTTCCTCACCTGGAAAATGGGAAGAATAATCATTCTTCCCTGGGTTGTTGAGAGGCTCAGATAAGAGGAAAATGAATGTGAAAGCATTTGGTAGAGGTCAGATACTTGTACAAATTTAACTGGCTAATGTTGTCAGTCCTACATAGGATTCAATGGAGCAAGATTAGAACTCAGCTACATGGCAATATCTGTTGAGAAGGATGATGGCGTCTTGAACAGGGTTTACAACTGTTTGCTAAAAAATGATGTTGAGACTTGACCACCTATAAAGGGGAGAGTGCAGCACTTAAAGCAGAAGAGAGAACTATTAAAGAATGGGGATATTGAGAGTATTCATTGGAGAGTAAGCAAATGATGTGGAAAAAGAGGCAAGGATTTTAGCCAGTATAAAAGTGCCACTGTAATTTTCAAATTTGGAGACTGTTGCCAAATTTTGGAGTAGTATGAGTTTGGAAAGTCTGTACCCAAAGAAGAAACAAGCCCCCCTCCACACACACAAAAAATCTGTACCCAGCCAGGTACGGTAGCTCACGCCTGTAATCCCAGCACGCTGGGAGGCCAAGGCGGGTGGATCACGAGGTCAGGAGATCAAGACCATCCTGGCTAACACGGTGAAACCCCTTCTCTACTAAAAATACAAAAAAATAGCTGGGGGTGGTGGCATGTGCCTGTAATCCCAGCTACAGGAGGCTGAGGCAGTAGAATCGCTTGAACCCGGGAGGCAGTGGTTGCAGTGAGCCGAGATCGCGTCATTGCACTCCAACCTGGGCGACAGAGCGAGACTGTCTCAAAAAAAAAAAAAAAAAAAAAAATCTGTACCCAATTTAGTAGGGTCAGATATCTGAGAGGTAAATTCTCAACCTCCAGAGAGCCTCTGCTACTGGCATGCCAGTTGGAGAGAAGCTGGAGTGAGCTAGGAAGGTTTAAGGTCACACACTGTAGGAGAGGATTAGAAATAAATTTTTCTACATAAAAAGGCAGAGGGATAGTAGTACACATTGAAATAGTTAGTCCATGCAGGTTAAGAAGCTAGAGATGAACACACAGAGTTTATATACCTTAGAAGAATCATGTCACTGGCTCTGTAGGGAAGGAGAATAATATGCCTTGTGGGACAAGCCTTCAGCTGGACAGGGTGTCTCTTGAGCAGGGAGTGAGCAGCAGTAGGGGTCAGATGGAGGTGTTGTGGTGACAATGCCATTACTCTTGAGTGTTTTTAGTAGAAACACATATATTATCCTTGGATTGAAGGACTTTTGAAAATAATTAGTAGAATTATCTGTTTTGGAAATATTTATGGGGAAACTAACTTTCACTGTTTGTGTTTTGGCAAACTCTGCCTTATTACAGTTTTCATTTTCTGAGCCCAAGTGCAGCAGTTTTACTGTAGCTTGGTGAATTCTGAATGGCGACTGCCAATCACACATTTCTTTGACCCAGGCATACTCAGAATTTCCAGCATAAACAGTTTTAGTAAAACTTAGGATAGGAAACTTAAAAGTCCCCAAACACCTGCAATTTTAATGAACTGGATCCTATTTTGGGTTCCACTCTTTTGTCTCTTATTTTTGAAACCTTCTCTTACTTGGTTTTAGCTCCACATCTACCACCCCACCACCACCCCCCGCCTCATTTATTCATATGTCCCTACCTAGGTTCTGGTACATTCCACCTCATTGTGCATGCTCCCATGAGGGGAAAAAAAGTAAGAACTGTGTTGAACCTTTGGAAGTAAATGAGGACCTTGGCAGTAGCTCAAGGCAAAGTCAACCTTTGGCACTCATTCACCAAACTTTTTTTGAGCCATGGCGCTTCCTTGCTCCAAGCTTTTGGCTTGGCTAGCCTTTATTTTCTACCTTTCAGGATCCCAGTGCCCTTGTTCTGTTGTTTCATTTTTTCTGACCCTCCCTGGATTTCTTCTTGGAAATACACCATGTTCTAAAATGACCTTGCAGATTTTCTACCCTTTATCTTTCTTTCTCATCGTTTCCCCTCAAACTCCTGTTCCCTTTGGAATAGATTAATCAGATTGTTTTTCTAATGCAGAACCTGATAGTGAGGTCTCCTTTCACCTATCTTGTCCAGGATCATACTTGTTTTTTTTTTAACTCGAATTCCAAATTTGTGGATTTCAGGTTGTATTAAGGAGATATTTTTCATCAGTGACTACTTCTTATTAAATTACTCAACTCAGACTATTCTGTGTATAGGTCTGGTCCTGAAAGATTGCAGAAGGAACTGTATTTATGGCCTAATTAGTTGACTTCCTCAGTTCCAAAGAATGGGAAGACAAATTGGCAAGAGCAAGAGGAGGTATTGAGGAGCTTCTAGATCTATGATTTTTTTTTCCTTCTCCGGTAAGAGGAGTTTCATAGCTCAGGTATCCCAGGCATATCAGAAGACAGCTGTGTCCATGTGCAAGGGTTCCAGTGAAGCAGGCAGACATTGTGCACAGTGGTCCCTCTCATCAAAGTGACTCTATTTTTTGACTATATTAATAGATTGAACCTGAAGGTTCAAGACAGCAAGCTAATAGAGCAAGGGACCTAGAAGGTCTAGCAGAGATAGGGGCTGAAAAAGAGTAATCTTGAAAAGAAGGTGGAGAAGGAGCTATTTAAGGTTCTAGAACATGTTGGCCAGAGATGTGGGATAGCAAACACCTTGAAAGGATTATCAGAGGAGTTTCCTGCTTCCTGCTCCTTATGATTTATTTATAGCACGATCACAATTTCTCTATATCCTGAAATACAACAGAGTGATTTTGCTATAAATTTAAAAACCATATTACCAAACTAAAGTATGCTTATGTGGGGATCCGTTCTTTATGTTATTGCTCAGGTAATGTGGTCATCCACTTAAAACTTGAAAAACAAATTTGAAAAGAATGGTAAGAATAAGGAATCTGGAAATAAAGGCCAATTTAATTCTTCAGTTTTTAATTATGTCCCATGTGTCTGTCATTCTGGTGTTTCCTCCTCCCCCTGTTTGTATATGAGTGGGATCTGTAGCACTTTTCAGTCACTCCTCTTTGGTTACAAAAGCAGTCCAGATCCTTTTCCCAGCTATTTAAGACCTTCCCAGTCTAGCTTCAATTTTTTTCCAACTTTGCCCTTTTCTGCTTTCCTTCTGAACCCCATATTTTAACCAAACGGAAATATCTATGCTCTCATCTCGATTCCTTTCTTCCTTCCTTCCTTCCTTTTTCTTTCTTTTTTTTTTTTTGATACAGAGTCTTGCTCTTTTGCCTAGGCTGGAGTGCAGTGGCGTGATCTCAGCACACTGCAACCTCTGCCTTCTGAGTTCAAGTGATTCACCTGCCTCAGTCTCCCAGGTACAGGCATGTGTCACCACACCTGGATAATTTTTGTATTTTTAGTAGAGACGGGGTTTCACCATGTTGGCCAAGCTGGTCTCGAACTCCTCACCTCAGGTGATCCACCCGCCCTGGACTCCCAAAGTGCTAGGATTACAAGCATGAGCCACCGCACCTGGCCTCCCATTTCAGTTTCTAATGCCTACCCTTAAAGACTCCTCACAAATGCCATCTCTTTCATGAATCCTTCCTTGATCTTCACATCATGTATCGTGAATGTTACCTATTATCGTAGCTATCTCCAGCCCCATCTAGAGCCATCTTTTTAAAATGGTGTGCCTTCCTTCAGACCACGTTTGAGTACCTGCCATGGTCAAGGCACAGTACTGGTTACTATGAATCAGAACATACTGTGAGTTGATATAAAATCTTGTGTCCAAAAGTTAATTAAATGGTAATGAGGGAATAGCCAAAAAAAAAAAAAAAAAAGGTTAATAGTATAATGCATAGATAAAATAAGTATAGGCTGGGTGCAGTGGCTCATGCCTGTAATCCCAGCACTTTGGGAGGCTGAGCTGGGTGGATCACTTGAGGTCAGGAGATCGAGACCAGCCTGGCCAACATGGTAAAATCCTGTCTCTATTAAAAATACAAAAATTAGCCGGGTGTGGTGGTGGACGCCTCTAATTCCAGCTACTCGGGAGGTTGAGGCACAAGAATCGCTTGAACCCAGGAGGCAGAGGTTGCAGTGAGCCGACATTGCACCATCACACTCCAGCCTGGGCGGCAGAGCGAGACTCCATCTCATAAATAAATAAAATAAAAATACAAAAATCAGCCAGGCATGGTGGCAGACGCCTGTAATCCCAGCTACTGGTGGGCTGTGGCAGGAGAATTGCTTGAACCCGGGAGGCAGAGGTTGCAGTGAGCTGAGATTGGGCTACTGCACTCCAGCCTGGGAAACAGAGCAGGACTCAGTCTCAAAAAAAAAAAAAAAAAACCCACAAAACAAGTATATAAATACACAGTGCCTATAGAACCTAGCACATAAAAGGTTCTCAAATATTTGCCAAGGTAATGAAGATAAAACAAAAGAATAAGATACAGATTATATACTTTGGAGAGTTCATCTATACCTAGAATGATGAAAGAAAACTTCCTGGATGAAGTTCATTTGAATTAGGCTTGAAGGATGAGGAGAATGTGGAGTTGGCCAAGGGAAGGGTAGAAGTATAGGGAATAAAAATTTCAGAGAAACGCAAAAACATGAACACAAAAATGGGAAATGGTGTGACATGAATGGAGAATATTTAGGTTGGTTAGATGGAGCACAAATATATGAAAGGGAATAGAGAGAAATTAAATTGGGCAAAATAGATAGAGACTAAGTTATAGAACACCTTGATTGTCTCAGTCCTTCATTTGTGTTGTATTTACTAAAGGTATTTCATTCTTTGTTTAGTACCTCTTAACACATAACTATAATTTTATCTTGGCCCATTTGAATCTGGTTTTTTATGTCCATCTTAGAATTCACGTCTAAGCCATCTCAGCATGTGTGTCATATCCCACCTCGGAAATCTTTAGCATTTCTGATCTTGATTTATTTGTTTCTTGAATTCTTGGTCTAAATTGTGGTTTGGGGCTGGGCACGGTGGCTCTCACCTGTAATCTCATCATTTTAGGAGGCTGAGGCAGGAGGATTGCTTGAGGTCAGGAGTTTGAGGCTGCAGTGAGCTGTGATCACACCAGTGCACTCCAGCATAGGCAACAGCGAGACCCCTGTCTCTCTAAAAAAAGAAAAGAAAAGAAAGAAATCATGGTTTGGACAACTTCCATCATAGGAATTTCTTCAAAGAAGGAATTTCTTTTCCAAAGTGAGAGAAATATCTCCTATTCATTATACATTTGATTTTTTTTTTGCCGTGGGTCTCTGAATCTGCAAATTGGTCCAGAGTTTCTTAGTGCTTGAATCTTTGGAAGCTGTATTTTTTTTTTTCAAGGAGGTCTAAAAAATGTTGCATTTCTGGCCGGGCGTGGTGGCTCACGCCTATAATCCCAGCATTTTGGGAGCCAAGGCAGGCGGATTATGAGGTCAGGAGATTGAGACCATCCTGGCTAACATGGTGAAACCTCATCTGTACTAAAAATACAAAAAATTTAGCTGGGCGTGGTGGTGGGTGCCTGTAGTTCCAGCTACTCAGGAGGCTGAGGCAGGAGAATGGTGTGAACCTGGGAGGTGGGGCTTGCAGTGAGCCGAGATCGTGCCACTGCACTCCAGCCTGGATGACAGAATGAGACTCTGTCTCAAAAAAAAAAAAAGAAAAAAAGGAATGTTGCATTTCCATTGTACTAAATGGTAGCTAGTGGACAAAATAGCCAATGCCACCCCTTAAGGGATAATGTTCAGTGTTTTCCAGAGTGTGTTCTGAAGAATACTTGTCCCATCAAAGACTAATCTCTTGAGAGGATCGTTGACAAACGGTTTCCTCATAATGGTAATAGGTGTCATTTTTTGAGCACTTACTTTGTGCATTGTATATCCATTTTGTCTTTTAATTAAAGTTTCCTTAGCCAAAATCATTTGGGAAACATTGATATATTAAGGTTCTGAGAAGTCTTACGATATATACATTTGTGTAAAATTGTTTAATCCAGCATTTTACATACCTGCTTTGGGGATGATACTCGTGCAGATTCCTGTGGAATTAGTATTCCATGAAGCTCGTTCAAAGAATAGGCATCTTTCCAGGAAAAACTTAGGTAACCTGAACTTTTATGTGTACGTTCCTCTCAAGAGTTTTAGTAATCAGCATGCCAGTAACAACATCCTTGTCCTAGTACCATGGAGCTGAAAGTTCACATTTATGTAGACATTGGACAAAGTTGTCTGGCTGGAGTACAAGATTGCCTGAGACTGAACCTGAAAGTTAAAATAGCTGGTTACAGTGCTAGTTTCACTGATAACTCATTTTTCTCAAGCTTTGCTAACTGCTAGTTTTGTTAGTAGGTCCAACAAATGTCCATTGGTCATTTCTTGATGCATTGCAAATAGGCATAAAGAGTTTGGAGAAAAAAGAGTGGTTAATCACTCACTAGTAAAAATTCATGCTGACTTGTCCAGGAGCCTATCTGGAAGCTGTGACTGGTGGCCAGTAGCCTGGAGGACAGGGAGCCTTGCAGGCACACAACATGATTTTAGTGGAAAGAGTACATGTAGACTGTTTTATAAACCTGGAGTTCAGTTCCAAGATGACTTCACTCTTCTGATCCTTAGCTTCCTTAGCTCTAAAGCAGGGATAATTTTTAGAGCATATGGTGTGGTGCTGTTTAAGTGTGACTGTAAAATGCCTAGCATAGTAGTGCAATGTAAGTGCTCAAAAGTGATTTTTCTTTCAAAAGGGAATCGGCTATCATGTTTGTGCTTTCTGAGTGACGAAGCAGCATCAACAGTGATGATGAACACTAGATAATTCTGATCATTGAGTGGGTCTCACCTAGTGGCATCAGAAATTTGCATTCATTAAGCCCAAGACCTTGGGCATCCACTGGTGACCAAATATACCCTATTTTCCTACCCCTGGAAGGTAGCTCTCAGTGGAGTGAGGAGAGTGATCTGGGAGCTGTAGAAGAGCAGCTGCTGGACATGTTTTGTGACACCAGTGTCAGCACCTCAGGAAAACATTTGTTTACACACCAAACTTGCACAGAGCACTCACTAATGGTTAGGCACTGTGCTGGGCAGTTGAGATCCACACAAATATATGGTTTCAGCCTTAGAGGATCTTAGAGTCCAATAGAGGGAAATAGACATATGACCAGTAAGTGACCTAAGGAGCTGCAGATGCTCTGAAAACCTGAAAGTTAAAATAGCTGGATAGAAGTATTAGAGGGAGTAGTTGTGATGGGGAGAGTGCTCAAAGGGCAGAGTATGCAGATGTTTCTGAGGCAGTCAGAAAAGCCTTTAGAGAAGTGTTGACTTGAGTCTTCTGGGCATAACATTTAATTGATAATGGCTTTATTAAATCAAATATAGTGCAAAGATATACATAACCATTTTCATAGGGCAGTTTATGCATGCTCTATTTCTTCACTGAGTGCCCTTATGAAACAGTATACCGAATTGTTCGAATTGTTCATCAGTAACTGAAGGTCCCAAAGGAGTTGTAAAGCCTATAGCTTCCTTGCATCAGATAATAGGCTCTGCAGCCTGGTGACAGGGGCAGGAGTTTCCTTTTTGTACCTGGACTGTTTCCTAAACCTGAGGTGGACTTAGAGCATCCAAGGAGGACGTGGAAGAGTTTCCTAGGGTTACTTTTGGCTCCCTGTCTAGGAAGAATCCTGGCTATTTTGATGAAGATTTTCTATTTCTACTTGGAGACTACTTGTATCTAGGGAATGGGAGGAATAGTCTGAGTGTGAGAGTTAACAGCCTTTTGCCTTGAGGCCTGACGGAGGTCTGACTGAAGCCCATAGAGCTACCTAGGATATAGAAGTCTTATTAAGGCTAAAGATTCTGATTAGCTGTTCCTTTCTCTCCACTACCCCCAGAAGATGCAGGGAAGGCATCTCTTCCTCTTCAGCACTTGAGAATAATAGATAGCATCTAAACTCCTGAAATTGGCTGACCTATTTGTTAGGGAGCTATGTGGTCAAAATTATGTTGAAATGAGATGCCAATATCAGTGTGCTGTAAAGAGTCTAAACCACAATTATTGTTGTGGCTCTTAGTTTTGGTGATTAATAATAAACCAACTCCTTATGCCATGGAAGAGATAAAGATGCCTCACAAACCACAAACTAGTTTATTTACTTATTGAGACAGAGTCTCCCTGTGTCACCCAGGCTGGAGTGCAGTGGCATAATCTCGGCTCACTGCAACCTCCGCCTTCCAGGTTCAAGTGATTCTCCTGCCTCAGCATCCTAAGTAGCTGGGATATCAGGCACATACCACCACGCCCAGCTAATTTTTGTATTTTTAGTAGAGACGGGGTGGGGGTGGCGGGGGTGGGGGGGCGCGTTTCACCATGTTGGCCAGGCTGGTCTCGAACTCCTGACCTCAAGTGATCCACCTGCCTTGGCCTCCCAAAGTGCTGGGATTACAGGTGTGAGCCATCACACCCGGCCACAAACTAGTTTATTTCTGATATTGCTGGGGCAATCCAGTCATTTTGTGAAGTCTGTGATGCTTAAAATAGAATTGCTGACAGCTGGGGTGGGTCTGAGTTCATCACCACTACAACTGAGCTGTTGCAGCTGTATGTCAGCAGACCTAGGTTTAGCTGACTCATCCTGGCTATTAGGATGAGCTGGGGTGCTGCTGCTTGTTGGGGAGAGCAGTCCTGATGGTTCTGCAGTATTGTTTTTCCAATTTATGTAGACTAAAAGGATTGTAGGATTGGGGAGAGAAAAATGGAGACTTTTTTCCTAAAGAGCTTGAGTTTGAAGGGTACTGAAAAGAGGAAAAGGAAAAAAGAAATCAGAGTACGGGGGAAGTAGCTGAGCTCTGAACCAGGTCCTTTTTGGGAAAAACAACATACGGCTTTGAGGGGGGTCTTTGGTCAGGTGGTTTCCCTAGCTGGCCACCTGATTGCACTGTTGAAACCAAATGGTTTGCCATTTGGAACTGTCTTGAGATGAACAGATGAAAATGAAATCCTATGCAATAGGATGTTCATGTGATGAGTGTTGTAACCTAAAGAAGGGACCATACAGAGTGAGATGTTAAAAATGAGCTTGACGATATGTATTGGTAGATGAATATCTAAATACTAAATTGTAACTGAGAGAACTCTAGCTGTAGGGATATGTGGTTATGTTGAGAAATTTGAAGTCTTGAGGTTTGTGTAAAAAACTGTTCTTAGCCGGGCACGGTGGCTCACGCCTGTAATCCCAGCACTTTGGGAGGCCGAGGCAGGTGGATCACGAGGTTAGGAGATCGAGACCATCCTGGCTAACAGGGAGAAACCCCTTCTCTACTAAAAATACAAAAAATTAGCCGGGCGTGGTGGCGGGCACCTGTAGTCCCAGCTACTTGGGAGACTGAGGCAGGAGAATGGTGTGAACCCGGGAGGCGAAGCTTGCAGTGAGCCAAGATGGTGCCACTGTGCTCTAGCCTGGGCGACAGAGCAAGACTCTCTCTCAAAAAAAAAACAAAACAAAAAAAAACAAAAACCGTTCTTATTGGCTGGGTATGGTGGCTCATGCCTGTAATCCCAGCACTTTGTGAGGCTGAGGTGGGCGGATCACCTGAGGTCAGGAGTTCGAGAGCAGCCTGACTAACATAGAGAAACCCCGTCTCTACTAAAAATACAAAAGAATTAGTGGGGCGTGGTGATGCATGCTGGTAATCTCAGCTACTTGAGAGACTGAGGCATGAGAATCGCTTGAACCCGGGAGGCGGAGGTTGCAGTGAGCAGAAATCGTGCCATTGCACTCCAGCCTGGGCAACAAGAGTGAAACTCTGTCTCAAAAAAAAAAAAAAAAAAAAAAAAACAATGTTTTCTCCTTGCTGCTGGGGGGAAACAAATATGTTTTCTCCCTGCTGCGGCAAGGAGGGAAAACAAAAACAAAAAATTGTGTTTTCTCTTATCCTGTAATTAAATTAGATACAACAAAAATATTTTCCTGAGACAAAGGCTGGTTCTGTCGCCCAGGCTGGAGTGCAGTGGCTTAATCACAGCTCATTGCAACCTCAAACTCCTGGGCCTAAACGATCTTCCCACTTTAGCCACCACACCTAGCTAATTTTGAAAAGGTTTTCATAGAGACAGGGTCTCACTATGCTGCCCAGGCTGGTCTCGAACTCCTGGCCTCAAGTGGTCCTCCAGCCTTGGCCTTCCAAAATGCTGAGATTATATAGGCATGAGCCACCATGCCTGGCCAAAAATGCTTCTTTTTTTTTTTTTTTTTTTTTTTTTTGAGACGGAGTTTCACTGCCCAGGCTGGAGTGCAATGGTGTGATCTCGGTTCCCTTCAACCTCCGCCTCCCGGATTCAGGCAATTCTCCTGCCTCAGCCTCCCGAGAAGCTGGGATTATAGGCACCTGCCACCACATCCAGCTAATTTTTTGTATTTTTTTTTTTTTTTTTTTAGTAGAAACAGGGTTTCACCATGTTGGCCAGGCTGGTCTGGAACTCCTGACCTCAGGTGATCCACCTGCCTCAGCCTCCCAAAGTGCTGGGATTACAGGCGTGAGCCACTGTGCCTGGCCAAAAATGCATTTTATATTTAATTTTAGCTAAGAGGTTCTGGTCAATTGTCAATGAAATTTTCATTTTAGGAAATGATGTTATCATATAGCATTCTGTTTAAAGAAATAACACATAGTAGAGGTCAAGCACAGTGGCTTATGCCTATAATCCTAGCACTCTGGGAGGCCGAGGTGGGCGGATTGCTTGGGCTCCTAAGTTCAAGATCAGCCTGGGCAACACGGCAAAACCCTGTCTCTACAAAAAATAAAAAATTAACTGGGTGTGGTGGCACATGCCTGTACTCCATGTACTACTGTACTCTAGCCTGGGTGACAGAGTGAGACTCTGTCTCAAAAAAAAAAAAAAAAAAAAGATGACGAAGAGACCCATATTGCATGTCTTGTTTTTCCTAGCCCTTGACCTAATTGTATCCCTATTAATGACCTTTAGTTTTAAGTAGGATGAAACTTTAGTTTTTATATGGAGCTATAATTATTTTACTCTTTATTGATAAAAATTTCAAACTGGGCCAGGCATGGTGGCTCACGCCTGTAATCCCAGCACTTTGGGAGGCTGAGGCGGGCAGATCACTGAGGTCAGGAGTTTGAGCCCAGCCTGGCCAACATGGTGAAACCCTGTCTCTACTAAAAATACAAAAACTAACCGGGCATTGGGGCAGGCGCCTGTAATCCCAGCTGCTCGGGAGACCAGGGCAGGAGAATCGCTTGAACCCAGGAGATGGAGGTTGCAGTGAGCCGAGATTGTACCACTGCACTCCAGCCTGGTTGACAGAGCCAGACTCCATCTCAAAAAAAAAAAAGAAAAATAGCCAAACTGGTTTGGTAACATATCTTTTATACAGTTTAGCCAGAAAACTTTCAGTTCTTTGAACAGCTATCTAATGTTTCAGTTTAGTATACTCTTAATCATTTAAAGTTAAACTCTATAGAAGCGAACTTTTCAGAGCAATAGCAAGAAATAAGTGAGGAAAAGGCCTGGGATGGAGTGAAGTTTCTGAAAACTTCACGCTGAGGCGGGTAAATCACCTGATTTAGAGACCATCCTGACCAACATAGAGAAACTCCATCTCTACTAAAAATACAAAATTAGCCGGGCGTGGTGGTGCATGCCTGTAATCCAAGCTACTTGGGAGGCTGAGGCACGAGAATCAGTTGAACCTGGGAGGCAGAGGTTGTGGTGAGCCAAGATCGTGCCATCGCACTCCAACCTGGGCAACAAGAGTGAAACTCCATCTCAAAAAGAAAGAGTAAGGTATACTAGGGCAGAATTATTGGAAGTGTAGGTATTAATAGGTGTCATGCAAAAAATGGGGTCTATAGAAATAATTTTAGAAATGCTGAGTTAAACAACATTGAACAGATTTTTCTTTTTTTTTTTTTTGAGGCGGAGTGTCTCTCTTGTTGCCCAGGCTGGAGTGCAATGGCGCGATCTTGGCTTACCGTAGCGTCCATTTCCTGGGTTCAAGCGATTCTCCTGCCTCAGCCTCCCAAGTAGCTGGGATTACAGGCATGCACCACCATGCCTGACTGATTTTGTATTTTTAGTAGATATGGGGTTTCACTATATTGGTCAGCCTGGTCTCAAACTCCTGACCTCAGGTGATCCACCCACCTCAGCCTCCCAAAGTGCTGGGATTACAGGTGTGAGCCACTGTGCCTGGCTGAACAGATTTCTATAGAATTTCTTAGAGCCTTTAATTAAGTACACTAATGGGTGCCATGAAACTCCAAGAAGGAGAAGATAATCTACAGCTTTTCCCCAACACTGCTTATCTGGCAGACCAACCCTAGGGACCCAAGTTCCACAGAACACACTTTGGGAAACCTTGAAAAGGAATATTAGTGATTTCACTACTAACTGTTGATATTATTAATGTTAAGTTCTTTTAGATTTCTTGAAGGCTGATGTTAAAGTCACTATATGGTATAAATTATTATATTTATACCACTCAGCACTGTGTTTGGTTTTTGTCTTTATTCCTAAAAAGATTTTGCCCTTGGAGATAAGCAGTTATATGAAACAGAAGATAAGAATTTAGAAGATATGTACTTCAGCCAAAAGTAGTCCTCAGGAGAGCTTCCATAGGAATACGTGCTTTAGAGAGAAGCTAAAGAAAAATGATTTTTGTATTTTCTCTCATATGTGCTAATGGAACAAAACATTCCATCATTGTGAGCTGTGTGGTAACTAAACTCTTCAAGCCAAAGATCATGGACTGGGTGGGGCCCATGGCATAGATCTGGTCTGCAGATAGTTTTATTTAGCCTGTATAGTGACTTTTAACATTTGAATTAGTTCCTATTTTAGAATCTTGAAGTTTCACTTAAAAATCTGAATTTCTAGCCACTCTTGAAAAATGGAAAAAGTCTGACAATACTTAGGCAAGTGGTAACTACTTGCTGGAGCTGAGAACTAGTTTACTCCAGTGTGTTACTGCCTGCCTGCTAACCCAAATGTGGCTTGACATTTGTGCTACCTGTCTGACCCTATGGTCATTTGAGTTTGTGTGACCCCTACCATAAGGACATGCCATGGCCCAAAAGCTGGTGCTTCCCAAAGGATATTGTAGCCCCTTTTTAAATTTTTATTTTATTTTGAGACAGGCTCTCACTCTGTCACCCAGGCTGGAGTACAGTGGCACAATCTTGGCTCACTGCAACCTCTGCCTGCCAGATTCAAGTGATTATTCTCCTGCCTCAGCTTCCTGAGTAGCTGGGATTACCGGTGCCCGCCACCAGGCCCAGCTAATTTTTGTATTTTTAGTAGAGACGGGGTTTCACCATTTTGGCCAGGCTGGTGTCGAACTCCTGACCTCAAATGATCCTCCCACCTCGGCCTCCCAAAGTGCTGGGATTACAGAAATGAGCCACTGCACCTGGCCAGCAACCTCTTTTTAGAGTCACCTTTACAAGAAAATGTGGTCAGGCTGCTCCAGGAAGAAGTGCTGGAATCATGTCAGGATAATTTCAGGGAATCTTCACTATTTCTGGGTAGCATCCTTATGCTTGTCCTCAGGATGCTGAGGCTTTTACTGCCCCTTTAGCGCCTACTTGACAACATACTGGAAGAGTTGTTTCATTCACACACCTTCTTTCTCACAGTCACAGAGTTAGCCCTATACAGTTGTTCCTAGGTTTGCATAAGGGATTGGTTCTAGGACCCCCCTCAGATACCAAAATCCATGGATGATCAAGTCCCTTATATAAAATGATGTAACCTATGTGCATCCTCCCATATACTTTGAATTGTCTCTAGATTATTTATAATACCTAGTACAATGTAAATGCTATATAAATAGTCATTCTACTGTAGTTTTAAAATTTGTATTATTGTTACTGTTATTTTTGTTTTAAAATATATTCTAGGCTGGGCATGGTGGCTCACGCCTGTAATCCCAGCACTTTGGGAGGCCGAGGCAGGTAGATCACCTGAGGTCAAGAGTTTGAGACCAGCCTGACCAACATGGTGAAACCCCATCTCTACTAAAAACAAACAAAAAAAATCAGCCAGGTGTGGTGGCACACCCTAGCTACTCAGGAGGCTGAGGCAGGAGAATTGCTTGAACCTGGGAGGTGGAGGTTTCAGTGGACTGAGATTGTGCCACTGCACTCCAGCCTGGGCGACAGAGCAAGACTCCATCTCAAAAAAAAAAATGTTTTCTATTTGAGATTGGCTGACCCTGCCTTGCAGACTCAGAACCCGCAGATATGGAGAACCAGTTTTGTATAGAGAGAGGAAATTTATATTGAATTAGGACAGAATTCTAATTTCATCTATTCTCAAAAATAATTATTAAAGAAACAAAGATAATTTTAAAATGGTCGTTTTATTTATACTCTCTTTCCACAAAATATTTGAATTAGCTTATAAAGTATGATATTACAATGAAGTAAGTGTGTGTGTGTGTGTGTGTGTGTGTATATATATATATATATATATATATATATATAAATCAGGACCAGAAAATATATCCAAACAAAGAGTAAGTCCAGAAGGATAGAACATGGATATCAGGACCTGAGGTCTGGAGAAACAGGTCTAGTGTGAGAATGGGCTTAGATTTCAGAGAGAAACCAGAGTGTGAGTGCAACTTTTCATACAGATAGTACCACAATATTATTTTTTGCTTAGTATATAGAGTGTGTTGATATTGTTCTATGTTAATTCTGCATCTATGTTGATTAATTCTGCAGAGGTGACAGCTCTGAGCAACTGTTTTCTGGTGGCAGCTGGGAAATGTAGGTTTCGTGTATAGGGTTAATCAGCATTGTGTCTTGAGCCCTCTTCCTGTATTTTTACCTAATCTACAATGCCAAGCATAAAGGAATGGGTTGTGTGCAATGTGATGAAGTGAGGTCGGGGGTTGGGGAGTGGGCAGAAAAGGCAGTAGGCAATAATGAAAGCTCTCAGCAGGAGGGTTTGAGATCTTTTGCAGAGTTCTTTTGAGCAGTGGTAACCTACAGCTATTGATAAAAGGCTGTATTTCCCGTCTCAATTAATTGAGCATGAAAGCAGACCACTGGATACTACACAAGAATAGTTTTCATTTTTAAAATAAAGTGATCTATGATCAAACGCAATTAACATAAAGTGATTGGAATTACCTTACCAGGTCCCAAAGCTGCCTTAACTGCTTTATTAGGAATGAGATTAGAAGAGAGATTATGTGTAGAAAAAGATACGTGTGTGTGTGTGTGTGTGTGTGTGTGTATGTGTGTGTCATTACAATCTTTGTTCTCACAGTGTCAGGAAATTATTGTGTATTAAATGAAAAAATTAGTAAAAGGCAGTAGGTCCTCATGAAGGCATTTAAAAGTAATGCTTTATGGTATTAGTGAATCTGCCTTTGTAGTAAATGTCAAGGGAATGATAATTTAGTCAAACAGACCAAAATTTACACGGAAAGAACTGCATTTTTTTTTTTTGGAAACGGAGTCTCGCTCTGCCGCCCAGGCTGGAGTGCAGTGGCGTGGTCTCGGCACACTGCAAGCTCCGCCTACCGGGTTCACACCATTCTCCTGCCTCAGCCTCCTGAGTAGCTTGGGACCACAGGCGCCCACCACCACGCCTGGCTAATTTTTTGTATTTTTAATAGACACGGGGTTTCACTGTGTTAGCCAGGATGGTCTCAATCTCCTGACCTCGTGATCCGCCCGCCTCGGCCTCCCAAAGTACTGGGATTACAGGTGTGAGCCACAGTGCCCAGCCAGAACTGCATATTTTTTTCATGCAATAAAGGAGCGAATGTCTACATGTGAACAGTATTGTAAACAGGTCCAAGTTTTCAGGGTCTGGGGAAGAAATGGAGATTTTGTGATTTTGTGTCTTCTGGCTAACTGGTGAGGGCAACAGTGTCATAAAAGGCAAAAAGTGGCCGGGCGCAGTGGCTCGATCCCATAATCCCAGCACTTTGGGAGGCTGAGGTGGGCAGATCCCTTGAGGTCAAGAGTTTGAGACCACCCTGGCCAACATGGCGAAACCCTGTCTCTGCTAAAAATACAAAAATTACCCAGGTGTGGTGGCAGGTGCCTGTAATTCCAACTATTCAGGAGGCTGAGGCACGAGAATCACTTGAACCCAGGAGACGGAGGTTGCAGTGAGCCAAGATCATGCCACTGTACTCCAGCCTGGGCAATAAAGCAATACTCTGTCTCAAATAATAATAATAAAGGCAAAAAGTTAGGTGAGGGTGAAATTCGTAGCATTCTTAAAGAATGTGTAGACTGGCCAGGCGCGGTGGCTCGTGCCTGTAATCCTAATACTTTGGGAGGCGGAAGTGGATAGATCCCCTTAGGTCAAGAGTTTGAGACCAGCTGGCCAACATGGTGAAACCTTGTCTCTACTAAAAAATACAAAAATTAACCGGGCGTGGTCACAGGCACCTGTAATCTCAGCTACTTGGGAGGCCAAGGCAGGAGAATTATCTTGAACCCGGGGGGTGGAGGTTGCATGAGCCGAGATTGTGCCACTTCACTCCAGCCTGGGCAAAAAGGGGAAACTCCATCTCCAAAGAAAAAAGTGTAGACTGTTTCTAACTGAGCAATTCCAGTTTTAAAGTTAATTCAAAATGTTTTGAAAGTATAATTGCCACAGGTGCTACCTTTCAAGTGGAAGTACTCCTGGCTATAAGCCAAGCCACATAAGAAATTTTCCCATATGTTTCCTCGCATTAAGTGTTGATGTCTGAGCAAGGGGGAAATGAACAATTCTGTTAATACTAAGGAAATGAAAAGTCAACTTTTTTGTTTTCTTAGTCATTGGTGGAGGGGAGGGGGAATGGCATGTTCCTTGAGGACAGATACTAGGTTCCCTTTCTGCACCCAGCCCGCTTCTCAGAGCATATTGGCTACCTGCCTAACTGGTTGGTTTTGAGGCAGTGCAAAATTTGCCTTCTGGTGTGGGAGGATGTTTTTGTGTTTTTGTTTTGTTTAAGCTATTCTTTGATGATATGTTTTAAGGTTTCGTATATAAAACCATATAAATAAAGGCTCATGTTTTAAGGTTAAAATTCTAAAGAAATACCTTATTTTTTACTTGTGATAAAATAGTACAAACTATGGGCCCTAAGTCAGAGTCCCAGTTAAGAAAAATGACCAAATAGAAATATGCCATAAAGATTTTTCTACTTTTAAAAAAGTTTACTTAAACTTTGAAGCTTGCTTTTATTTAACCAGCCTCATTTGTCAAAGTTGGATAAATCCAAAAGAGGTAACTCTCTCTCTCTTTTTTTTTTCCTGAGACAGTCTTGCTCTGTCACTAGGTTGCAGTGCAGTGGTGTGATCTCGGCTCACTGCAACCTCTACCTGCTGGGTTCAAGCGATTCTCATGCCTCAGCTTCCTGAGTAGCTGGGACTACAGGCGTGAGCCACTACACCCAGCTAGTTTTTGTATTTTCAGTAGAGACAGGGTTTCACCATGTTGGCCAGGCTGATCTCGAACTCCTGACCTTAAGGGATCCGCTTGCCTCGGCCTCCCAAGGTGCTGGGATTATAGGCGTGAGCCACCATGCCCAGCCAGAGAGTACTTTGTGCTTTATTGTTATCTTTGGTAATTCTATGCTAACTTGCTGCATGTTCATCTGTATTAAATCATATTGCTGAAAGATATGTTTGAATTTTAGAGGGTGATGAGAATTAAAAAGTCAGACATGGAGAATTTTTAGAAAATACTCTTGATATACTTTAGATGAACTCTTAAAACAGAGTGGTGTACTGTGACACGTTGTAAACAGTCTCTATCATGTGTTAAAATGAATCTGATTCAAAATGCGGACTCTGTCTCTAAAAGCCTGCCTTAAAATAAAAAAAACACAGGCAGAGGTGGTTTCTGATGGTTTCATGGTATATGTCATATGTCTAGAGTGCTGAGTACAGTACCTGTAAGTAGATTCCCCAAGAGTTCTACTGAAGGGTACTTAATGCAGATTACATTAACTAATTAACTGGATTTTGCTTGGGTCATGTTCATTGTGAAATGCACAAATCAGTGGGTTTGTCTTTAGTCATCTTATTCTCATTTGGGGTTGATGGAAATGAAGTAAGGACCAAGTAAACGACTTTTTTTCAGGTGCAAATTCGACCATGGAACCTAAGTGACAGTGACTTTGTAATGGATGGTTCTCAGCCTTTGGACCCCAGAAAAACTATCTTTGTTGGGGGAGTTCCACGACCCCTTCGAGCTGGTGAGTGGAAATAGTAACACCACAACAACAAAACCAACAACAACAAAATTCCCAATGCCTTTAGTCTTAAATATTTCCTAGATTTCCAGTCAGCTATACATAGTCTCCAAAAAGAAGGCTGTCATCATTTTCACTGAGCTTTTTCAGGATTAAAGGTTTTCTCCCAAAATTCTCTATTTTGTTATGGTACAAAAGTGAATTTCATTAAACAGTTATGTTGAGAAAATGAATTCTATTTAGTGCTTTCCTATTTAATCGCTTATATAAAAAATAATAACACATTTGGCAATGTGCATTTTTATGCCAGTCAGCATTGTTATGTATGACAGAAATCTGTCTTTTTAAAAGCTTCCCTGTTTTTTTTTTTAAGTTCCTTTCTAGTGATGAAATAATTGTGCTGCTGGATTTGAGCAGAATCATAATTTACTGGAGAGTTTGAAGTATTGTTGAACTGATGGCTTCAATACATATTTAAATCCAAAGACAAATCCAATCAGCTGTACATCAGCCTCCTAATAACCAGTATTAATGCCAGTGGAGCATAACAAAATTATTTCTAAGATCTAAGTTTTTGAAGCACTTAGAATAATTAAGTTTTTTTTTTAAAGTAAGACAAAAAATGTTACTGTTGCCACTGTGAAAGTACATTTCTTTTGTGTTATTTATATGCACATAGACTTAGTTCTACCTAAAATTAAAACAAAAAGCAGAGATCATTAAAATCATGTTGTGAAACAGAATTATAAAATATAACCTAACGTTATTTAGCTGTATGACTTTCAAGACTTAATTCTGAAAGTTCCTCAACATTTGTAACATATTTATCCAAATCCCAACTCCAGCCTACACCTAAAAGATAACTTTAGACCTATATAAAGACATTCATAATTTCATTTTGAAGGGCTTTTAAACATATTTGTTCTGATTGGGTCTTATTTTCTTCATTCTAATGGAAAACTGTCAAACAAAAGATAGAAAGCAAAACAGCAGAGATGCTCCCCTTTTATCTGCAGTCAGAGAATAAAGTCTAAGAAGGGCTAATTCAAACGTGAAAAGCATTATGAGATGGGGGCAAATGCAGCCCTTTGTAAACTGTGCTTTAAAAAAAATGGTGGAAGTGTTGTGGAATATTTCTGACTTTTTCTAACTAGTGTTATATTTAGGAGCAGAGAGGGACAGAAATCCTTTTTCTTATTTTACAAATGGATAATCATTGCTAGTATTCTAGCTATTCCTTTTGCAACTAACTACAAGCACAAATTAGTTTTTTTGTTTGTTTGTTTGAGACAGAGTCTCACTCTGTCGCCCAGGCTGGAGTACAGTGGCACGATCTCGGCTCACTGCAACCTCCGCCTCCCAGGTTCAAGCGATTCTCCAGCCTCAGTCTCCCAAGTAGTTGGGACTACAGGTGTGTGCCACCACACCTGGCTAATTTTTGTATTTCTAGTAGAAACAGGGTTTTGCCATGTTGGTCAGGCTGGTCTCGAACTCCTGACCTCAGGTGATCCACCCACCTCAGCCTCCCAAAGTAGCTGGGATTACAGGCGTGAGCCACCACCCCTGGCCACAAATTAGTTTTTATGTTCTAGCCCCTTTCCTTTTTTTCCTAGATAGGAATCTGAAAAAATATTCTGAAAAAGCCCTATAGTTATAAAAATAATAGAACTGGCTGTAACTTCTTATGTCTATCTAAGTCACAGACATACAAGTTTATACATTAAACTTCAATTTGTATTATTCACTCTTTATTCTTCCTGTTTTAATGATTTGGAAGGATAGGTAAGGGCCTATGTATCATTTTTCTTCTGTAAATCCTGTGAAGATACCTTTTCCAAACTTGCTGTATGATCACACCAACACTACAAGAAGTGAACCCCTGGACATGAAATTATATTCTTTAACATTTGGTATCTGCAAGATGCCACAAGTTCTAGGATTAAACAAGAATTATATTTAGTTGTCTAGTAAGAAACAGGATTTTGTGTTCCCTGACTAGATACTATATTATACCTTTCATAATTTGAAGTTCCTTTTTTTTTTTTTGAGACGGAGTCTCGCTCTGTCACCCAGGCTGGAGTGCAATGGCATGATCTCAGCCCACTGCAACCTCCACCTCCCAGGTTCAAGCGATTCTCCTGCCTCAGCTTCGCAAGTAGTTGGGACTACAGGCGCACGCCACCATGCCCGGCTGTTTTGTATTTTTGGTAGAGACAGTGTTTCACCATGTTGGCCAGGCTGGTCTCAAACTCCTGACCTCATGATCTGCCCGCCTCGGCCTCCCAAAGTGCTGGGATTACAGGTGTGAGCCACCGTGCCCAGCCGAAGTTCTCTTTTTCAACTAAGCTAAAATTTTTTGTTTTAAAATGTTTTGTTTTTATAGTTATGTGGATAGTAATCTAAAATCACTTGTATTATTGATAGTGTTTCTCCCATGCCAACACTTCCCTTAAGCATAGCTAGTTTCTAGGTGGCAAAGTAATCTATATTATTGTCTTAGAATTTTACCATTCATCCCAAGACTTCTAGTTTAGAGGGCCATGTTATCAAGACAAAAAGTTAACATCTGCAACTCTTACCTATAATCCTAGGAATTGGGTTTCTTTGAAACACACTGAGCTTTGGGAACTGATGTATACCTTGGAATAGAAGACGTTTTTTAAAGGAATTCATTGTGACTTTGCTAGACAAGCTGAAGTTGAGTACAGTACAGTTCACTTGAACGATAAACATTTATTGAGCATCTACTGTATTACTGGCACTGAGAAAGTATGTGTCATGCAAAACTGAATATCCCACTATCATGTTAAAGAGGTAATCATATACAGAGAGTCAAAAGATTTCGGAAGAAAACAAATGTATTTACAGAATGTGAACTCAGAATTAATTGGAGACCAGATTATATTCTTTAACATGATTCTCAAATTTGGTTTTGAAATACTTTAGAGCATTTTTTATTATTTCCAAGGGACATTCTAGTTATGGAATTTTGGAAAGTCTAAAACTATTTTAAGCATTTTGTGTAGACTGATCCTGGACTAGATATGGGTGTCCCTACTCAACAGGTGAGATTTTAGATGTCCAGGTGGATTTTTACCTTATTCAGGGCCAAAACATATCCCTTAATATGTCACAGTGACTAAAATGTTATCAGTGAGGTGTTATTCCTTTGGATCTTGTGAGTTTTTTTTTTTTTTTTATCTTTGATATTTCCTCATTGTAAGACAAGGACCAATATCACTGATAGTTATTCTGAATACAGGCCTTATCCCTTTAAACAGAAATATACAAACACCTCTAAAGAAAAAAGGCAACCTGTTTTAAGCAGTATTGTCCTGAGTTTCTGGTTGTTTGATAAACCTTCCTTTTAAAAACTCAGGTTGGACCAGCCTGGGCAACATGGTGAAACCCTGTCCCTACAATAAATACAAAAATTAGCCAGGCATGGTGGCACGTGCCTGTAGTCCCAGCTACTTGTGGGGCTGAGGCAGGAGAATCACTTGAGCCCAGGGAGCTCGGGGCTGCAGTGAGCTGAGATTGCATCAGTGCACTTCAGCCTGGGTGACAGTAAGACCTTATCTCAAAAAAAAAAAAAAAAAAAAAAAAGGTTGGAAAAAATCACAGTCTTAGGAAAAGAAAAGCAAAGCTGAAAATGGGAAAATATCAGTGGAAAATTTAGATGAGCTTACTCATTGCCTGATTGTGGGTTTCTCTATGTCAAATAATACACATTCTTACTGTCTCTTCCTTTCATCACTCCCATCGGTGACAATAGCAAGCCAACGATGGTTTGCCTGAAGTCTCCTGGTGTTCATCAGATCTTGTTTTCTTTCTACTCCCCACCTCACCCTACCCTCACATTAGGAAAGCCTGTAAGTAGACTCACCGTGCCACCATGTGGCTGAAGCTCGCATATTCTTCAGAGTCAGTACAGGGTAATGGGCAGTGTGATTCTCCTCCTGCTGCCACCTGGAAGTACAACATGTTGCCACTATGCTTCATTCACGTAATGTGAATCTCCATACAGAAATAGCCCTGTTGCATATTTCTGTGGCATTAGGACCTCTCCAGAATGCATACCTCTTCACTCTGACGGAAAATAAGTGCCAGACTTGGGGGTTATGATATCACCAGGAAAAAGTAGAGAGTGAGGTATGTGGTCTCTGTACTCTTCCCCAGTTGATTAACATGAGTATTCCTCTGATCCCAGATTTCTTGGTTTTGGCATCTGATGGAAGGACTGCCCCAGTGACCAAGCTTTTGGATCCATTCATTCCCAACCTTGATCAGGCTGGAAAAACTTTCAGTCTTTCTCATTAGAAGCATATGAACTGTTCTTGACTTCGTGACTTCCTTAGGCCCTGCAAACAGATCAATCTTGAGAGAGTGCTCATCTGAATCCCCACAGCCTACTGTTTTCTCGTTCATCTTTTGGTCCTATCTTTCCTAACAATTGCTCTGATAATTCCTTCCTTTCTTTTTTTCCCCTACTAATATTCTGTGATGAATCCTGAAATTTCTTTCTCTGCCTTTCCCCACCTGCCCTGACTTTTGTGAGGATGGTTTTTCTGTGGGAGGTAAAAATTTGTGAAGTAAATATTCAGAGATATATGGCATATCTAGAGAACATATATCCTGAATTTTTCTAAGATCATTTATTTCAGACATTTTGTATAAACATTTGATAGTTCACATGTATTAGAAACCATATCCTGATTTGTGATTTAGGAAACAGGAGTATTATAACCCTATCCTTTATTGTTGTTTTATGATATGGTTGCAGGCAGAAACCATCCTGTATCAAGTTTTTCAACAGTAGAAGCTTTTTCACCATGTCCTCAGTTCAGTATGGGTTGTCCCGGATAAACTCCAGATTTGGCATACTGACTTGATTAACTGTATTACCTTTAGGGATAAGGATTTTTCTAATGTTAGTATGTGTTTGTGTCCTCCCTCTGAACCAAAAGCAAACCCTCATCCAAAGCTGATGTCAAACTTTGCCATATATGTGGCAGGCTGTGTGATGTTAGTATAAAACCAAAATAACACTGTGATGAATTGATACTTACAGAGCAGAAAACCAGGCCAACTTAAATGTTAAGCAGAGATTCACAGGGTGGGAGCGGGGCAAGAACCCTGGACAAAACTAAACATTTGAATACTATTCTGTCCTCAGCAGTGTGCCCAGAGCTCTCATGGATGTTTAATTCTCACAATGACCCTGCGAGATTATAAGTGGTAGACTGCGCTTTCGAGATGATGAAGCAGAGTTCAGATAGAGTAATTGGTCTTTCTCAGGTTGAAAGAAAGATACTTTATTAAGCTGAGATCTGAGATGTTGTCTCAGTAACAGTAGTAACAATCTACTTGGTACCAGTGCACTCTGTCTGATTTAGTTCATTGTTCATACCATCTATTTGAAAATATTCTTAACTTCCCAACATATCTGATGCAGAGCAGAAGCTTATGAGCACATTTCTTCCACTTGAAGTGTGTGAATTGCCCTTGAACCAACTTGACAATTGTGGTAAACCTAGAAAGTCCTCATCAAGTTTAATCTTTCTTTCTTTCAGAAGTCAAGACCTCTTTGATATCTTAAGGTGCCCTATGCCTCTTGCCTATCTGTCTTGTCCTTATTTCCAAAGAGAAGAAATATGAATTAATAGATTCACAGTTTAGAATCTGTAAAGATGAATGTGTTATTTTCCTCTGGAATCCTCATGTCTACTCTATCTCATTTGGCTGTCCACTATCTCAGACTCACATGTTGCCTTAGCTGGCTTTGAAATGTATTATAATTAAATGATATAAATAGGGCCCTGAGGTGAAGCAGGGCTGGGAGGAGTCATCATGGGTTTCCTCTCTGGTGAACTAAAGACGCTTTCACATCTTTGTAAAGAATCAGGAGCAGGCCAAGTGCGGTGGCTCATGCCTGTAATCCCAGCACTTTGGGGGCCAAGGCAGGTGGATTACCTGATGTCAGGAGTTCAAGACCAGCCTGGCCAATATGGCAAAACCCCATCTCTACTAAAAATATAAAAATTAGTTGGGCGTGGTGACTGCACACCTATAATCCCAGCTACTTGGGAGGCTGAGGCAGGAGAATTGCTTGAACCTGGGAGGCGGAGGTTGCAGTGAGCCAAGATCGCGTCACTGCACTCCAGCCTGAGCGACAGAGCGAGATTCCGTCTCAAAAAAAAAAAAAAAGAGAGAGAAAAAAGAATCAAGAGCAAATCCAAGGAACCATAATTGAAGCTTATATTCAAATTCAGAGATGTAGTCATCACAATCCAAAGGAATCCATGGGGATGCTATGCTCCACATTGCTGCAGTATTCTAGTTTGCCCCTCCAGTCTGTGGCACAGTGACGCTCATCACAAGAGCCAGCACATGGATAAGACTCATTGTGTTGCTGCTACCATGGAAGTTGTTCATGAGACAACTTAAGTTGTCTTAGGATCACAGAGCATCTTGTCCAAAGTATGGTATACCCTTGAACCATAGCTATTAGACCTGCCGTCTTCCCACCATGACCAGACAGACCCATGAGCACTGTCTGGATGGGAAAGAAAATAAAAAGTGGTTTGGAAAGTCTTGACTTCCTCGTGGACTATATACCTATTTTCACCTCTGTGTGAACTCTGGATTCCTTCACCTCTATGCCCTGCTCTGCTACCCTCATTTTCCTCAGGTTAAATGTTAAGAACATCCTCCTGGGAGCTACTTTGTCTCTGCCCTCTGCAGAGGATGGTTTCAAATGAGGACTAGAAATTCTGTTTAGTACTTAAATGAGTTCAGCCCACAGGAAGTATGCTGAATGAAGACTCACTGGTTGAGCAAAAGACCAAATACAAACAGCAGTTGTTTGACTATTGTTTATTTCTCTTCAAGGGTGGTCATAGCATTAGACTTTCTGTAGTTAAAATACAGATGAGGCCGGGCGCGGTGGCTCACGCCTGTAATCCCAGCACTTTGGGAGGCCGAGGCGGGCAGATCACGAGGCCAGGAGATCGAGACCATCCTGACTAACACGGTGAAACCCAGTCTTTACTAAAAATACAAAAAATTAGCCAGGCGTGGTGGCGGGCGCCTGTAGTCCCAGCTACTTGGGAGGCTGAGGCAGGAGAATGGTGTGAACCCAGGAGGCGGAGCTTGCAGTGAGCCGAGATTGCACCACTGCACTCCAGCCTGGGCAACAGAGTGAGACTCCATCTCAAAAATAAGTAAATAAATAAATAAATAATAAAATACAGATGAGGGTAGAGAGGGAGATGGGAAATTTTCATACTCTTCTCCCGAAAACCTCTTCTTAAGTCACCTTGGTTTCTTCTAGCTTCTCAACAAATTGCCCTTCACTTAAGTGAGACCTAATCAACTCAAATGTCTGCAGACTTTTTGGTGGCCAAAAAAGCAACTACATATAAGTTCATAAATGGAAATTATTTATTTATAATTAGTTTTCATAAGAGCATAAGCAGATGAGGGTTTCTGTTTCCTATCAAAGGTACTTAACTGCCAGCAACATCAGTCATGATCTAATCCTTGGAATGTGCAGATGATTTCAAGCAGATAGATTCACAAAGTAATGGAATGTTTGTGCTTCTCTGGCATTAGGAGATCCTGAAGATTTTTTTTTTTTTTTTTTGAGACAGAGTCTTGCTCTTTCGCCTGTGCTGGAGTGCAGTGGTGCGATCTCGGCTCACTGCAAGCTCCGGCTCCCAGGTTCACGCCATTCTCTTGCCTCAGCCTCCCGGCATCTGCCACCATGCCCAGCTAATTTTTTGTATTTTTAGTAGAGATGGGGTTTCACGGTGTTAGCCAGGATGGTCTCGATCTCCTGACCTCGTGATCCACCCACCTTGGCCTCCCAAAGTGCTGGGATTATAGGCGTGAGCCACCACGCCTGGAGATCCTGAAGATTTTTTGGAGACCACTGTGGTGTAGAAAAATCTGTGGTTACAGTAACTCTCCTGCTTAGCTGGAGTTTCAAGCTTACCACTCATGTGCCTTCTTTCTAAATCAGGCACTTTATTGAGTCCTTCCTATCGTGGAAGACAAGTGCCATTCAATTCCTTGCCAGCATTCTTTTCCTGGCCATTCACCAGGCTTAGAGATTGTTCCCTCTCTTATTTCACTACAGAGGAAGCCTTGTCTTTTGAAAATTAGTATTTAATTTACAGGGTCCTGAGGTTACTTATTTCACTAAACCCATTCAACCAATAAGGGAAATTCATTAATGACTGCAATTAACAATTAATTCTGCCTTCAGTTTCTTGGTCTCTGTTACTGCAGTAACATTAGCCATATGAGGAGATTCTCAAACCATCAGAGGTTGTTGGGATGAAGTATAAGGACCTCTAATATTCAGGGTATGCACACAATTCCTGTTACATTGTTTGAATGAATGTGATTCCTGGATCCTGCCCCAAGACTGCAGTCAGCATCTACTTGGCTTTAACGGACAATTCTCCCTTGGCTGATATGGCTTAGTAATTCTGACCATAGTGGTATAATTGAGATAACTTTCTGCTGCTCTGTCTTTAATAGCACTTACTCTTTGGCTTAGTTATTACTAGCTTATTTTCTCACCATCTGAAAATTGCTTGTTGGTTGTAGGTTGTCCTTCCTATTAAAAATAGGCACTGGTATGTAAAGAACTTTTGGAGAAGTGTAAAGATAGCCTCTCTGATGTAGCAACACAGTTTTTCTTACTGCCTCAGCAGTTTTCATAGTACAGAAACCAGTAATGCTTGGCTTTCCTTTTGTTCATAGACATCTAGTGGAGTTCTTATACTGTTCAGCCCTTCACCCTTTGTACATTCTGCAGAACTCTTCTAGAAGAGAAGAATTGTGCTGCTCTCCATCTCCCCAGATACTGATTCCTGTGGAGCTCTACTATGTGATGATCTTTGCACACTGGCTGTGGCCCAGATCATTGTCTGTCTTCCCTGTCTTCTCCTTTCCAAATACCATACATAGGTGTTGAAACAGGTTCTTGGGTCACTTCCCAGGGGTAGTGCTGAGTCTTTTGGACTTATACTATGTGAGTAGCCTAAAAGGAATGGTCATACCTGGAGAAGGTGCTGTCCACTATCAAGTAAACAATTACCTTCAGACAATCTGGTATGTAGGTAAGTGCTACATGTTTTTCTAATGGTACCTTTATTGTTTTGTAACTATACCAATATAAAGGCATACTTAGGCCACTCATGGTGGTTCATGCCTGTAATCCCAGCACTTTGGGAGGCCAAGGCTGGCAGATCACTTGAGGTCAGGAGTTCAAGACCAGCCTGGCCAACATGGTGAAACCCCATCTCTACTAAAAATACAAAAAATTAGCCAAGTGTGGTGGTACATGCCTGTAATCCCAGCTACTCGGGAGGCTGAGGCAGGAGAATCACTTGAACCTGGGAGGTTGTAGTGAGCCGAGATCACACCACTGCACTCCAGCCTGGGCGACAGAGCGAGACTCTGTCTCAGTAAACAGATGAACAAACAAACAAACAAAGGCATATTTAGAAGAAATGTGACAAGGAGTACAGGCCAGACCTCTGGATCTGTAGCAAGGTACAACATGGGTATGTTTTTACTATTTGTGTAGCACCTTAGTGCTCTGTGGTAGGTTGTAAGTGCTCAGTAAATGTTTATTGTGGCTATTATCATTACTAGTATTATTATTTAGAATTCAATGGGAAAGGTTAGTATGGAGAGTTCACAGTTGGGTTAGAATATACTCTAAAATCTTTACTTTTTTAAATTGTGGAGATTTACTTTAAGGCTATAAACAAATTGTCTCTAGTTAAAACAAGCAGTTAGTTAATCCTTTCTATAGCTTAGTCCTGATATAGTAGTGTGACACTAGTAATTGGTTTTAGTCTTAGAGGTTAGTAAGTAGGACTGTTTCTTATTAACTTGTCAGGGCAGCATGAAGTGCCTTGCCTACCCAGGGCTCATTCCATTGGACTAAGCAGTTAGAAATTAGAACAGGATTACTGGTAGCTCATTTCTTCTATACTACTGCTAAAGTTCTGATTATATAAATTCTTGTGTGTATGTTGTAAATTCCTAATTTTTTTCCATTTTATTTCAAAACACCCAATGAGGACCTTCCCTACTTGAGTTGTAAGACTGGTGTGGACATTCTTCATGATACTTAACATGGGTTTTCCTTTTCTTAATTACATTGCATGATATCTAAATAATTCTTCCTTCTCCTGGGCAAAATTACCTCCCAGATATTTATACACATCCATGTTTTGTTTTTTTTGCAGTTGAACTGGCAATGATCATGGACCGTTTATATGGTGGTGTCTGCTATGCTGGCATTGATACGGACCCAGAGCTGAAGTACCCCAAAGGTGCTGGCCGCGTGGCATTCTCCAATCAGCAGAGTTACATTGCAGCCATCAGCGCTCGTTTTGTGCAGCTTCAGCACAATGACATTGACAAACGGGTAAGCACCTACTTAGGGTGAAACTGCTATGGGAGAGAAAAGAAGTTTGTTCTGTGGTTTCCTGGGAAGAAAGGCACCTTATGATCATAAGTGATCAGCTCTACCTTGCATAGCATTAGTCCATGAATCCATCTAGGCTGCCTGAAAAAGAGAGCACTGTTGATATTTAAGGCATTAAGGAATCTTCTGCCTCACCCATCCCCAGAGTGATGTTACACTTATGAAAATAATCCAGGCTGGGCGCGGTGGCTCACGCCTGTAATCCCAGCACTTTGGGAGGCCGAGACGGGCGGATCACGAGGTCAGGAGATCGAGACCATCCTGGCTAACACGGTGAAACCCCGTCTCTACTAAAAATACAAAAAAAATTAGCTAGGAGTAGTAGCAGACGCCTGTAATCCCAGCTACTCGGGAGGCTGAGGCAGGAGAATGGCGTGAACCTGGGAGGTGGAGCTTGCAGTGAGCTGAGATCACGCCACTGCACTCCAGCCTGGGCGACAGAGCAAGACTCCGTCTAAAAAAAAAAGAAATCTGCAAGATCATACATTGTGGCAATCATTGGAGTCAAATAGCTGCTTTTCCCTTCACTCTCCTCTTCAACTCATTCTGTTTCTCCTGCTTACACCATATATGCATATGCATTACCTGCCACGCTGTTCATTGGTGTTACCTGCCTGCCCTCTAGAGACATTAAGAGTGCTACTTCTGATGTAAAGAGGAAGCATGAAGTAGAATTTCAGGCAGTTGGTGTACTTAATGGTTTTGCAGATTGGCATGAGTTTAAATTCCTTGAATCCCAGCTTTGCCACTGTTTGGAAGCTTAGGGGTATGGAAGGCAGTAAGAGCCAATCTGGACCCTGTATTAATAAATGAAAAGAGCATGTAGTGCTTCTTTAAAAAAGCACCAAGTCTTCTTTTTTTTTTGAGATGGAGTTTTGCTCAGTCACCCAGGCTGGAGTGCAGTGGCGCAATCTTGTCTCACTGCAACCTCTGCCTCCTGGGTTCATGCCATTCTCCTGCCTCAGCCTCCCGAGTAGCTGGGACTACAGACACCCACCAAGACGCCCGGCTAATTTTTTTTTCTTTGTATTTTTAGTAGAGATGGGGTTTCACCATGTTAGCCAGGATGGTCTCGATCTCCTGACCTCGTGATCCACCCGCCTCGGCCTCCCAAAGTGCTGGGATTACAGGCGTGAGCCACCACGCCCGGCCGAGCACCAAGTCGTGAATACCTGCCTGTGCAACTGTTCAGTGACTATTAATTCTTCTAGTAAAGAATGTTCTTGGGGCATCACTGGACTAGAATTAATCAAGTAGTAAAGCTGTTCTATATGAAGTTTCACTTAATATCCTCTACAGTCAACTTTGACGAATTTTGTGTAGTAGGCAAGTTTCTTAGGTAAAAATTTTAACTGGTGATGGATTTTTCATATTCGGGATTATAGTTTTGTTAAGACATGTATCTGATCAAAAACTACAAGAGCCAGGGCTTAGAATAAATATTCTATTTGCTACTTCACTGAGCTTCTTAAGAGTAAGTGATAGTGGTTTGGTTTTTAGTTAAAATGAATAAAATAATTTAAAATTTTGAAACATTCTTTAAATTCATGGAGATTCAAAAGCGTAATAAAGATTCAACTCCATTCCTGGTTTTTAAGTACCCATAGCAATCTGAGCATGGGTACCAAACTGAACTCCGTGCATTTTTAGGTATCCATAGCAATCTGAGCATGCCCTTTTGTAACTGTAATCCCGCACAAGACTGTAAGCTCCACAAAGATGGGCGTGCTGTCTTATTCTCTGCCTGATCTCCAGTATTTACCCATTGCTCGATTTAGTCATTGATGCTTGATAAACCTTTGTTGAATTAACACATGGTGCTACTTGGAGGGTTCCTTTAACTTCTGCTGCTGTTACTGGTAGATGTGCTTGTGCCTGTACATTTGGGAGTCATGTACCAGGTTCCATTACATCGAGACCTCTATCGCAACCATCACTGGTGAACCTAGGCAATGAACTTAACCTGAAGAGCTTTGGGTTCTTATTTATATGGAAGTAGCTTGCTTTTTTCTCCTCTAAAGCCAGAACTAGTGACTGTACAGGAAGTAGGTCCTGGAAATAATAAAACCTAGAGGAGGCCTCCATTTCCCCATGTCTGTACCTTCCCTTTGCCTCCATCCTACCGACCTCTTGGCCTATTTCTTAGTAGAGGGAGATATGCTTGCCCCAGGGATTTATAGTAGTCATTGAGCCCCTGTAAGAATCATAATAAATTCAGATGTGTTTGTTTTGTTGCCTACCGCTATTCTCACAGCTACTGCGAGGCTCGGGCCCTCAGTATTTCTTCCCACAAGATTAGAACTAAGTTTAAAAGGAGAGAAATGGCTTTGCTTTTGTTAGCATGATTGTAGAACATGCTATGAAAATGTGTTTGGAACATCAGACTTCTCAGGGCTCAGGAAAGCCATTGACTTTTCTGCTTGCTATAGTTGGGTTAAGCATATACTGTCTATATCTCAGAGTAGTCCTTGGTAAACATTTAAGGTAGCAGCCAGTTGTAGTGGAAAGAGTAGGGAATTTGGAGCAAGAACAGATTCTAATACATTTAAACCTTTGCTGCTTCAGTCAGTCACTGTCAAGCCCGAGCAAGTTACTTAAGGCCAGAAGCCTCAGGTCCTCTTCTGTAACTCCTTCCTGGGGATGGTCTGAAGATTAAATGAAATTTTACTTCTCTTAAGGCAGGTCGACAGGTATTTCACCAGCAAGTATTCATCTTGCTACAAATGTACTTTATTTTTGTTAATATTATATAGCTTGAGTTTTAAAAGTTGCTCTGTTGAAGAAGTAGCAAAAAGGTACACTGGTTAGTGAAAACAGCACTGATCCCAAGTCAGATGGCCTGGGTCTAGATCTGGTCTTATTCTCCTTGGGGTTATATGACCTTAGGTGGGTCACTTAAATTCTGAGCTTCAGTGTACAGTGAAGGCAATAGTAATAGCCTTGGGCATCCCATGAGATTGGTGAGAAGCCCAGAAGAGAGATTGTTCAAGAAAGCAGTATGTACACTGTGTATGTGTGTGGTGGGACTGTTGCAGTGGGCACAAGAATGCTACTTCCACGTGATATTGGAAAAGGACCCAACAGTTTCTTCAGTGCCCTGGGATGAGAGTCATCTGTGTGGGAATACTGGAAGTCATTGAAAGTGGCAAAGTCCCTACTCTCCCTTTTTCCCCTCAGGGACCAGCTCCATCTTCTTCGTTTGCCCTGACCAATATGGAGATATTTTCCCCTCCCCTCCACTCCCTTCCCCTCTCCTCCCATTTTCTTCCCCTCCTCTCCCCTCCCTTCTCCTCCCATCCTCTCTCCTCCCCTCCTGTTTTCTTCCCTTTTCTTCTCTTTTTGTGACAGGGTCTCACCCTGTCACCCAGGCTGGAGTGCGGCTTCAACCTCCTGGGCTCAAGTGATTTTCCCACCTCAACCTCCCCAATAGCTGGGATCACAGATGCATACCACCATGCATGGCTAATTTTTTTGTATTTTTGGTAGAAATAAGGTTTCAGCATATTGTCCAGGCTGGGCTCAAATTCCTGGGCTCAAGTGATCTACCTGCCTCAGCCTCCCAAATTGCTGGGATTATAGGCTTCAACCACTGTGCTCGGCCCAACATCCTTTCTTTATTTTGAGAGACGCAAGCCAACTTCCATCTTGAGTTGGGCTCTTTTTCACTGTTCTTCTGTGAACATTACCCTCCCTTCCCCTGAACTGTTACTCTGTCCCCTTTGTTTTCTTCTTGCTTAGAATATAGCCAGTAGTAGTTTATTTTGTTGCCTCTGGCATTTTGAGCTTCTGTTAACTACACCTTTCATAGGTACATTTTTAGGTTCATTCATGGTTTTATTTTTATTCATCTTTCTCCTAAAGCTTACATTTAAGCTTTCCAGAGAGGTCCCATTTCATGTAAGCACTTTTGTATTTCCTTAGGTAATGCCCTTTTTCTCTTTCAGAAGAAATGATCATCCATGATTATCTACAGAGAATTTCTATCACTAGGCAAACCTTGTTTCCTGAATAACCCCTCCAAGTTTTTAGTAGTAGTCTCATATCTCATAGAAAGGTTCTGAAACTTGCAGTGCTAAAAGTCAGGAGCACATGTCCACCTGTGTACACAGTCCCTTTTCCTTGCTATTACAGATTCCAAGGTGCCACAGTCCCTTCCTTCCTTCCTTCCTTCCTTCCTTCCTTCCTTCCTTCCTTCCTCCTTCCTTCCTTCCTTCCTTCCTTCCTTCCTTCCTTCCTTCCTTCCTTCCTCGTCCTTCCTTTTCCTTCCCCCTTTCCTCCTCCTCCTTTCTTCTCTCTCTTCTTTCTTTCCTCCTCCTCCTCTTTCTCCTTCTTTTTCTTCCTTCCTCCTTCTTCTTCCTTCTTCCTCTACTTTGAGACCTTTATTTACTTTCCCATACCAACAAATATGAGTAGGCCAGGCACAGTGGCTCATGTGTATAATCCCAGCATTTTGGGAGGCCAAAGTGGGACGAGTGCTTGAGCCCAGAAGTTCGAGACCAACCTGGGCAACATACGGAGACCCCATCTCTACACACACAGATTTTTTTTTAATTAGCCAAGTATGGTGGCACATGCCTGTGTGATTCCAGCTATGGGGGGAGGCTGAGGAGGGAGGATCGCTTGAGTCCAAGAGGTCGAAGCTACAATGAGCTGTGATCATGCCACTGTACTGCAGCCTGGGCAACAGAACAAGACCTTGTCTCAAAAAAATAATAAATCATGGATGATTATGTAGTGGCTAAGTCTTATATCTCCTCAGGAAAATACAGCACTATTGAGTGCTGTGGACTCATAGAAAACTTCAGTCTTTGGTCATAGCATTCATCTCCTTCCTTCTGATGCGAGCCCAGAGTTGGCTTTACACCAATACCTTGACTATTTTAAGTAGCATCAACCTTTATCACCTTTTTACTCAAAGCATCTCCTTTGCTGTCTGCATCATTATAAATATAGATGCATTGAATTTTTAAAACTAGAGATGGCATTTAAGGGCCACTTACTTCCTGTTTGCAGCCCTTATCCCTTAAGGAGAGTGGGAGGGGGCCACCTGCAGAGCAACAATGCCTGACCATCAAGTGAGACAATACATTAAGTGTTGGAACAGTGAAAGCAGTAGGGCCATATGAGGTGTGTCCCCTCAGTTTGCACCTTTCTTTTTTTTATTTTATTTTATTTTATTTTATTTTATTTTTTTTTGCACACAAAACAATAAACATTTTCTAAAAGTACATACGAACAAAAAGATGCATATCAAACATATTAGGAAGGTTGCACATGGGAAGATGGGGAATAGAAATGGGGAGTGGGAATTAAAGAAAATAAATGAGAGAGGGACTTTGTATGGATCAATGTAATAACTCAATCCTCTATTTGACAAAGAAGAAGGAGAAGGAAGAGGAAGAAAAAGAAAGTGGGATAAAGGATCAGAAAGGGAGGAAAATAGAAAAAATTAGAGTATGACTCCAGGGTAGACCTGTTTTGTTGTCGCTTGGTTCGTTGGTTAGTTTGACAGTTGTATTTTTCATATGTTTCGCCATGTTGGCCAGGCTGGTCTCGAGCTCCCAGCCTCAAGTGATCAACCCGCCTCAGCCTCCCAGAGTACTGGGACTACAGGCGTGAGCCACCACATCCAGCCCCCACGTTGCTTCTGGCCTCTGTGGTAGACCTCGCAGACAGGGCGGCCGGGCAGAGGTGTTCCCCACATCCCAGACGGGGCGGCCAGGCAGAGGTGCTTCTCACTTCCCAGACGGGGCGGCCGGGCAGAGACGCTCTTCACTTCCTAGACGGGGTGGCGGCCGGGCAGAGGGGCTCCTCACTTCCCGGACGGGGCAGTTGGGCAGAGGCGCTCCTCACATCCCAGACGATGGGTGGCCGGGCAGAGGTGCTCCTCACTTCCCAGACGGGGCGGCCGGGCAGAGGCGCCCCTCACATACCAGAAGGGGCGGCCGGGCAGAGGCGCATGGGCGGCCGGGCAGAGGCGCTCCTCACTTCCCAGACGATGGGCGGCCGGGCAGAGGCGCTCCTCACTTCCCAGACGGGGCGGCCGGGCAGAGGCACTCCTCACTTCCCAGACGGGGCGGCCGGGCGGAGACGTTCCTCACTTCTTCCCAGACGGGGCGGCCGGGCGGAGACTCTCCTCACTTCTTCTTCCCAGACGGGGCGGCCGGGCGGAGACGCTCCTCACTTCTTCCCAGACGGGGCGGCCGGGCGGAGGCGCTCCCCACCTCCCAGACGGGGCGGCCGGGCGGAGGCGTTCCCCACCTCCCAGAAGGGGCGGCTGCGCAGAGGCGCTCCCCACCTCCCAGACGGGGCGGCCGGGCAGAGGCGCTCCCCACCTCCCAGACGGGGCGGCCGGGCAGAGGCGCTCCTCACTTCCCAGACGGGGCGACGGGGCAGAGGCGCTCCTCACTTCCCAGACGGGGCGGCCGGGCAGTGGCGCTCCTCAAATCCCAGAAGGGGCGGCCGGGCAGAGGCGCTCCTCACATTCCAGACGATGGGCGGCCAGGCAGAGACGTTCCTCACTTCCTAGACGGGGTGGCGGCCGGGCAGAAGCGCTCCTCACCTCTCAGACGGGGCGGCCGGGCAGAGGAGCTCCTCATAACCCAGACGATGGGCGGCCAGGCAGAGACGCTCCCCTCCTCCCAGACGGGGCAGCAGCCGGCTGCAATCCCAGCACCCTGGGAGGCCAAGGCAGGCGGCTGGGAGGCGGAGGCTGCAGCGAGCCAAGACCATGCCACCGCACTGCAGCCCGGGCAACACCGAGCACCGAATGAGCGAGCCTCCATCTGCAGTCCCAGCACCTCGGGAGGCCGAGGCGGGCAGAGCACTGGAGGTCAGGAGCTGGAGACCAGTGTGGCCGACATGGCGAAACCGCGCCTCCAGCCAAAGGAGAAAAACGAGGGAGGGGTGGTGGCGCGCGGCGGCAATCCCAGGCAGCCCGCAGGCCAGGGCAGGAGAATCATGGGAGCCGGACACAGGGAGTGTGCAGCAAGCCGAGTTTACTGCAGCCTGGGCCACAGAAGGAAGGAAGGAAGGGAGGGAGGGACGGAGTTGCACCTTTCTTGTGTACAGTGTGGAAGGTACATGAAGAAGAAATTAGCTGGTATATCTCCTTTATCTCTTTTGTATCCGACCAACTTTTTCCGAAAAAGATATCTCTTTTGAGATTTTATATGTTTATTATTGTTGTTGATCTTTGGAGAAGCTTTTATATGGAGTGTTTCATGGGAGAAATACAAGCTTTATAGATTTGATTTCTTCTCACCATCTTAGAGATTTTTTGGCTTGCTTATGAATATAAAATATGTCAGTAGGCAACATTTATATTATTTAATGTATCTTTGTTATCCTGTAGATTTGGTACTTTCATCTCTGCTGTCATTTCACTCATCCATAATCTCATGACCTTTAAGGAAGAGATGTTTTTGTTGTTGTTTGTAACAGCTTTATTGAGCTGTTTTATGCTATTCACATAGCATACAGTTCACCGAGTTAAAGTGTACAATTACACGTTTTTTAGTATATTTACATAATTGTGTAGCCATCACAATCAGTTTTAGAACACAGAGGTATTTTTTTAATCATCCCATATTTCATGTCTTAAGAAACATAGAGGTGTTTTAATGTACAGCCTTTAAGTCTGCAGTAAGAAGATCAACTGCATAATAACAATAGTGGAATGGTGGTAGGGGATACACTTTATTTATTCTCTGTAATTATTCAGCTCATAATATAGAGAGGATCCTACTTATTTAACCTGTGCTCTTCAAAGTCACAGGAACAAAGTAGCCCAGGCTCTTGGGGGAAACTTCTGAACCCTGCTGTTACTGTGATTAGAGTACTTCTTGTTGGAATAAGTTGATAAATCTACACATCGGCAACGTTTTGCTGTGGCATGTCCAGCCATGGGAGGACTAAGAGAAGTGGAAGACGCTTCTTCTACTAGGAGTTCCTCACAGAGCTGCTATGATCTTAATTCTGTTGCTTTTGCTCAGGAGTCTGAATGGAAGTGCTTGGCACACAGCAGGCACTCACTAATGTGCAGAATCAAGTAGGAGGATATATAGGAGGGCAACAACTGGAAGCAGCCATGGAAGCCTGGATACTAGACATCTAGAGTCATCTCTCACCTGGACATCTAGCATATCTTCCCCTAGGGCTCCCCAATTCAATTTTATCCCATCTCCAAGTCATTTTTTAGACAGCAACCAGAGTGAGCTTTTTATACTCATAATTTAATCATGTCTTTTCACTCCTTTAAACCTTTTGATTATGTTCCACTGCCCTTGGGATAAAGGTCAAAGTCCTTAAAATTGCCTAAATGACCCTTCATGTACTATGTACTTCTGCCTTAGCCCTCACTTCTCCCTTCCTTATCTCGAGCCAGCCATAGCTGGCCTTTTCCCCTATTTCTCAGGGTCATTATACATACGTTGCCTGGCTAATACCCACTTTTCCTTCAGGTCTCAGCTTAATTGTGATATTTTTAAGAATCTTTTCTTCATTGGAGCTTATACCTCCCCCATAGATTGTTGTCATAATACATGTCTACCATTTATTTGTAGCATTAAATGCCAGTATAATGAAATAATGCTTTGTTTAATGTCCATCTACTCTGTTAGATGATACAAATTCAGGAGGGCAATACCTGTCTTTCAGTTTAACTACAGTATACACAATGCCTGACACCTAGTGGACACACATTAATTATTTTTGAATTAATGCCTGAATGAGTTATTATAGTGAATGAATGATGATTGAGAGGTGACCCAAGAGGCCAGACACAGTGGCTCATGCCTATAATCCCAGCACTTTGGAAGGCTGAGCTGGGGGGACTGCTTGAGGCCAGGAGTTTGAGACCAGCCTGGGCAATGTAGCGAGATCATTCTCTTTTAAAAAACCATTTTTTTAATTAAAAAAAAATTAAAAATAGTTAAAAAGAGAGGTGGCCCAGATGGGAAGACCTTTTAAACCATTCTTTCACATATCCAACTGTCCACCAGAGAGCACTTTGCACAGCTTTCTTTTTCTACTTAGTTAAGGACACTCTAAAGAAATTTAGATTTCGCTGTTCAGAATATCAAAAGTGTTTTTTGGCACTTACAATACACTCAAGTTGGACTTAAACTTAGGCATGACCTGGTCCAACCCTCTTTGTTTTGCACACTGGAGAATCTAAGAGAGGTTTGGAAACTTTCTCAAGATACTTGACAATTGAGGGCAGAGCTGTCTTCGTTGGATGCCCTTCCTGAGCCTTGCTGCTTATCCAGGAGCTCACACCTATAATCCTAATGTTTTGGGAGGCTGAGGTGGGAGGATAGCTTGAGGCCAGGAGTTCAGCTTGAGGCCGGGAGTTCAAGACCAGCCTGGGCAACATAACAAGACCCTCATCTCGCCAAAAAAAAATTTTTTTTTAATTATCCAGGTGTGGTGACACATGCCAGTAGTCCTAGCTACTGGGGAGGCTGAGGCAGGAGGATCTATTAAGCCCAGGAGCTTGAGGCTACAGTGAGCTATGACTGCACCACTGAACTCCAACCTGGGTGACAGAGTGAGATCCCATCTGTTTAATTTTTTTAAAATTTAGTAAAGATGTTGGCAATTTTAGTGTTATGAAACTTTTTTTTTTTTTTTTTTGAGATGGAGTCTCACTGTGTTACCCAGGCTAGAGTGTAGTGGCATGATCTCTGCTCACAGTAACCTCTGCCTACCAGGTTCAAGCGATTCTCCTGCCTCAGCCTCCCAAGTAGCTGGGATTACAGGTGCCTGCCACCACGCCCAGCTAATTTTTTGTATTTTTTTTAGTAGAGACAGGGTTTCGCCATGTTGGCCAGGCTGGTCTCAAACTCCTAACCCTAGGTGATCTGCCCGCCTTGGCCTCCCAAAGTGCTGGGATTACAGACATGAGTCACTGTGCCTGGCCTCTGAAACATTTTGTTGTAAATGACACAGATAGGGCCAGGCACACTGGCTCACACCTGTAATCCCAGAACTTTGGGAGGCCAAGGCGGAAGGATCACTTGAGGCCAGGAGTTCAAGACCAGCCTGGACAATATAGTGAGACCCAGTCTTGACAAAAAATAAAAAAAATTAGTGGGGCATAATGGCACATGCCTATAGTCCCAGCTACCCGGGAGACTGGGATGGGAGGATTCCTTGAGCCCAGGAGTTTGAGGCTGCAGTGAGCTACGATTGTACCCACCTGGGTGACACAGGGAGACCCTATTAAAAAAAAAAAAAAAAAAAAGACGCAGATTCATGCCTTAGTTTTTACTTTCAAGGAAAAAAGTCGTTAGCATCTTGAAGTAAATCAATTAAGACTTACCTTATGGCTCATGTTTACTAGTTGTTGGCTAATTGGTAATTTGTCCTTGTGTTGACAACGTCAATGTTGTATGATACTCAGCACATAATTCTCAGCATTTCTTCTGCCTCCGCATATTTGAGGTGTATGTTACACTCGTGCGTAACAGAGGCTCCCTAGAACTCTAATAGAGTGGGGCAGTTACAGGCATGATCATTAGTATGTAAGTGGGGGATACATCCCATACTCAACTCTGTCCCCACCTCCCAGAGAACCATTGCTGTAGTTAAACAAAAACAAAACAAAACAAAACAAAACAAAAAAAAGTACTGGCTTAGGAATTCAGAGATCTGGATCTATTCCTAGCTTTTTCCAATCGTGGTATGACCTTGAGCAAGCTACTTAACCTTTAGAGGCTTGATTTCATTATCCTGAGGTAATAAGAACACCAGCCTAACTACCTCACACTTTATTGCACAGATAAACCATGACAGTTGAAGAAGTACTCTGGGAAGTTACTAGGCTGTACAGGCAGATGTTGATTTGTATTATTGCTGAGCCTGGCCTATTTAAATTATGCTATGGCCTAATCATACATCCAAAGGCTAATTGTTGGCTCTTTTTTTTTCCTTTTAAAGTATTTATTCAGTTCCACTAAGTATCCTTGATATAAGGAAAATGAAATAGTTGAAGTTGATACTTTAAAAAAAGTTAACATAGGTGCCAATCTGTCAATATTCTGGTTGGATGTTAGTCAAGACACACATGTAAAGACTAAGTTCCTTTTATAGATGTAGACAACTGGGTATGTTTTTTCATTTAAAGGATCGAAGGCTTTTTTCATTTTAGTCTTGAAAGTGGTATTTTTACCAGTATCTTTTCTCTGATAGTGAAAAGATTTTGAACCTGAAATGAAATACAGGTTAGGATTAAATTTTGCTTATATTCCTTTGAATGGTGTTTCTGTAAAAAACTGAGTTTAAAGTATTTAAACACAATAAGAGCCAAAGATGGCACCTGTACACATTCTTTCTGTTCCAGTGGTATTTTTAGAAGTGATGTCAAATGAACTCTTAAGATGTAAAAGCTGTGCTAAATCCAGTTTTTTAAATGTAATGGAAATCTAGGTCATTTACATATGAAAGATTTTTGTAGTATGAAAATGAGATCATTGAAAATGGGCAATTCTTTTATGTGGCTGGTTTTCTATTGTCTACTCTATGTGGTCATGAGAAAATTTTTTTTTTTTGAGACGGAGTCTTACTCTGTCGCCCAGGCTGGAGTGCAGTGGCTTGATCTCAGCTCACTGCAACCTCTGTGGCCTGGGTTCAAGCGATTCTCTTGCCTCAGCCTCCCGAGTAGCTGGGATTATAGGCGCCTGCCACCGCGCCCAGCTAATTTTTTTTGTAGTTTTTAGTAGAGATGGGGTTTCACCATCTTGGCCAGGCTGGTCTTGAACTCCTGACCTTGTGATCCACCCGCCTCTGCCTCCCAAAGTGCTGGGATTACAGGCGTGAGCCACTGTGCCCGGCCAGTCATGAGAAAATTTTTAAAGTGTAGATTCAGTTGAATCTCCTTAGCCTAGCAAAAACATATGACTTGATAGATATGAAAAATTTGTTTATAAAAATCTGGGGCAATTCCCCCTGCCCCCCAACACAACCGTTGTCTAGCTCAACTTGGTCATGTTGTCCCCTAGGAATTTGTAAATCAGATCTTTACAACTTTAAATGCATCATGCAGTAGACATTGGTTATAGTTTCCCAATTCGTCCCATAGAAATATTTTTACTAGTAGAAAGGATACTAGACTAGAATTAGCCAATCTGGGGTTTTAGTCTCGACTGTATCACTTATTATATAGCTTGAAGGAAGTGTGTGTGTTTGTGTATGTGTGTGTATAAATGAAAGTGTTTTTGAAAACTGTAAAACACTCTGTCAATATATGATAGCACTGATAACAAGTTAATTTATGTCAAACCATGGATGACTAACATTTGAACTCTTCTGGAAGATGCTTATTAAAAACAATCTAATTGGAATTTCAGGTGATAAAGGGAGTTAAATATTTCAGGCAAAATCGGGGTAAAGTTGGTTGATTATTTGAGTTCTTTTTTTTTTTTTTAAACCTGTCACTGACTTGAAGCTCATATATGAGTTTTTTATTTTTATTTTTGTTATTGCTCTTGTTGTTTTGAGGTGGAAACTCGTTTTGTTGCTCAGGCTGGAGTACAGTGGCACGATCTTGGCTCACTGCGGTCTCCACCTCCTGGGTCAAGTGATTCTCCTACCTCAGCCTCCCGAGTAGCTGGGATTACAGGCACCCACCACCACACCCAGCTAATTTTTGTATTTTTAATGGAGACAGGGTTTCTCCATGTTGACCAGGCTGTCCTTGAACTTCTGACCCCAGGTAATCCACCCGCCTCGGCCTCCCAAAGTGCTGGGATTACAGGTGTGAGCCGCTGTGCCCAGCCATATGTTAATTTTTTAAACAGAGGAAGAGATCTCAGCAGGCAGGTCTTCTCTACCCATATTCTAGGGAAAATGTCCCTACAATTAGCTCCTCTATGTTTCTTAAAGTATGCTCCATAAAACATGAGTCTCCTGGGATTTTATTATCTATTTTATTTAAAAAATTTTGCTGAGTCAAATGAGTTCAGAAATGCTTGTTTAAAGAAAGGCTGGTTTATTCTATGACATATTATAATCTTTCATATACTAATCTTCATTGTGAAGACACAAGAAGGAGGCAATATGCAGTTTTTCACAAATTTGTTTTGATCATGGAAAAATGTGTCATTTCTTGGAAATAATGTTTTAGAGAACCCAGTTGAGAAAAACACTGTGTTTGCAGCTTCTTTCCTTCTTTCATGCTCAAATGCAGAAGCTTAATAAGCAGTTGATTGTTTTTCCCTTTCTCTTGGCCCCTTTTTTCCAAATGTGTCCCATCTACCATGTATTTTATATCTAGAGAAGGTTTCGGACAGGGCAAGGAAATAGCAACTGCATGTCCATGTAGTAGTGGGGCATTGACATTGTGGTTGATATTCCCTTTAGTATTTGTAATTCTTTATCTTTTGATTATTTGAGATTATCTGTCACATCTAAAATGTCTCCATATAAGAAGGAAAAATCATTGTTGAAATCAGTATACCATTGACAAAGTGTTCCCGTGACTCTATTTTAGCTTCATGTTGGGAACCAGAGCGACTTTTAGTTTGCCAATTTTGGACTTTCTAATACTTTTTATTTAAAGAACATTGTAGCTGGCACAGTGGCTCATGCCTGTAATCCCAGAACTTTGGGAGGCCAAGGCGGGTGGATCATTTGAGGTCAGGAGTTCGAGACCAGCCTGGCCAACATGGTGAAACCCCATCTCTACTAAAAATACAAAAATTAGCCGGGACAGTAGTGGTACGGTGCCTGTAATGCTAACTACTCAGGAGGCTAAGGCAGGAGAATCACTTGAGCCTGGGAGGTGGAGGTTGCAGTGAGTTGAGATCACACCATTGCACTCCAGCCTGGGTGACAGACTGAGACCCTGCCTCAAAAAAGGCATTGTGATAGCTAAGCACAAAATATTTGCTTTGAGTAGCATGTTCTTTAGAATAGTCAATTTTTTATTTAATGACCTTTTATCCATTGTACCATTCTTTGCAAGTACCTTAAGTACTTAATATATTTAATCTTTTTTTTTCTCTCTCTCTCTCTGTTTAGTAGACACATGTTGGGCATTTACTAGACTACCAGAGGCTGTATATTTTTAGCCTACATGAAGATTAATATGACCCATATTTCCGTTAGGAACCATGCTAACAGAAATGCTGATAATACTGTACTTTGTTCCTGACCACAGCGGGAATATATACAATGACTCAATAGCAAAAGAAGTAAGGATGAGATGACCTGTTCTCAGACTATTTCTACTCCTATCCTTAGTTGGGATTCATACAACCCAGCCTTTATCTTGCTGCTCTTAGTGGTCCCTGCCTGACCTGGCTTGAAAGCTTCCTAGCTGTGTCTATAGCTATGTTTGACTTGACCCTAGAGGAAGCAGCACTCAGAAGTGAGTTCAAATATCATCTGAACTAATCCTACCTGGGCTTATTTTGAAGTACTGGGAGTCTCTGAGCCCTTGACTAGGAATAGTTTTTTAAAGGGAGTTTGGGTTATCTAAAGGAAGGTAAAGATCTTTGAATGGAATAGAACCTTTTGTCCAGGCTCTCCTTCCAAGTCCTGACTTCTGACTCTCCTGTCCTTCTCTGTTCTTTCATGTCTCCTCCCTTGGACTTGTGATCATTTTTAATATGAAAACTTTACAGTGATTTAAATATTCATCTTTCCTGCTCATAGTTGAGTGTAAAGGTTGTTTATGAGATAAAGAATTGGAAAAAGGTCCATTGCCTTTTTTCTAAATACTTAGTAGAACATTCAGATTCAACTGTAGAAGTCAGGTGTTAGAAGTAAGTTAGCAGAATTTTGGTGAGTGCTTATTCCTACTTGTAAGAGCTGGTTCAAACCCCTCATAGGCTAGGGGAAACAGAGGCCCATGAGGTTGTGGTATAGCAAGGGTGCTCTGCATCTCTATACCCTGAGGGGGTGATACCATGATAGTTATGCATTTCACATTTTTAACAATTTCCTTGCCCTTTGTTCACCATATGATACTAGCACTTGGTTTTGGACTGATTTATACCCATACCTCCAGCCCCATTTCCAAGCAGCATAGTAGGAAACCACTGTGCCAGATACTGTCAGCCCACCCTTCTGTGTTTCGTTTGAACATTGTCTTAAGGCTAAACAGAGCAGCCCTCATAGAACTCTTCGCACTCCATAACATATGGCAGAGGCATTGACACAGAAGCCCTGCTATGGGAAAATAAGTAAGTTCTTAAACTGTGGGAAGGGCACAAAGGTAATTTTAAAATCTTTCATAACCCTAGCACTTGAGAATGTGAAAAATGGTAAGTCTCATCCTTTGTAAAGTAAAAACAAAATAAAATCCCAACTGTTTCCCCTCTGATTTTTAAAAATCTACCCTAGATTGCTTCTAAAATTTATAACTGTGGATTTGCTATATCTGAGAGTTTTGGATAACTTTGTTGGTGTGGAAAAGCTGTTTTCACATTGCCACTTTAATTTTATCTATTTTTATTTATTTATTTTTTCGAGATGGAGTTTTGCTCTTGTTGCCCAGGCTGGAGTGCAATGGTGTGATCTCGGCTCACCGCAACCTCCGCCTCCTGGGTTCAAGCAATTCTCCTGCCTCAGCCTCTCAAGTAGCTGGGATTACAGGCATGCACCACCACACCCAGCTAATTTTGTATTTTTAGTAGAGACGGGGTTTCTCCGTGTTGGTCAGGCTGGTCTCGAACTCCTGACCTCAGGTAATCTGCCTGCCTTGGCCTCCCAAAGTGCAGGGATTACAGGTGTGTGCCTCTGCGCCCAGCCCGCCACTTTAATTTTCTTTCTTTTTTTTTATTTCTTTGAGACGGAGTTTCGCTCTTGTTGCCTAGGCTGGAATGCAGTGGCACTATCTTGGCTCACTGCAACCTCTGCCTCCCAGGTTCAAGAGATTCTTCTGCCTCAGCCTCCCAAGTAGCTGGGACTACAGGCATGCGCCACCATGCCTGGCTAATTTTGTATTTTTAGTAGAGACAGGGTTTCGTCTTGTTGGTCAGGCTGGTCTTAAACTCCTGACCTCAGGTGATCCACCCACCTCGGCCTCTCAAAGTGCTGGGATTACAGGTGTGAGCCACCACGCCTGGCTGCCACTTTAATCTTTTCTAGGCATCTGTCATCTGCTTTCTAAACAACAGCATTCCAGCTCATAGTTGAAAAACTAAAAATTTATTTTTATTTATTTTTTAAGATGGAGTCTCGCTGTGTCATCCAGGCTGGAGTGCAGTGGCGTGATGTCGACTCACTGCAACCTCCGCCTCCCAGGTTTAAGCAATTCTCCTGCCTCAGCCTCCCAAGTAGCTGGGATTACAGGCACCTACCATCATGCCCAGCTAATGTTTTTTGTATTTTTAGTATAAATGGGGTTTCACCATGTTGGCCAGGCTGGTTTCAAACTACTGACTTCAAGTGATCCCCCCGCCTCAGCCTCCCAAAGTGCTAGAATTACAGGTGTGAGCTATCGCGCCCAGCCAAAATTTATGTTTAGACATTCTTTGTATTGTCTGCTGGTGGAGGCCCTGCTTTAGCAACCAGAAAGACACCATATTTAGTGGGAATATTAATGAGGTTACTGTGGTTTTTAGTACTCTATGACACATGCCAAGAAGATTATGATCACATTATGTTTAAAAGCTTTTAGCACACCAAATAAATGGGCTTTCCAAAAAGCTATGTTGCTCCAGATGTTAGGAAATGGCCTAAGTCAGCCAGGGCCCTTTCATGGGGTACCCAGGTTCGCATCAAGGCCAAATCTGAAAACAGGGACACTTATACTCAACCCTTAATTTTATTTATTTATCTATCTGTCTATCTATTTATTTTTGGAGATGCTGTTCAGGCTAGACTTGAACTCCTGGGCTCAAGTGCATCAGCCTCCCAAGTAGCTGGGATTACAGGCACACCTCACCATACCCAGCCCAACCCTTAATTTTTTAAACATTTTTCCCTTAAATAGTTCTAAAACCAAGTTTTTAGTGCTGCTCTTTTCCTAGCCATTGCATAGTATATTTTTTAAAAAGGAGAACTTTGATATATTATTACTGATCTCTGCTTGATTTGACTCTAAAGAGTCATAGTTTCGGGATTTTGGCTGAGCTGACTTTTTTTTTTGAGACGAGGTCTCACTCTTTCACCCAGGTTAGAGTGCAGTGGTGCAATCTTTGCTCACAGCAACTCCTGCCTTCCAGACTCAAGTGATTCTCCCACCTCAGCCTCCCGAGTAGCTGGGACCACGGGAGTGCACCACCACGCCCAGCCAATTTTTTGTGTTTTTGATAGAGATGGGGGTCTCATCATGTTGCCCAGGCTGGTCTCGAACTCCTGAGCTCAAATGATCTCTGCACCTCAGTCTCCCAATATGCTAGGATTATAGGTGTGAGCCACTGCACCTGGCCGAGCTGACTTTTTAAAGGACAGGCAAAACCCAGGTGTGAGTTCAAATTATAACTTGAACTGATTCTAAATGGGCTCGTGTTGAAGCACTGAGTCCCAGATGTACTCTTTAAATGAAGCTATTGTAGTTTAAATGTAACTTATTAAACTTATTTGAGGTGCTATGTTCCCTTAGATTTTCTCAGACCTCAGGAATGTGTCTAAAAAAAATAGTGAACTGGGGTTGAAATTTTCCTCTATTGGTCAGAAATAATACTCATTTTAGAAATGCTCTCTAGCCAGGTGTGGTGGCTCATGCCTGTAATCCTAGCACTTTGGGAGGCCAAAGCGGTCTGATCATTTGAAGCCAGGAGTTCAAGAACAGCCTGGCCAACATGATGAAACCCCATTTCTACCAAAAATCCAAAAATTAGCCAGACATGGTGACACATGCCTATAATTCCAGCTACTCGGGAGGCTGAGGCACGAGAATCTCTTGAATCCAGGAGATGGAGGTTGCAGTGAGCCAAGATCACGCCACTGCACTCCAGCCTGGGTGACAGAGCGAGTGACCCTGTCTCAAAAGTAAAATAAAAAATTAAAAAGTAAAGAAATGCTCTTCTCTTGATTGAGTCATATATTTGCAACCTTCTTAACTAATACATTGATTACCCAATATGGGGGACATTATCTATCATGGCGGTGAGCTTTGGTTATCTTGTGTCTAGACTTAGCTCTGTTGTGTTGCCTTTAACAATTGAAAATATTGTGTCAACAGCTTGCTTATGTTATCAGTTGATTTCTCACTTCTTTTTATCATTGATAACTACTTTGTATGGTCTGATTTCTCGAAGTAACCTAGCGAGTTTAAAAAAAAAGTTAAAAGAAACTACATTCCTCATTACTGAGGTATACCTCTTTAATGAATATAATTCATTCCTAAGAGCTATCAGAGTATTTCTGAAACACACGGTATATTGAGCTCACACCAAACAGTGACCACGGGGCAGCCTCTAGTTGGATGGAGTTTCTACTTCTGATCCTGGAAATGCTGTGGATGTCTATGGCCATATTATAGATGTCTCTATTGTGAATCATGGCCTCTTTTCAGCCAGCATAATGTAGGATCTCCAAGTAAGTCAGGTCCTTCTGACAATGTCATGTCCTTCTAAAGTGAGGTGCTCAAAATGGAAAGCCAGAGTTGAGGTTTCTTACCCAGAGTACAGCTGGCTATTCCTTTCAGTGGTCTAAATATTTTGCCTCTGTTGATAAAGCCTGACAATGCAATGGCCCCTTGTAGCATTTGGCCTAAATTTCTGGGTAGTCTGGAGAGAGACAGAAGGTACTCACTCAAGTCCCTGTGTCCAGTAGTTTACCCCAACAATTTGATTATGAGAGCCTCTCCTTTGAAGCCAGAAGAGGAACCCAACCTCAGAGCTAATGTTTTCCATTCAAGTAGCCCCCATACTACTTCTCACCTACTCTATGTTCTGGGTTCTCTGAAATCACCACCTGGAGCCAGTTTTCTCTGGCTTGACCTCTGTTTGCTAGATTTCTCTTAAGCACAGAGGTGCTCATGTCATTATCTCTTTCCTCTGATATAGTATGGCAACTCTGCACATCTTCTCTTCTGCCCTTCACACCCATGACCTCCAGTTCATTGTTTTCCTTCTTATGACCTGCAACAAATCCTTAGATTAGGTTTGTTCTTTTGTCAGCCTCTTCATATTCCTGATTCTTTGAGTTAAAGCCTCGCTTGATGTGCGGCTTAACTACATCTTCTTTACACTTTGACTTAGCAATTTTTTGCCAATTTTTTTCTTTCTTTCTTTTTTTGACCCAATACTACGCTTTGGCTGTGTGCTGCCAATTTTTCTGACTAGATACCAGCCTTAGATTTATTCCTATTAAATTATATCGCTTCACTTTGCTTCTTTTTCCAGCTTGTCTACTTTGATTCTGTTATCTGAAATCCTTGCTTCTACTTGCCTTCTAGTCACCCATAAGCATGCTTTACATGCCTTAGGATAACTAGATATCTGACTGATTTTTTTTTTTTTTTTAATACGGAGTCTTGCTCTGTCACCAGGCTGGAGTGCAGTGGCGTGATCTCGGCTCACTGCAACCTCTGCCTCCCAGGTTCAAGCTATTCTCCTGCCTCAGTCTCCCAAGTAGCTGGGACTACAGATGCATGCCCCATACTTGGCTAATTTTTGTATTTTTAGTAGAGACGGGGGTTTCACCATGTTGGCCAGGATGGTCTCGATCTCTTGACCTCATGATCTGCCCGCCTTGGCCTCCCAAAGTGCTGGGATTACAGGCGTGAGCCACCGGGCCCGGCCGGTGCCTGACTGATTTATTTGTTTTTTTTGTTTTTTTGTTTTTTTTTTTGAGATTTTACTTTATTTTATTTTATTTTATTTTTTAAGTATTTTTTTATTAATTTTTTTGCACACAAAACAATAAACATTTTCTAAAAATACATACAAACAAAAAGATGCATATCAAACATATTAGGAAGGTTGCACATGGGAAGATGGGGAATAGAAATGGGGAGTGGGAATTAAAGAAAATAAATGAGAGAGGGACTTTGTATGGATCAATGATAATAACTCAATCCTCTATTTGACAAAGAAGAAGGAGAAGGAAGAGGAAGAAAAAGAAAGTGGGATAAAGGATCAGAAAGGGAGGAAAATAGAAAAAATTAGAGTATGACTCCAGGGTAGACCTGTTTTGTTGTCACTGGGTTGGTTGGTTGTTTTGTCTGTTGTATTTTTCATGTTTCGCCATGTTGGCCAGGCTGGTCTCGAACTCCTAGCCTCAAGTGATCAACCCGCCTCAGCCTCCCAGAGTGCTGGGACTACAGGCGTGAGCAACCACGTCCAGCCCCCACATTGCTTCTGGCCTCCGTGGTAGACCTCCCAGACGGGGCGGCCGGGCAGAGGTGCTCCCCACATCCCAGACGGGGCAGCCGGGCAGAGGCGCTCCTCACTTCCCAGACGGGGCGGCCGGGCAGAGACGCTCCTCACTTCCTAGACGGTGGTGGCCGGGCAGAGGGGCTCCTCACTTCCCGGAAGGGGCGGCCGGGCAGAGACGCTCCTCACATCCCAGACAATGGGCGGCCGGGCAGAGGCGCTCCTCACTACCCAGACGGGGCGGCCGGGCAGAGGCGCTCCTCACTTCTTCCCAGACGGGGCGGCCGGGCAGAGGCGCTCCTCACTTCCCAGACGGGGCGGCCGGGCAGAGGCGCTCCTCACATCCCAGACGATGGGCAGCCAGGCAGAGGCGCTCCTCACTTCCCAGACAATGGGCGGCCGGGCAGAGGCGCTCCTCACTTCCCAGACGATGGGCGGCCGGGCAGAGGCGCTCCTCACATCCCAGACGGGGCGGCCGGGCAGAGGTGCTCCTCACTTCCCAGACAATGGGCGGCCGGGCAGAGGCGCTCCTCACTTCACAGACGATGGGCGGCCGGGCAGAGGTGCTCCTCACTTCCCAGACGGAGCGGCCGGGCAGAGGCGCTCCTCACTTCCCAGACGGGGTGGCGGCCGGGCAGAGGCGCTCCTCACATCCCAGACAATGGGCGGCCGGGCAGAGATGCTCCTCACTTCCTAGACGGGGTGGCTGCTGGGCAGAGGAGCTCCTCACCTCCCAGACGGGGCGGCCGGGCAGAGGCGCTAGACGATGGGCGGCCAGGCAGAGATGCTCCCCACCTCCCAGATGGGGCGGCGGCCGGGCAGAGGCTGTAATCCCAGCACCCTGGGAGGCCAAGGCAGGTGGCTGGGAGGCGGAGGCTGCAGCGAGCCAAGACCACGCCACCGCACTCCAGCCCGGGCAACACCGAGCACCGAGTGAGCCAGACTCCGTCTGCAGTCCCAGCACCTCGGGAGGCCGAGGTGGGCAGAGCACTCGGGGTCAGGAGCTGGAGACCAGCCTGGCCAACATGGCGAAACCGCGCCTCCAGCCAAAGGAGAAAAAGCAGGCAGCGGTGGTGGCGCGCGCCGGCAATCCCAGGCAGCCCGCAGGCTGAGGCAGGAGAATCACGGGAGCCGGAGGCAGGGAGTCCGAGCCGACTGGATTCCAGCCTGGGCCACAGAGGGAAGAAAAGAAAAGAAAAAAGAAAAGAAAGAAGGGAGGGAGGGAGGGAGGGCTGACTGATATATTTGATTGTTCCCACCACCGAAGACAGACTGTAACAGAGGCCAGTCTTTGGCTGCCTTAATAGAACGTTTAGTACATAACTCAAACTTAGCCTGACCTTGGCCAATGCCTCCTTTCTATTCCTACAACTTTCGAGGTCTGAGAAGGAATTCTGCACCTGCGAATAGTTTATGGTCTCCCTAGTATCTATTCTCTGCCACTAAGAGTTGTTTAGCCATTGCTTTATTTACTTCAGGAGGTCAGTTTTTTGAGTAATAACAAAATGACTGCAGACTGAAATATTTTCTCTAGCTTGTTAGAAACAAAACAAGCATTGAGATCAGTTTGTTAAAAAAGTACGGCTTTCTCTTTGTAGCATTCTAAATATATTATTCCCTTTACCATCTTCTCTAGCCACTCATCTAAGGCTCCATATCAGTCCATCTTATCCATTGTGGTTACAATCTCATCAATAAATTACATGTATTCTTCTGCATCTTTGGGTATAGTCATCTCCATTAGGCTTATGAGCAGGAATCTAAGTGTCTCTCTGTAGGTAGTTCTCATCTCCTTTGCCTGCAAGGCCCTTTGAAACAGAGGTTCAGCCTAACGATGTGATCAGCTCTGCATGGGACTCTAGTATTGGAACTTTAATGGTAATATAGATCAGTAACGTGATCCCGCAAGATTGGTATGTCCAAAGTGTCATAGGTTAATGATATTCCAGGTAATTGTAGTGGTTAACAGATAAGCCAGTTTTTATTTTGTTATATATTTGTTTGTTAGGAAAAATAGAGTTAATTTGGATAATCTACTAAAATATTAGGTAATAGTATAGATGGCACTGGGATATGGCAAAAACCACAAATTGTTTGGGAATGCTTTTCAGAAACTCTTTTATAGAGCATAAGTTATTTTAGGAAAGAACTTTGTATTGGTCTACAATTCATTTCAGTTTTAATATGGTGGCTGACAAGGAACAGGCACTCCATAAATACTAGTCATGTGGGTGAATCCACTTGACCCAAAATAATCACCCTTTAGTACGAGCCAACCTAAACACCCATATCCTTCATGCAGCTACTTCTCTTTTGGTTTTTTGTTTGTTTGTTTGTTTTTGGTTCCTTATGCCCTTTTATTCTTTAACAATTTATTTATTTTTATTTTTATTTTTTATTTTTGTTGGTAATTTTAGCTGGGATTACAGGTGTGTGCCACCATGCCTGGCTAATTTTTTTTTTTTTTTTTGAGACAGGATCTCACTCTGTCGCTCAGGCTGGAGTGCAGTGGTGTGATCTCGGCTCACTGCAACCTCCGCTTCCCAGGTTCAAGTGATTCTCTTGCCTCAGCCTCTGGAGTAGCTGGGATTACAGGCGCCACCACCACACCCAGCTAATTTTTGTATTTGCAATAGAGATGGGGTTTCACCATGTTAACCAGACTGGTCTCAAACTCCTGACCTCAAGTGATCCACCTGCTTCCACTTCCCAAAGTGTTGGGATTACAGATGTGCACCACTGTGCCCAGTCAAATTTTTATACATAGTGGGTGTAGATAGTAGATATTTTGATATAGGTATGCAATGTGAAATAAGCACATCATGGAGAATGGGGTATCCATCCCCTCAAACATTTATCCTTTGACTTACAAACAATCCAATTACACTCCTTATTTTAATATACAATTAAGTTATTACTGACTATAGTCACCCGGTTGTGATATCAAATAGTAGGTCTTATTCATTCTTTCTGATTTTTTTGTACCCATTATCCATCTCCATCTCCTGCCCGACCATAGCTCCACACTACGTTTCCCAGCCTATCCTTCTACTCTCTATGTACGTGAGTTCAATTGTTTTGATTTTTAGATCCCACAAATAAATGAGAACATGTGATGTTTGTCTTTCTGTGTCTGGCTTATTTCACTTAACAGTGATCTCCAGTTCTATCCATGTTGTTGCAAATGGCTGGATCTTATTCTTTTTATGGCTGAGTGGAACTCCATTGTGTATATGTTCCACGTTTGCCTTATCTATTCATATTTTTTTTTTGAGACAGAATTTCGCTTTTGTCGCCCAGGCTGGAGTGCAATGGCACGATCTTGGCTCACTGCAACCTCCACCTCCCGGGTTCAAGCGGTTCTTCTGCCTCAGTGTCCTGAGTAGCTGAGATTACAGGCACCCGCCACCACACCCAGCTAATTTCTGTATTTTTAGTAGAGACAGGGTTTTACCATGTTGTCTAGGCTGATCTCAAACTGCTGACCTCAGGTGATCCGCTTGCCCTGGCCTCCGAAAGTGCTGGGATTACAGGTGTGAGCCATCGTACCCGGCCCAGTCATCTGTTGATGGACACTTAGGTTGCTTCCAAATTTTAGCTATCGTGAACAGTGCCACAACAAACATGGGAGTGCAGATATCTCTTTGATAGACTGATGTCCTTTCTTGTGGGTATATACCCAGCAATGGGATTGCTGGATCATATGGTAGCTCAATTTTTACTTTTCTAAGGAAACTCCAAACTGTTCTCTGTGGTGGTTGCAATTTTCATTCCAACCAACAGCGTACAAGGGTTCCCTTTTCTCTACATCCTCACCAGCATTTGCTATTACCTATCTTTTGGATATAAACCATTTTAACTGAGGTGAGATGATATCTCATTGTGGTTTTGATTTGCATTGCCCTGATGATCAGTGATGTTGAGCACCTTTTCATATTCCATTTGCCATCTGTATGTCTTATTTTGAGAAATGTCTGTTCAAATCTTTTGCCCATATTTGATTGGATTATTAGATTTTTTTCCTGTAGAGTTGTTTGAGCTCCTTACATATTCTGGTTATGAATCCCTTGTCAGATGGGTAGTTTGCAAATATTTTCTCCCATTCAGTGGGTTGTCTCTTTGTTGATTTTATCCTTTGCTGTGCAAAAGTTTTTTAACTTGATGTGATCCTATTTGTCCATTTTTGCTTTGGTTGTCTGTTTACTGGGGGGTATTGCTCAAGAAATTTTTGCCAAGACCAGTGTCCTAAAGATTTTTCCTAGTGTTTTCCTTTAGTAGCTTCATAGTTTGAGGTCTTAGATTTAATATTTTAATCTATTTTGATTTATACATATATTTTTTAGACAAGGTCTTGCTCTGTCACCTAGGCTAGAGTGTGGTGGCATGATCTTGGCTCACTGCAACCTCCACCTCCTGGATTCTCATGCCTCAGCCTCCCAAGTAGCTGGGGTTACAGGTGTGCGCCACCACGCCTGGCTAATTTTTTTACATTTTTGGTAGAGACGGGGTTTCGCCATGTTGACCAGGCTGGTCTCAAATTCCTGACCTCAAGTGATTCACCCACCTCGGCCTCCCAAAGTGCTAGGATTACAGAAGTGAGCCACCACACACAGCCGAGGGTTTTTATCATGAAGGGATTTTGAATTTTATCAAATACTTTTTCTGCATCAATTAAAATGGTAATATTTTTATCCTCCTTTCTGTTGATATGATTGACTGATTTTTTTTTTTTTTTTGAGGAGTCTCACTCTGTCGCCAGGCTGGATCACGGTGGCGCAATCTTGGCTCACTGCAACCTCCGCCTCCCGGGTTCAACTGATTCTCCTGCCTCAGCCTCCCAAGTAGCTGGGATTACAGGCGCACACCACTATACCCAGCTAATTTTTGTATTTTTGGTAGAGACAGGGTTTCACCATGTGGGTCAGGCTGATCTCAAGTTCCTGACCTTGTGATTTCTGATTTTATTTATTTGAATCTTTTCTTTTTCTTAGTCTGGCTAAAAGTTTGTCAGTTTTGTTTAACTTTTCTATTGTCTTTTTCATTTCAATTGCATTTTATTTCTGCTCTGATCTTTATTTCTTCTATTAATTTTGGGTTTCGTTCTCCCTTGTGTTTCTAGTTAAGTTTCATCATTAGATTGTTTATTTGAAGTTTTTCCTCCTTTTTGATGTAGGCTTACACTATAAACTTTCCTCTTAGTACTGCTTTTGCTGTATCCATAGGTTTTGGTATGTTGTGTTTTCATTATCATTTGTTTCAAGAAAATTTTCAGTTTCCTTCTTAATTTCTTCATTGACCCACTGGTCATTCAGGAGCATATTGCTTAATTTCCATGCATTTGTTTTTTCTTTGTGGTTTTTTTTTTTTTTTTTTTTTGACGGAGTTTCACTTTTGTCGCCCAGGCTGGAGTGCAATGGCACGATATCTCGGCTAACTGTAACCTCCACCTCCCAGGTTCAAGCGATTCTCCTGCCTCAGCTTCCCAAGTAGCTGGGATTACAGGCATGTGCCACCATGCTTGGCTAATTTTGTATTTTTAGTAGAGATGGGGTTTCACCATGTTAGTCAGGCTGGTCTCAAACTCCTGACCTCAAGTGATCCACCTGCCTTGGCCTCCCAAAGTGCTGGGATTACAGGCGTGAGCCACTGTGCCCCGCCCATGTATTTGTATAGTTTCCAAAATTCCTTTTGTTATTAATTTCCAGTTTTATTCCATTGTGGTTACAGAAGATGCTTGATATTATTTCAATTTTTTTGACTGTTTTAAGGCTTACTTTGTTACCTAACATATGATCTATCCTTGAGGATGATCCATGTGCTAAGGAAAAGAGTGTGTATTCTGCAGCTTTTGGATGAAATGTTCTATAAATATCTATTAGATCCCTTTGTTCAATAGTGCAGATTAAGTCTGCATCTTTCATCAATAGAGATGTTTCTTTATTGATTTTTGGTCTAGAAGATCTAGCCAGTGATTAAAGTAGGGTGTTGAAGACTCCAGCTATTATTGTATTGGGGCCTTTCTCTTTAGCACTAATATTTGCTTTCTATATCTGTGTGCTCCAGTGTTGGGTGTGTGTATATATATATATACAATTAATTTATATATATAAATTATATATATATGTATGTGTGTATGTACGTATGTATTTTTGAGACGGAGTCTTGTTCTGTCGCCCAGGCCAGAGTGCAGTGGCGCAATCTCAGCTCACTGCAACCTCCACCTCTGGGGTTTAAGTGATTTTCCTGCCTCAACCTCCTGGGTAGCTGGGATTACAGGTACCTGCCACCATGCCTGCTAATTTTCTTTGTATTTTTTAGTAGAGACGGGGTTTTGCCATGTTGGCCAGGCTAGTCTCAAACTCCTGACCTCAGGTGATCCACCCACCTTGGCCTCCCAAAGTGCAGGGATTACAGGCGTGAGCCACTGTGCTCGGCCCAAATATATATTTAGAATTGTGATATCCTCTTGTTGAATTGACCCCTTTATCATTATATAGTGACTTTTGTCTCTTCTTTGAGTTTCCTCAGCACAACTATTTTCAATTCTCTGTCTGAAAGGTCACATATCTCTGTTTCTCCGGGATTGGTCCCTGGTGCCTTATTTAGTTTATTTGGTGAGGTCATGTTTTCCTCGATGGTGTTGATGCTAGTAGATGTTCTTTGGTGTCTGGGCATTGAAGAATTAGGTATTTATTGTAGTCTTCACTGTCTGGGCTTATTTATACCTGTCCTTCTTGGGAAGGTTTTCCAGATATGTGAAAGGACTTGGGTGTTGTATTCTAAGCTGTTTATGCTTTAGGGGTCACCCATGCCCAGTAATGCTGTGGTTCCTGCAGACTCATAGAGGTGCTGCCTTGATGGTCTTGGGCAAGATCTGGGAGAATTCTCTGCATTACCAGGCAGAGATTTTTGTTCTCTTCCCTTACTTTCTCCCAAACAGTCTCTCTGTTCTCAGCCACCTAAAGCTGGGGGTGGAGTGACGCAGGCACCCCTGTGGCCACCACCACTCTGACTGTGCTGTGTCCGACCTGAAGCCAGCATTTGCCTAAGGCCTGCCATAACCACTCCCTGGTTACTGCCTGTGTTCGCTCAGGGCCCTGGGGCTCTACTATCAGCAGGTGGCAAAGCCAGCCAGGCTTGTGGCTTTCCCTTTAGGGCAGCGAGGTTCCCCAAGCCCCTGGGCAGACTCAGAGGTGCTCTCCGAGCATCATGTACTAAAGTGGAAAACCTTAGAAGTCTACCTGGTATCCTGTTGTATTGTGACTGAGCTGGCACTCAAACCACAACTGCAGTCTTTCCCACTCTTCCCTCCCCTTTCCAAAGGCAGAGGAGTCTCACTTTTCAGCCACCGCCACCCCAAGCCATGAGAAGTACTGCCAGACCGTTAAGGCCCTAGGGCTCTTAAGTCAGCTCGTGGTAAATACTGCCTGGCCTGCAACCCATCTTTCAGGGCACTGGGCTCCCCTCTGGCCCAGGGCAGGTCCAGAAATGCCATTCAAGAGTCAAGTCCTAGAGTTAGGGACCCCAGGAGCCTGCCCAGTGCTCTACCCAACTGTGGCCGTGCTGGTACCTGAAGCCAGCAAGTCTCAGAGGCTCACCCAAGGTCCTGGGTGTCACTGCTGGCTATTCAGGGCCCAAGGGCTCTTCAGCTAGCAGGTAATGAATGCTGCCAGGACTGGGTCCTTCCTTCAAGGCAGCAGGTTCCCTTCTGGCCCAAGGTGTGTCTAGAAATGTCACCTGGGAGGTAGGGCCTGGAAAAGGGACTTCACAATTCTGACTGTGCCCTATCCTTCTGTGGCTGAGCTGATATCCAAGATGCAAGATAAAGCTCTTCCCACTTTTCCCTCTCCTCTCCTCAGACTGAAGGAAGAGGTCTCTTTCGGAGCCATGAGCTTTGCAGCCTGGGGTTAGGGCAGGGGTGATGCCAGCACTCCCTTGGCTGATGTCTCAGTAGGCCACGTGTCACCCCGAATCCACTGTCTCTGGGCCTAGTTCAGCACTAGGACTCACCTAAGTGTTGCAGTCCTTATGGCCTAGACTGACTTTCAAGCTGATTTAGAGACACAGAGCACTGTAGTCCACAGTGGCGAGGTTTGGGGGAACTCAAGTTCCCACTGCTGGAATCGGAGATTCCCCTCAGGCTTGGGCTGGTTTAAATGCATGGTGATTTGGGACTATTTTTCTGACTCCTCAGTGCTTCTTTCAGCAATATGAAGACAAAACCAGGTACTACGAGAGGCTACCTGATTTTTGGCTCTTCTATTTTTTTCTATGTAGGTAGTTATTAACTTCCTGTTCTTGTGGGGCACGGGTCGGGTGGAGGTTGATGGGTGGAGACTTCTATTCTTCCATCTTGCTCTGCCTCTCTTCTGTTGATTTCAATCCAGAAATACTGTTTGACTGTTGCTGTTTGAGAGGAGCAGCTCTGCAGGGACAGCACCCTCACTCATCTGGAAGACTGCCCTCTGGAAGCTTTCAGGAAAGGCCCCTGAGAGCACAGTCGCAATCCAAAAGCCACGTTATTTGTTTATTTTTACTATTATTACATATATATCATATTTTTGAGACAAGGTCTCACTATATCACCCAGACTGGAGTACAATGACACCATCTTGGCTCACTGCATCTTCTGTCTCTTGGGCTCAAGGGCTCTTCCTGCCTCAGCCTCCCAAGTAACTGGGACTACAGGTGCATACCATTACACATGGCTAACTTTTTTGTTGTTGTTGCCCAGGCTAGTCTCGAACTCCTGGGCTCAAAGGATCCTCCTGCCTCACCCTTCCAAGGTGTTTGGATTACAGGCATGAGCCACTGCACCCAGACTATTTTTTTTTCACCATATTAAGAGTCATATCTGTTGGCATTTAATGTTCAGCTCTTCACAAACTTGATTTTTCTAGCTTTCTAGGCAAAATGAAAATGATGGGAAATTGCAAACTTAAAAGAGGTGTTTGGAAGGTGTTTTAGATATGATAGCAGACCGCCAGATTTTGAAGGGGACGGACAGAAAAAGTGAAAACTCTCTACTGCATTGTATTACTTGGCATTCCTTATGAAGAATGTCATAATATCTCCTGCTTAAGAGGGGGTGGGGGACTAGTACATTTTAGCAAGATTTTCATCAAAAAAACATCAACATTCAAGATATTTTGGCACCAAAAAGGAGAAGTGCCTGGTTTCTGGAAAAATAACCTGAGATATATGTTATTCCCTAAGAAAGCTGGTAAATAAGGCATCACTCTATGCCTCTGGCCTCGAGGCAGTTATGAAAGACTACATGACACATCTGAAGTACTGTGTAGACTAGATCCCTCAAAACCCTTCAGCCAGTAAGGAGCATTGTTACCAAGCTTAGTTGGAAGCTCAAATAGACAGAAGGTGCTGTTTTATTAATACTGCATTCTCAAATATCAGCACAAATGTATTACATGACCTTAAGTATGTTTGTTCAGCATTTTACAGCCTGCAGTAGGTATTTGTATCCATCATTCCACTTGGTCCTAATGTCCCTGTGTAATGGAAATCTTTTCTCATCAACTGATGTAGCACTAATTAAGTCTTTTTCATGGCTGCATGATATTCCATGGGAATAAATATCCCACATTTTATTCAAGTGTTTCCCTGTAGGTAGACATTTACTTTGTTTCTGATTTTTTGCCATTGTGGACAAGTCTTGCAATAGATATACTTTACATATGTCCTCACATCTGGTGGTTATATTTCCAAGCATTGGGATTACAGCAGGAACAATATCCAACTGTGGGATTCTTGGGTCGAAGGGTATATGTATTTTTAATTTGAATAATTTGCTAGTTTGCTTTTCAAAAATGTTGTAGCAGACCAGGTATGGTGGCTCACACCTGTAATCCCAGCACTTTGGGAGGCCAAGGCAGGTAGATCACCTGAGGTCAGGAATTTGAGACCAGCCTGGCCAACATGGTGAAACGCCATCTCTACTAAAAATATAAAAATTATATTTGGGTGTGGTGATAGGCGCCTGTAATCCCAGCTACTTGGGAGGCGGAGGCAGGAGAATCGCTTGAACCTGGGAGGTGGAGGTTGCAGTGAGCTGAGATCGCATCACTGCACTCAAGCCTGGCAACAGAGTGAGACTCCATCTCAAAAAATAATAATAATAATTAAAAAGATAATAATAAAGTTAATGATGTTTCTTTTCTAAAGTTCTAGGAAAGTGAGTGAGAACGTGGTAACTTTTTCTTTTTTTGGTTTTCAGTCATGCAGCTTTGCTTCATTTAGATTTAAAAAGGTTCCCTAAAGGGCTATGATGAAAAGTTGTCTTCTATTGAAGTTTCCAGTGTTGGGGGGAGATTAAGGCAACAGAGAAAGTTCCAAAAATAAAAAAGCCCCAATTATTATAGTAGCTTCTTAACACCTCAGCTGTGAGTCCCTTTTCCTCTCCAGTCCATGGTATGCAATATTGGGGTGTTAGTCTCAGGGAGCTGTGTCATTACGACACTGAGGTGCACAGCCTCACAGCAGCATCTCCCTTCAGCTCCTCCCGTATTCATTGTGCCTCCTGCCCTCGGGCCTGGCTCCAGCCACAGCATCTCCCAAGGATGTGCCTGCTTCCTCCTGCTTATGGCCTTTGTCCTGGCTGCTTCCTCTCCCTGAAATGTTCTTCTTTGCCTGCATTGTCAGATGCTGCCTGGCTTTCAGGATTCAGCTCATGTGCTTTGACGTGCACAGCCCCTCTTAATCCTCCCCAGCACCCTTTGATGTAAACACTGTTATACCCATTTACAGATTACACAAATGTGTGTGTGTAATGTGTTTATGTGTGTGTAAACATACCTATTTTACAGATACAGTGATGGAGCAGAGGCACAGAGATTTTAAGAATTTGTCTAATGTCACGCAAGAAGTAAATCAAGGAGCTTATTCCAAAGCCCATGCTCTCAACTACCATCCAGTATCAGTAGAGTTGAAAGCAGTATCTGATTGAGACATACCATGAAGCTATTACTGTAAACTCTCAAAAGCAAGACATGGGAGGAAGCTTTGCTAAACCATTTTTCTCTGTCTTTCCTCTTTGGGTCCAGGTTGAAGTAAAGCCATATGTGCTGGATGATCAGATGTGTGATGAGTGCCAGGGCACACGCTGTGGTGGGAAGTTTGCCCCGTTCTTCTGTGCCAACGTCACCTGTCTGCAGTATTACTGTGAATACTGCTGGGCGAGCATACATTCCCGAGCCGGGCGGGAGTTCCACAAACCCCTGGTGAAGGAGGGAGGCGACCGCCCTCGTCACGTCCCGTTCCGCTGGAGCTGAGCCACGGGCCGACCCAGCCACAAGTACTGGAGTAGATAACAAGGAGGGAAAAGAGAGGGCACTGCCTCAGGGCTTACAGTGTTCTGGAAATCTGTGCATTCGTTCTCGATTTTTAAAGAAGAATTGGGTCTTTTTATTATTATTATTATTATTATTATTATTTACAGTCATATTACTGAACTCAGTGTCCAGTATAATGCAGAATTGCAGAGTGTAGAATGGTACTGATTTGCACTTTGATTCACACCTTTGTCTGCTTGGTACCTTAATTTTTTATACCTGATTTGTCACTCGTGACAGTATGTAGACTGCCATTCTCATCAGCGGCCGTCAGGCTACTGTCTGTGATTCTTTTGTTTGTTGTTGTGGTGGTGTTGTTCTGATTGTTTTGAACTGGAGCATGCACTTATTTTCAGAAACTTAGAGAGTTGCCCCTAGGACAAGACTTACCAAAGGTAATACTCGTGAGTAGGTGGCAGATGTAGCAAAAACTTGACAACAATTCAGCAATCATTAGTTCGGGTCACTTAGAGTAAGGATAACCCTTCATGAAAATAAGCCTTTAGTTGCTCTCTATTTTGACTTGTAAGGATACCTCATAAGCTGGATCTTTAATTTTTTCTTCATGTTTGATTTTTGTTTTGCCGAGGATTTTGGTTAGATCTTTTAGTATTATGTAAATTTATGCTGCAATAGCTTTTGCTGCTATTAAAATGGTATTATTAATACCATAATACTCTATTCAGGCTAAGATATCAATTAAACACAAAAACCCAACAACACACTTTTGTGATTTTAGGGATAGAGTCAGCTGCCGAACGGAGATCAGAATAGACTTCAGAAAGCTTTGGTGGAAGGTCACTATTTCTGACTGCATGTTTACTTAATCAGGTTGCTGCATGCAATAAATTTTATATCCAATGTCTAGTATAAAACGTTCCCACAATGCACAAATTAAGAATCTATATAAGCTATAAAAATACTCATTTTTTAAAAAAAGTTTTTTTCATTCAAAGAATTGGTAATTGACCGGAGGAAGGCATGCCTCAATAAATGGAATGCTCTGAATGGGAAGAGCCCATAACAGAATGACCTATATTACAACCGATATAAAACCTAGGTGTAGGATATTATTCAAGCAAATTTGTGGATGGTAGATGAAGTACTTTGCGGTGCTCTGTTATATATTGTGCAATTTATTTTATATAGTAAAGTGATTATGTCTAACTGTGATCAAACTTAACTGTTTAAAGCCTCTGTCAGACATTAACGAACTTGACAGTTCATAACTGATATATTATAAACTAACACATGAGCTCTTAGTTACAATCTCTTAGTGCTTGCACCATTTTACATAGCTTCAGACCTTGTCCAGAAAACCAAAGAGCTCATCTTAGCTTACAAACACTAAGAATATATACAGGATATAGAGATAAGTTGTCAGATTGACAAACTAGGCACATTTTTAAGAAAGTCGTGTAATGGTGATGCTAAAGAAATGTCTGTACAAAATAAGATGGCCTGGGCAGAGTTGGTTGTCTGGGTGAGAAACTAACTACTTAATTCCCTGGATTTATCCTGTTAAGCTTGAGTAGAATGAAGGCCTGCTAGCACTAGCGTGGTCTAGAATGAAGGCCTGCTAGCACTAGCGTGGACATTTTTCTAGCATTCACCCTTGGGCTGCAGATAGTAATATATAAACACACACAATGATTGCAAGACTATGTAAATCTTTTTTTAATCTTCTTCCTATGTTTTGGAATTCTGGGGACAATCTGACTGGATATGACACTGCAGAATAGATTAAGTCGCTGTGTTTTCTGTGCTGTGATGTCCTTGTACTGTCTTAAGTTAGTGTTGCTTGTTTTTGTTTTGTTCTCCCATGTTTAGTTGCAACTACTGGCTCTCAAGCTATAGTTTGTTTTCAAAAAGGAAAAACAAAATAGTTTTTTACTGGATTAAAAATGCTTATTTTAGAATCCTCCCCTTTTTGAGGCTTTTTGGTAATAATTGCTTTTTTCCAGCCCAGGTGTGGTTTTGTTTGTTTTTTTCTATGTTTGTGGGTTTTTTTTTCATCTGTACAAGAAATTTTGTTATGCACTACTACTTTTTGTATTCTAGACAGTTTTCAAAAGTTGGCAGATTTTTTTTGTTTTTAAGGAAAAAGGCATGCTTTCTGACTGACATGATCTTTTGCAATACCTCAATTTTGAAATATAGGAAAGAAAATGATATTTTCTAAGTAAGTTTATTCAGAAAAATATATATTAATTTAATTCTGCAAGAAAATGATTTAACAGATGGGTAACTTTATTTTTTTCATGCTTATTTGTGTTTTTTGAAAATGAAGAAGTTAGAGCTTTATAACTATAATATTAAAGATCATATCTAACCTACAGAAATCTACCTAATTATGTGAAAGAAGCAAAACTTTTTGAAGAAGCACCCCTCTTTCATGTATTAAAATAACACTGAGATTTTTTAAAAAGCTGGAAGATTGTACAGCATAAAGCTAAAGTGAAGGCAAAAAACATTGTCCTGAAGAATAGGTTACAAAAAATAAACTCCATTTGGTGCTGAAAGTTGTGAATAGATGGTGGAAACTACTTTCCCTTAATTTGTATATTTCTAATCAAGCGTTGATTGTGCGCGACTGACCAGGATTGTGAAAGAGTTCTTCTGTTTGTATTTTTTTAAAGAGAACTTTTTTAGTTTATTAAATTATAACATGTTCCCTTTTGTTTTGTAAATAAATGTGCCCCCAAGTTGTTAATGTTATATTAAAAGAGAGGGTCCTTCAAAAAAATTATTTTTTAAAACACAGAGGTGTTCTGACCTGCAACTTGACTGGGAAGCCCCTGGGTAACACAGGTCCTGCTGTGGCCTTTCCTTGGTGTGACACTTGAACTAGTCGATTTTTTGAAGGCTATAACCTAACCTCGACTATTTGTTGTTATGTGCAATACTGTTTGTACTGTTTGTATAAAAAATAGAAAAAAAAAGAAAAGAAAAAAGGCATAAATCTTTATTGCAGATTTATTTTCATTGCAAACTTTAGACATTGTGATTCACTGAAATCATTTTTCTACTGTCAAATATGTACCTTTTCTTCATGCTGGTATTTTTTCAATAGTAATGTAGCCTTTGTACTGAGACAAATTTTCATTGTTATTTTTAGAAAGATTTTTTGCTAAGAAAAAAATTAAACATATTTACATATTTTTCATTTTATTTCGTATTTTCTTTAAGGAGTGCTTTCTCAATCATTAATAGAGTTGTTTCTGGGAGGGACTTTCATATCTGGTCAATGTCATAATATTATTTTGTATTTTTATTGGAATAAATTAATTTTATGATGCTAATTCTTTAAAAGTTTATTTTTTTCATTTTCAGTTATTTTTGAAGCTAAAACCTTTGTAATATTGTTACTAAAGTGTCTAGTTTTTTGAAATGCAAAGCTTTATGTATTAACTTGCTGATGTGGTTTACAATAGTGTGACAACGATGAAAATGGTTGGTTATGTAAAGTGATTGGAAATGTAACGGATAATTGGGTAATAAAATGACAGAATGAGCAGAACATGTGAGATTTTGAGAAGCCTTTTCCTTTATCACAGTGGTTTAGTGTAAGACTAGGGATGTCACAGTGCAGTTCTCTAGGGATGTCACGGTGGATTTATACAACACCAGGTGCAGCCAAACCTGTGGCCCTGAGAATGAAGTCACCCAACCGAAATACCACCGGGTTTAAAATCTGGCTAAGTCAACAGAATGTTTCATTGCTTTTTCCCCTAACTCTTCATTATGTCGTGTGTGTGTGTGTGTGTGTGTGTGTGTGTGTGTGTGTGTGTGTGTGTGAGAGAGAGAGAGAGAACCTGCCACCAACTGCTGTCCTTGTGTGAGACAGTGCCTTTCTCCCAGGCCGAATCTTTTATGTGCACTGACAGTGGTGATATTGGAGTCATACAGGAAGTTGCTAAGAGGACACCGCCTTTGTGGTGTACTGCAGACCTCACCTGCAGGGTCTCACTCATGCTGCCTCCCTGTAAGGCTCAGTTGGTGGCACTGAGGAAGCACACTCGGATGTCACCATTGTCTGTGGACCCTGACTATGTGTCGGGTTGCATCTTCCTCCACACCCATGCCTGCTTCCTGTTCTGGTGCCCCTTGTTTGCCTTTCATTGTGGCAACTGTGTGCATGATCTGTCTGCCTTTCTGCTGCTGCTTTTCCAACACCCCCCTCACCTGGAAGCTGGGCAGTTAAGGCACAGTCATTAATGTGTCATTGCAATAGCACCTACAGTCAAAGCAAAAACTACAACTGCAAAACTGGTGTTGCGTAAACAGAACAGCCAATGACTTGCTCCAGATAGATGATGTTTCTACTAGTGGTTGATGGCCTCTTTCAGCTCCATCGCTATGGAGGTGAGGTTCATCAATAACTCAGAGAAACTTGTGTCCAGAGTTGGTCTTGGGTACGCTCTATGTATTCAGTTTTGTAAATAATATATAGATTAGATCAAGTTGTGATGTAAAATTTTAACTCATATTGGGTACTACTGGTTGGAATTTTACATTAACTACAAATAAATGATTAGGAACAGAAGAAAAGAAATCGGAAAATTCTTGCTTAGTGGTATAAAGATTATGCTTAGATTTCTGCCTATATCTTGTGTTTTATAGCTTGTTAGTGAGGCATGGGCTAATGCAGAATGTACTGCATTTATGCAATTAGCAAATAACTGCTAGTTTTCATTTTATCTATTATATTAGCAACAAAAATGGCATTTAACTGGGTAAAGCTCCTACCTAAATATTTGAGTATTGTGACATCTCTACTTGCAAGGTTTGAGTGAAAGATTAGTCACAGATTAGTGAATAAAATGTATCTTTTTGTTAAAACTAGCTTATTTGAATGGATTGTTGCTTTTCACTAGCTTGTATGGTATGTCAGCTAACATTTCTTTGTTTTTTTTTCTTTTATAATAACCAAACTTCTCTATCTCAGCTGCAATAGTGTTCCATCTTACCACAGAGTGTTTTATAATTAATGCTGTTGACTTTATACCCCAAAATGGGTCAAGAAGTGGCTATATGATTCGGGGATGTTTAAATTTGTATGATGACAAAGTTAATTGCAACAAGTAGAAAACTTGGGTGCTAACACAGGATAACTTCTGCTCTTTTTCTTTCCTGGATATAGTTCTGTTGGGGTATAAAGTATTAGGTATTTGTATTTTTTGCTGTCAAAATAATGGACAACTTTTAGAGTGTTCACAGCTAAGATCTCTGTATTTGTTTTTCAACTAACAACTAATTTTAAATGTATTGTATCTTTTATTACCTGTTCTCTTAGATTGTTTTTTGCTAGTAACCCTTACTCAGCTTCTGCCTTTGGGGCTTGGACTAATATTGCTTGTATGGAACTACAGTACTGTGACTAAACATGGAGCTCAATGCAGCTACTGCTTACAACTGCTTAAACTTTGTAGTTTGGACTTCATTTTTTTCTGTAATAACAACTTATTAAATCTAGTTGTATGAAGTGCTGACACTTGTCATCCTTTGCATTTGCTGAGGAATAACTTGGAGTATATGGTTCACATCTGGGAACATTGGTGCATTCCAATTTGCTTAACTCTTTTTTTTGACAAATCCCTCTAAAGCAGACTAAGTACAGCAGAATTCACCCTTTCTCTGACACAAGTAACACTCGTTTATTAAAAACACGCAAGTATATTTGCAACAAAGTATTTGTTGACACATGTGAACACACGTTTTTAGAGGTGCAGTTGGGTTTTAATGCCAGACAAGCCACATGAAACCAATTCTCAAAATCGCAACCAAAACTGTCAGTGGAAAGGTAGGTGTGCCACTTCGCTTTATCTTTCACACCTGGCTCTCCGATTTTTCAGAAAATGAGTCTTTTAAAAATCCCTATCGATTTTGGGCGTGCTAGAAGCCATCTCCTAGGTACTGACTAATCCATTTAGAAAACGGATTACAAGTGGCTGCACCAGCGAATCCCCTGCAGGGCCTTCAGAACAAGCATGGACCCGCGTCCACCCAGCCTGGTCCCCGAGACAGATTCACTTGGTTTAGGCTGGGGTCTGGCCACAGGTATTTTTCAACTCCCCGGCGATCACCCCCATGATAGGAAACCGCTGTGTCGGTGTCTCGGGCCCGTGCAGCGCCTTCCTACGGCGCTCGAGGCCAGGCGCGCCCAGTACGCCTGGAAGAGGACCCGGCCGCTGGAGAGCCGCCCTGCAGAGCGACGTGGAGCGGCTGGGGGCGTCGGGTCTTGTCTCAGGCTCCCTCCCAGGCCGCACCACCCATAGTCACCCGCCCGCACCCTTTCGGTCCCCGCTCCGGGTTCGACATTCTGCCCCTCCCGCACCCGGGGGCCCTGGCCTGGGCGGTGGCGCATTTCCTCCTGGCCGCAGCCCTGCAGGTAAGCTCACCCGGGCCGGTGAACCGCGCCCCTCCGTGCCACCGGGCCTGAAGGGCAGCTCAGGGCCCACCCTGGGGGAGTCGCTCCCGGCTCTGCGCGAGGCTCAGCTTTGCACGTTGCTCTATTCAGCACCAGCTTTCACCTGGCAGCGAGCAGGTGCCCCCTATACACCAAGGGAAACCAGGAGGCTCAGCCCTTGTGCCGCTGGGCTCGGATGGAACGTTTGGAGCTCTCGTGCCCTTTGGTCCCCCTCCCCTGACCCAAATGGAGAGAAACATGTGTTTGAGCCCCTTTTAAGTCTGCTTTTATTAGAAATAACATACATTAAGGCCACAATTGGAATCCTACTTTCAGACGGCCAGTCTGACTAGGAGCACACATTTGTGCCCTGATTAAAAAAAAAAAAAAAAGTTTCTGATGTCCTAACTGTTGGTGTGAAGAGGGACTAGGTAAGTAAATGGTGCCATTATGACTACTAGTGTATTTCTAGAGGGGAAAATCAGTCGGTAGTCCTGGCGTTGCAGCAGCCCCGCTTGCTAATTGCGTGGCTGTGCGGGACAGGCCCCATGAGAAGTCGGAAGTATGTCTAAGGTCCCGGCTTTACCAAAAAGAAAACATCACCAGCAGCGCGGATGGACATTAAGCTTTAACACTGGGGCATGGTAATGTTTCACTAGACCTTTGGCACATGTATGTGAAGCGATATTCACATAAGCACTCCCACGCTGGAGTCATAAATTTTAAATATATGATTTTAAAAATATTTTTAACAAGAAGTGTTCTACAAAGGGTATTAACAGGGTGAGGAGAGTAATGGGGTGAGGAAAGCCCAAATTGGTGGGTCCTACTGCCATTCAAAGGATTGTCAGGAGGAAAAACCCTTTCCTCTACCAGCTAGGTTTGTTTGGAGGTCTGCTAATTAACTAAAAATTAACAAAAGACAAAGTTGATCCATACGCACATGGAAGTGCACAAAAGTGGCTGCTTCTTCCATAATTAGAGATAGGGGTTTATATAACCAACAATAAGGGAAAGAGGGGGAGCTCTGTCATAGAAAAGGACATCTATGGTAAGATCAAGTGGTTTCTTTAGGAAAGACAAATGAGTTTTAGGAGATAGGAAAGTTTCGGGCGATGTTTGTTTATGCAATTGCCAATGATCTCCATCCCTTTTCTGCCCACTGAAGCTCCCTGGGAGGGGATTTACGGCAGCTTCACTCTCAGAAGTTTCTGCCTTTAGTCAGATAAAGGAAGCTCTGAAAAAGCTCACTTTTGCATCTGTTAAATCTCAAATGTCTTTAGTTTAAAATAATCTTTGGCCGGTGCTGTGGCTCATGCCTGTAATCCCAGCACTTTGGAAGGCCGAGGTGGGTGGATCACTTGAGGTCGGGAGTTCAAGACCAGCCTCACCAACATGGTGAAACCCCGTCTCTACTAAAAATACAAAATTAGCCGGGCATGGTGGCATGCGCCTGTAATCCCAGCTACTTGGGAGGCTGAGACAGGAGAATCGCTTGAACCCAGAAGGCGGAGGTTGCGGTGAGCCAAGATGGCGCCATTGCACTACAGCCTGGGCAACAAGAGCTAAACTCCGTCTTCATCATTATCATCATCATCATCATCTTCATATCAAGTCTGGGGTTCCAAGTGGGTCCCCACAAGCTGGAGTGTTGCTGGTCACTGAAACGTAACTGAAATTTATCTGTATTCAGTCCCATTACATAGTAGTATGAAGGGAATAAAATTGAGGTTTGGGCATTGTTTGTATTTAGATAAAGAGGACTTTGCTGTAACTGCAAAAGCACTCATCTCAACATTTAATTCTGGCCCTCAAGGGTCAGCCCAAGTGATGTCATTTTCTTCTTTGCTGTTATTGGTCAAACCTTTGGTTAAGCTGGTTTCGGCTCAGCTGTTAAGTTTGTTTGTTTTTTGGGATGAAGTCTCACTCTGTTGCCCAGGCTGGAGGCTGGAGTGCAGTGGCATGACCTTGACTCACTGCAACCTCCGCCTCCAGGGTTCAAGCGATTCTCCTGCCTCAGCCTCCCAAGTAGCTGGGACTACAGGTACCCACCACCATGCCCAGTTAGTTTTTGTATTTTTAGTACAGACAGGGTTTCACCATGTTGGCCAGGCTGGCCTTGAACTACTGACCTCAGGTGATCCACCCACCTTGGCCTCCCAAAGTGCTGGGATTACAGGTGTGAGCCACCGCACCTGGTCTCAACTGTTAAGGGAAACATTCAACTTGTCACTTTCAGTGCAGGCCTAAACCAAGTGACTCCCTTTGTAAGTGGAAGAGAAACTCCCTTGGCAAGTCTTAGTCCCTAAGGTGATGAGTTGTGCACCTGGTCTGTTTTTAAAAAGACAGGGTCATTTTGCTAAATTTCATTACTTATCATTAAAACCAAAGTGCAGCCAGGCATGGTGGCTCACGCCTGTAATCCCAGCACTTTGGGAGGCTGAGGCGGGCAGATCACCTAAGGTCAGGAGTTCAAGACCAGCCTGACCAACATGGTGAAACCCCCTCTCTACTAAAAATACAAAAAAAATTAGCTGGGTGTGGTGGCACATGCCTGTGATCCCAGCTACTCAGGAGGCTGAGGCACAAGAATGGTTTGAACCTGGGAGGTAGAGGTTGCAGTGAGCCGAGATCGCTCCATTGCACTCCAGCCTGGACAAGAGCAAAACTCTGTCTCTAAATAAATAAACAAACCAAAGTGCAATTCCAGTACATCCCCCACTAGAATGACTAACATTTAAAAGACACAAAATGCCACGTGGTAGGGAGGATCTAGATAAGTACTGGTAAAAGGGGAAGGTGATATGTTTAGTCCATTTTCTGCTGCTATAACAGAATACCAGAGACTGGGTAATTTATAAAGAAAATTGTTTCTCGCCGTTCTGGAGGTCGAAAAATCCAAGAGCATGGCCTTCTTGCTGTGTCATAACGTGGCAGAAGGGCAACTGAGCACAGGGAGAGGTACCAGTGGCCAGACTTGCTTTGTAACAACCCACTATCATGATAACTAAGCCACTCTCTAGATAACAACACTAATCTCTTTATGAAGGCTCTGCCCTCACAACCTCATTACCTCTTAGGTCCCATCTCCCAACACTGTTGCATTGAGGATTAAGTTTTCAACACATGAACTTCTGTGGGCACACATTCAAACCACAGCATGGTACAGCCATTTTGGAAAACATTTATAAAAACTGAATTTGTCTATATCCTGTGACCCACTTTTTCAATCATTGGTGTATGCCCAACAAAAATATGTAGCATGTTCAAAAGACATGTACGAGAATAATCACAGCAGCAGTATTTGTATAGCCCCAAACTGAATGCCATCCAAATGGCCTACAGTATTAGAATGGATACATTACAGCATATCCACATATGGAATCCTACCCAACAGGGAGAATGAAGATCTACAACATGCCACATTACAGAAAGATTTCACACAATTAATGTTGGTCAAAATAAGCCAGACACAAAAAGAGTACACAGTACTCTTTTTGTATGATTCCATTTATATAAATGTGCAAAGGAGTAACTGCAAGGGGGCTTGAAAGCAGCATCTAGAATGCTGGTGAATTTCTTGATTTGGGTGTTGGATATACAAAGTGTGTTCACTTTGTGAATATTCATTGAGTTGTACACTATGATCTGTGTACTTGTCTGTAAGTTTCAATGGAGCACTAAAACAAAACAAAACAGGAGCCCTGTGAAAGTTAAAAGCAGATATTGGACAAAATGGAATTTTCTTCCAAGCAACCTCCATATGATTCACTTTTTACACTCCTGAAAACCAGATTTCCTTTCTGGCTTGTCATTGCCACCAGCTGCCCATCCAGGCTGGCCTGTTTTCCCAATCACCCAAACTTCAATTTCCTTGCTCCCAGTTTTCTTCTCTCCCCACCTTCAGGTTCCTTTCTGTTCTTCCTTAAGCCTACCAACATCCTAGAGGGGTTTTTGAAAAAAAATTTAGACAATCTGGGAGAAGGCATGGAGTAAAGAAATAAAGTTAAAAATTTCATCCATTAATCTCTGCAGTTGATTCTTGAGCAGTGAGCATCAAACACTGAAAGCTAATGACTCTCGCAGTACGTATACTGATTTGCCTACACAGCTTTTTTTTTTTTATTTGGAGACGGAGTCTCACACTTTCGCCCAGGATGGAGTGCAGTGGTGTGATCTCGGCTCACTGCAACCTCTGCTACCTGCCCCCCCCTCCCACCCCCCACCAAGGTTCAAGCCATTCTCCTGCCTCAGCCTCCCGAGTAGCTAGAATTATAGGTGCTCACCATCATGCCTGGCTAATTTTTGTATTTTTAGTAGAGACAGGGTTTTGCCATGTTGGTCAGGTTGGTCTTGAACTCCTGACCTCAGGTGATCCACCTGCCTCGGCCTCTCAAAGTGCTAGGATTACAGGCATGAGCTACCATGCCCAGCCTATACAGCCTTATTTAACATCCAAGATCTATGGGCCCCACTTCTACATTATAGTCTGAGTAAACATTAGTTTTGAAATAGATTCATATACAGTTGTAACAAATAAGAGCGATCCCAGGTATTCTTTACCCAGTTTCCTTCTAAAACCTTGCAAAACTGTATTACAGTATCACAACCAGAATATTAACATGGATCCAGTAAAGATACAGAACATTTTCATCACCACAAGGAACACTCAGGTTTCCCTTTTATAGTCACACCCACTTCCCTCTCATTCCACCCTTCTTTACCCCTGGCAACCACTAATCTGTTTTCCAGTTCTGTAACTTCCTTATTTCAAGAATATTATATAAGTGGAAATAGCAACATATAACCTTTTGGGACTTTCATTTTTGGGCAGAATTATCTGGAGATTCATCCCATTTATATGTATCAATAGTTCATCCCTTTTTTATTGCCAAGTGGTAGTCTGTGGTATGGATGCACCAGTTTGTTTAACGATTTACTTGTTGAAGGACATCTGGAATGTTTCTAGTCTTGGGCTATTAAATAAAGCTGCTATAAACTGTCATGTACAGGTGGTTGAGTGAACATCTCTTCATTTTTTTTCTGGGATAAATGCCCAGGAGGGCAACTGCAGGGTCATATGGTAGTCTGAAGTTTAAGAAAGTACAAAACTCTTTTCTAGAGCAAATGTACCATTTCACATATCCACCAAAATATATGAGTGATGCAGTTTCTCTGAATCCTCATGATTTGGTATTGTCACTACTTTTTATTTTGGTCATTCTGATAGGTGTGTAGTAATATCCCAATGTATTTTTCGCTTCTATTTCCCTAACAGCTAATAATGTGGAACACTTTTTCATGCGCATATCTGCCATTTTTTATATCTTCTTCAGTGAAATGTCTCTATATCTATTTTATGACTGGATTGTTTTTATCATGTGGGTTTTTTTTTTTTTTTTTTTTTGAGACTGTCGCTCAGGCTGGAGTGCAGTGGCATAATCTTGGCTCACTGCAACCTCACCTCCTGGGTTCAAGTGATTCTCCCACCCCAGCCTCCCCAGTAGCTGGGATTACAGGTCTGTGCCACAACACCTAGCTAATTTTTTCTATTTTTAGTAGAGACAGGGTTTCACCAAGTTGGCCAGGCTGGTCTCGAACTCCTGGCCTCAAGTGACCCACCTGCTTCAGCCTCCCAAAGTGCTGGGATTACAGGTGTGAGCCACCGCATCCAGCCCCGGTGGCTATTCTTGTTATTTTACAGAGCAATTTAAAATTGCTCAAATAGTACCGAAAATTGAACAGATAGTACAAAGTTCCCCCAGAGCCTCTCAACATCCTTCCCCCAGTTTCTCCTATTATTAACATCTTCTTGCATTAGTGCGGTCTGTTTTTTTTTTTTTTTTTTTTGATATAGCTGTGCTTGGAAAAGTAACAGCTAAAATATGGTACATTTTTAAGGATCAGCAATTGTTTCATATAGATACATTATTATTAACATCCACAGTTTACATTAGGGTTCACTCTTTGTGCTGTACATTGTTGAGTTTTGACAAATGCATAATTTAACCACCATTATATAGTGTCACACAGAAGAATTTAACTGCCCTGAAAACCCCATGTGTTCTAGCTGTTCATCCCTTCTGTCTCCTCTGGACCTCTGGACTTTTGACTGTCACTGTAGTTTCAGCCTTTTCCAAAATGTCATGTAGTTGGAATCACACAATATGCAGCCTTTTCAAACTGGCTTCTTTCACACAGCAGATTCATGTAGGGTTCCTCCATGTGTTTTCCTAGATTCACTACTCATTTCTTTTTAATCACTGTATAATATTTCATTATAAGAATGTACCTTTTTTAAAAATCCATTTACCTACTGAAAGACATCTTGGTTGCTTCCTGTTTGGTGCAATTATGAATAAAGCTGCTACAAATAGCCATGTGCTCAAGTTCTTATGCTCTGACAAATATCCATGTGCAGGATTTTGTGTGGTTCTTCTGTTCTGACAAAATAAATATCCATGTGCAGGATTTTGTGTGGGCATAAGTTTTCAATTCATTTGGGTAAATATGAGTATGAGTGCTTGACTGTACAGTATGACCTTGTATTGCTTTGTAAGAAACTGCCAAACTCTTCCAAAGTGGCTGTATCATTTTGCATTTCTACCAGCAATGGGTTCCTGTTGCTCTGTGTCCTTTTCAGCATTTGGTATTGTGTTTTGCATTTTCACTGTTCTAAGAGGTGTTTAGTGGTATCTGGTGGTTTTAATTTGCAATTCCTTAATGATATATGACATACAGCATCTTTTCACATGCTTATTTGCCATCTGTGTATCTTATTGGGTGAGGTGTCTGTCCAGACCTACTGCCAACTTTTTAATTGGGTTAATAGTTTTCTTTAGTTTTAAGACTCAAATTTTTGCAAAATTTGGATACAAGTCCTTTATGTGTTTTACAGATAGTTTTCTGTTTGTGGCTTTTCTTCTCATTCTATTGACAGATTTTTTTTTTTTTTTTTTTTTTTTTTTTTTTTTTGAGACGGAGTCTTGCTCTGTCACTCAGGCTGGAGTGCAGTGGCACGATCATGGCTCACTGCAACCTCTACCTCCGGAGTAGCTGGGACTACAGGCATGTGCCACCATGCTTGGCTAATTTTTTATTTTTTACTTTGTAGAGATGAGGTTTTGCCATGTTGGCCAGGTTGGTCTTGAACTTCTGACCTCAAGTGACCTGCCTGCCTTGGCCTCCCAAAGTGCTGGGATTACAGACATGAGCCACGGCGCCAAGCTTAGCATCTTTCACTTAACAGTTATTTTCTTTCACGGATGGTGTCTTTGGTGTTGTATCTAAAAAGTCACTAAATCCTAGGTCATCTAGATTTTCTCGTATGTTATTTTCTAGAAGTTCTATAGTGAGAATTTTTGCATTTATGTTCATAGAGATATTGGTGCATAGTTTTTCTTTCTTGTAATGTCTTTATCTGGTTTTATATTAGAGTATAGTAGTCCACAATAGTCCCCCCACCTTATCGGTGGTGAATATGTTGACCCCCAGTGGATGCCTGAAACCACATATTACTGAACCCTATATATACTATGTTTTCTCCTATACATACATGCCTATGATAAAGTTTATGGTTTAATTAGGCACAGTAAGAGCTTAACAACAACTACTGATAAAATAGAAGAATTATATTGTTATGCAAATATGGTCTCTCTCTAAATCTTTGCCATATCCACCCTTCTTGTGATGATGCAATGATAAAATTCAGTGAGGGGAAGTGAGGTGAATGGTGCAGGCACTGTGATGTATGTAGCCTTAGGCCACTTTAACCTGATGATATTAATACCTCAGGGGGATCATCTGCTTCAGGTGATCCTAGATCATCAAGCTGTAATGATGCTGATGGCTAAATGTCAGGAGCAGACAGTATCAGCCACCATGGGTGGTAATGTATACAGGGTATGAATATCCTAGACAGGATTATTCACACCCGGGTGAAATGGAGCAGGATGGCAAGAGATTTCATGACATTATCCAGGATGGTGCTTGAATTTACAAATTGTTTATTTCTGCAACTTTCTATTTAATACTTTCAGATAACAATTGACCACAGGTAACTGAACAAGAGGAGGCCAGGCACAGTGGCTCATGCCTGTAAACCCAGCACTTTGGGAGGCCAAGGCAGGTGGGTCACCTGAGGTCAGGAGTTCAAGACCAGCCTAGCTGACTTGGTGAAACCCTGTCACTTCAAAAATTAAAAATACAAAATTACAAAATACAAAAATTAGCCAGGCATGGTGGCACGCACCTGTAATCCCAGGTACTTGGGGGGCTGAGGCAGGGGAATCACTTGAACCCAGGAGGCGGAGGTTGCAGTGAGCCAAGATTGTGCCACTGCACTCCAGCCTGGGTGACAGAGCGAGACTCTGTCTCAAAAAAAAAAAAAAAAAAAAAAAAAAAAAAAAAAAAAAGAAGGAAAGAGCAACCATGGATTGGTGGTGAGGGAGATGCTTCTGTAATGCTGTCCTCATACAACGAGCAGGGAAGAATTCCTTTGGCGTCTATCTTCCAGAAGACACTATAGAGAATTGATATCAATTTCTTCTTTAGATGTTTGGTAGAATTCATCTCAGTCTGGAGCTCTTTCAGAAAATTATTGATTCAATTTCTTTAGTATATATAGGCTTATTCAGATTATCTATTTCTCCTTGTGTGGATTTTAGTAGGTTGTGCCTTTCCAGGAACTGATCCATTTCATCTGTTATCAAATTTGTGGGCAGAGTTGTTAATCCTATTCCTTTATTATTTTTTTAATGCCCATGTTCTCAATAGGGATGGCCTCTCTGATATGAGCAATGTCTTCTTTTCTCTTTGTTAACCTGGTCAGGGATTTATCCTTTATTGATTTTTCTTTTTCCTATTTTCAATGTCATTTTTTTTTGCTCTAATTTTTATTTTTCTCCTGTTTGTATTAGTTTTATATTACTCTTCTTTCTCCAATTTCCTAAAGTGAAAGTTTAGGTTTTAGATCTTTCTTCATTACTAACTGCATTCAATGCTATACATTTCTCTCAAGTGCTTTTACCACATCCCATCAAGTTGTATTTTCACTGTCTTCAAAATATTTTTATTATCTCTTGAGATTTCTTCTTTGACCCACGTGTTAAACCCCCCAATATTTGGAGATTATCCGGCTATCTGTTAATTGATTTGTAGTTTAATCCCATTGTGTCTAAGAGCATACTTAAGTTTGTTGAGGTGTGATGGACCAGAATATGTCTACCTTGGTCAATGCTCCATGTCAGCTTAAGAAGTATGTTTACTCTTCCTGTTGACTATTGTTCAGAAAATCCTTAGGATTTTCTGCCTGTTAGATCTGTCGATTATTGAGAGAAATGTGTGAAGCCTCTAACTGTAACAGCAGATTTGTTTATTTCTCCTTGCAGTTCTGTCCGTTTTTGCCTCACATATTTGGATGCTCTGTTGTTAGGTGCGTACACATTAAAAATTGTTATTTTCATAGAGAATTGGCCCCTTTATTATATAATGCCCCTCTTTATCTCTAATAATTTTGTTAGGAATTCTTTGAGCTATTCCAGCTTTCTTTTTGTTAGCAGTTTTCTTATCTCTTTAATTTTTTAATTGAAGTAAAAAAAATAAAATTACCTTAACCACTTCTAAGTGTTCCATGAACATGGTACATCTATTTTTGAAGTTCTTTTTGATTTATCTGTTGTATAGTTTTCAGCAGACCTTTTACGTATTTTGTAAAACTTTTATCTACTTCCTGGATTTTGTTGCTTGCTAAATCACTTAATTCTAGAAGCTTTTTTGGTAGATTCTTTGGGATTTTCCACCCAGTCATGTTGTTTGTGAATAAAGAAAGCTTTCTTTCTTTCTAATCTGTATTGTCTTCATATTTTTCCTGTGTTACCATACTGGCTAGGATCTAAGGTATATTGTCGAATAGGAGCAGAGAAAGAGGACAGTATGTATGATTTCAATTTGTTGAAATTTGCCAGAAGTTATGGCTCAGCATAATGGTCACTTTGGGTCCATGTTGCACATGAGCTTCCAAAGAACGTACAATGTATTCTGAAGTTGTTAAGTTTCTCTCAGCTGGGCGCAATGGCTCACACCTGTAATCCCAGCACTTTGGGAGGCTGAGGCGAGTGGATCACCTGAGGTCAGGAGTTAAAGACCAGACTGACCAACACGGTGAAACCCCGTCTCTACTAAATACAAAAAATTAGCCGGGCATGGGGGCACATGCTTGTAATCCCAGCTACTTGGGAGGCTGAGGCAGGAGAATCGCTTGAACCCAGGAGATGGAGGTAGCAGTGAGCCAAGATTGCACCACTGCACTCCAGCCTGGGCAACAAGAGCGAAACTCCATCTCAAAAAAAAAAAAAAAAAAAAAGTCTCTTTCTGTCTCTATACACACACACACACACACACACACACACACACACACACACACCCCTATATATGTGAGTATAGACGAGTCAATTAAATCACACTTGTTCACTGTACTAAAATTGTCTATGTCTTATTGCATGTTTTCTTCTGGTCCACGTGTTTTATTGAGAGGTGTGTTAAAATCCCACTATGACCTTGGACTTGTCCATGTCTTTTTGTAGTTTTGTCCATGTTTGCTTCATGTTTTTGAAGTGCACATCAATTTAGAATTGCTTTATTCTCCTGGTTAACCGAATCTGTTTTTTTTTTTTTGGATGTATATTTTTTGTTGTTGTTGTTGTTTCTGAGACTGAGTCTTACTCTGTCGCCCAGGCTGGAGTGCAGTGGTGTGATCTTGGCTCACTGCAGCCTCCGCCTTCCAGGTTCAAGTGATTCTCCTGTCTCAGCCTCTCGAGTGGCTGGGGACTACAGGTTTGCAGCACCATGCCCAGCTAATTTTTTGTATTTTCAGTAGAGACGGGGTTTCATCACGTTGGCCAGGCCATTCTCAAACTCCTGACCTCAGGTGATCTGCCCGCCTTGGCCTCCCAAAGTGCTGGGATTACAGGTGTGAGCCACCATGTCTGGGCCTGAATCTGTTATCTTTAGGAGATACCCTCTACTCCAAGTAATACTTTTTGCCTGAAGGCTACTTTTTCTAAAATTAATGTAACAATGCCAACTGTTGGCTGCAGTATCCTCCTTCCTCACTGGTGTTTTGAGTTTCTCCCACTGTGTCTAGTACATAGCAGGAAACAATAAATGTTCATATGACTGACAATTTTTATTCTTAAAATGTGAAATAACCATATGTGTGATTGTGTTTTTGTACAGCCATAAACAATATTTTGTTTTTGATCTTCATCTAAATGGACTCAAAGTATAGTTTTTAAAAACTCACTGCTGTTTTGAGATTCAAGTGTTTTATTAGTTACTCATTGACTTCTTACTGCTCTATAGGATTCCCATTATATAAGTAAACCCCAGGAGCTCTCATGCAATCTCATACCTTAAAATACTGTCTTCTAAATTTCTCTCTGTAGTCTTGACCTTTTCGTTGAGTTCCAGACTCCTATATCTGCCTGCCTACTCTGTATCCTTACTTTGATGCATCTAACAGGCACCTCAAATTTAACATGAACAAAACAGAATTCTTGACTTCCTACTTTCCACCTCCACCTACCCCCAATTTACTCCCTTTTCAGTGTTCCCCATCTCTCCCACAATACATACCATTTACCCAGCTGTACCAGAACCAAAACTAAGATGGAAACACATGTGGTTTTATGTTGAGGCATAGCAAGGAGGACATACTGACTTGATTGGAGGTAAACATACTGGGATATGACAAGAAACAAAGTCAGAGGGATGGGCAAGGGCCACAACTTGTAGGGCTTATAGTAAGGAATTTTGATTTGGTTTAAAGATGACAGGACGACACTGGAGGATTCGGCAAGTAGGAAGACCAGTAAGATGACAGTATTCTAGGAGAGGCAAGATGGTGGTGGGAAAAGTTGTAACCAAGCGAGTTATAGAGAAAAGCCACACTTTGAGACTAATTCAGGAGTCCTTTATTAGCCGGCAACCAAGAGACGGCTAGTGCTCAAAATTCTCTCAGTCCCGAAGAAGGGGCTAGATTTTCTTTTATACTTTGGTTTAGAGAGGGGAGGGGGACCCTAGCTGTAGCAATCTTACAGAAGAAAAACAGGCAAAAAAGTTAAAAAGACAAATGGGTACAGGAAAACAAGCAGTTCCAGGTGCAGCGGCTTTAAATTCATCACAAGGTGATAGGTGTGGGGGCTCTGGGTGATATCTGCCGGACACAAACGCGGGGGCTTTGGAGTACTATCATCTGAGCAAATTCCTGGGAACTGTGGACATAGCTTGCCACAGTACCTTATCAGTTAATTGCACTCTTTGATGTGCTGGGAGTCAGCTTGCACAAGTTAAGTCCTTGAGGAAGGGGGTGGGCAAGGAGCCCTAATGTCTTGCAAATGAAGAAGCCAAATGGAATCCGTCAGGCTTTCTCAGCTAAGACAGAATCAATCAGGTTAATACAAGTTAGGGTATCACAGAACTACAGTGGTAGCAGTGGAGATGAAGACAGGTGAAGTGATTTGAAATATATTTTGTAGCTAGAGATGGTAGAAACTGTTGATGGATTAGATGCAGGGGCATATAAAAAATAGTCCTGAGAGTGACTTGTCTCTGTTCCCATGATCTCCCTTTCCTTCTGGACCTCCTAACAAGATTCTCTTGTTCAACATTCCAGTTCACAAATTCTCTCTTCAACTGTGTGTAAAATGCCTTGAGAACTATTTCTCATTTATTGGTTTTCAAATGTCTAATCTTTCATAGTGTTTTCCTATCTGTTTTATGATTTATTTTATTTGTACTTCTTAAAAGAATTAATTCTACTTGTATCTGCTGGCTTTTCCTCTTGTAGATGGTATGTATGTAGGCTTAATCTTTCCTTCTATGATAATCCTATGGGACTCTATCAGAAACTCTCCCTAAAGGGCAGTTTTTGTATTTGTTTCTGCTGGGGTGCCAGAATTGATTTTATTTTCTTGACTTGTGGTTCTTACAGTATAAAACACTTAGCATAAACCCAGACCTTACACTTACACCCATGGTAAAGGCCTGGTATTCTGATTTCATATAGATAACTTTGTGCGTGTGCTCACGGATCTAGTCCTACTTGAATATGTGATCTCTTTGCAGATTTATGGAGGGGACTAATTCTCTTGTCTCTACATGGAAATTAGGATCTCAGCCCCTATAGTTAACAGAACTTCACTGGTTTTAGTGGATTTATTATAGACTCATAGGAACCCTTTCTTGAAGCAGGAGGTACTTTGTATCTCTTTACAGATGGTGGTTGAAAGTGCTGTGTATAGGCTGGGCACAGTGGCTCACGCCTTTAATCCCAACACTTTGGGAGGCCGAGGCGGGTGGATCACCTGAGGTCAAGAGTTCAAGACCAGCCTGGCCAACATGGCAAAACCCCGTCTTTACTAAAAATAAAAAATCAGCTGTGCATGGTGGCAGGTGCCTGTAGTCCCAGCTACTCAGGAGGGCTGGGGCAGGAGAATGGCTTCAACTCTGAAGGTAGAGGTTGCAGTGAGCCAAGATGGCACCACTGCACTCCAGCCTGGGTGACGAGTGAAACGCCATTGCAAAAAAAAAAAAAAAAAAAAAGAAGAAAATGCTGTGTATAAATAGGAAGCATTTTCTATTAATTGATATAACTCACTCAAGTTTTTGTTTTATTGATTCACTTGAGTCCTCTGGCATCTGATAACAGGTCTACCTGCAATCAATTTCACATTATTATTTTTGAGACAGGGTCTTGCCCTGTCACCCAGCTAGAGCGCAGTGGTGAAGTCATAGCTCACTGCGACCTCAAACTCGCTTCAGCTTCCTGAGTAGCTGGGACAAGAAAAGCATGCCACTGTGCCTGGCTAATTTTTTTATTTTTTGTAGAGACAGGATCTCCCTATGTTGCCCAGCTGGTCTTGAACTCCTGGGCTCAAGTGATCCTCCTGCCTTGGCCTCCCATAGGCATAAGCCACCGTGCCCAGCCCAATTTCACTTTAGACTCCACTGGTGCCAGCATGGGAGGTCTGCAGGACATAGAAGATTCTATTAGGATTAAATATTTAGAACAGATGTGTGATGGAGTGCTTGTTACTTTTGTAGAATTTCTATCATGTTCGAGTTCCACTTTTGTCTATAAGTGATCACATTCTCAAATAGCTTTAGTGGAATATTTACTTTTGAATAAGTTCACAGAAACCATCCAGAAGGAATAAGGCTATACCAGTTCAATCAGTCCCAACATCAAAGACTTTTACCCTTTCACTAGAATATTTTTTGGAGAAATGTTTGTAGAATAAATAAGCATATATAATAAGCATATATATAAGTGTATATATGAAACAAAAATACCCAGGCCCCCAAATGTTAAGATTTTCCTACAAGAAACCCAAATGGTAAGACTAATAATCTCTGAATCTATATTTTTAAGTTTGCTATTTCCTATCATAACAAAAACCAAGGGAAGTAGTACAATGGATATCTATGAACCCAATTCCCAGTTTAAAATCGTTAACATTCTATCATGCTTGTTTTACTTCCCACACCCATACATTGAAAAAACTACCAAATCATCACATCCATAAAATTGACAGCAGTTCTTTAATATCATTCATTACTCAGTTCAATTCTCCACATCTCTTCATTATTCTTAAGATGTACTACAATGACTGGGTCATTTAATTGAGAATACTTTTAGTTCTTACCTGTTTACGTGTTTTCCTTTCTATGGAAAAGTTGGAATGTGTGATTTACTATTTTACAACTCAAAAGAAAGATTATTTTAAAAATGTTATAGCCACTCTAAGTTTTCCTGTCAGTCCTGACTCCTGTTTCTCATTCAGAAGCCACCACAAATCATTTTCCTAGTCATCCTTCTAGAAATACACACCTTTTGATTAAACTCTCAGAAAGTTTAAACAGCCTAAATATCTGACTTCTAGCTCTATCTGACATTTCAAATTGGGAAAAAGTACTAATTTTTATGGTGTGATTTCTTTTGCCTCTTCATAGCCCTTTAATGATATATTGCTCTGTACTTATTCTTAGAAAATATCAATTACTATGAGCTATGTTAAAGAGCTGGTTTATGGAACTAGCAAATAAATAGTTAATAAAAAAATTCAACTCAAATATACTGAAATGTTCTTCTACATAAAGTTTTGAGTTAAAATCCTAAACAATGAAAAAAAACCTGTATACCTGAATAATCTTTTGCTCTTTCTAGTGACCATTTCCTACAAATAACACACACAGTTGCATATATTTTACAGTTTCAATCTTATATTTATTCTCTTGTGGAATGCTAGGTTTAATGTTACAGTATGGTTGTCAAAGCTAATGAAATGTGACAAATGTCTAAATGCTGCAGAACAGTATAATTTTAATTAAACAAAACACCTGTTATTGTACAGCTGAGGTCTGATGGTTGTTAAACTGATGCCTATGTGTATGGCCAGCCACAAACCTTGGGGATGTTTATTACCTGTACATATATATACAAATATATCCCATACATATGTATGCACACAGGCATGTATTAATTTATGCATGAAACTTATAAAATTATATATACAAACACATACATGCACATCTATCTACATATACCTACCCTCACCATTGAGTAATCAGCCTCATGCCCAGTTATTATTGCTGCCCAGTATAACTACATGATTTTAGTGCCAATACCAGGCACCTTTCTGGGTGCAGGATAGGTACATCTATGCATATAGATATGCATATTCATGTATGTTTGTGTATATAAAGAAATTCTCTCTCCCTTTTATGCTTCAGCCATGCATTACTACAATAAACAGTCTTTCCACTGTAGGTGTTGGAATTCTAAACAGTGTAAAATCTACTTCTGGAAAACTGTATATGTTCATAGTTACAAAAAATATATTATATATATGATTGAAACCTATTGAGTACATATGTTATTTGAATCTGGCTATATCGTAGCCATTAGATAAATTAAAAAAAAAAACACCCTCTAAATAGGATGTTATGGTAGCCTTAAATATACCATTACCTGTATTTAGAATAGTTGATATATCTTAAAAGTTGAAAAAATGATGTTAAAGATTTGAAAAACACTATGCATCTGCATTAAATATATAAATGTTTCCACCAAGGGGCCGATTAAATTCATTGTCTGACATTTTCATGTTCTAAGACTGACCAATATCATAGTCATTATTCTTATATTCTTAAAATTATGGCTCATTAAGGCTTTTATAGAAAAAAAGCCCTATTTTAAATCAATTATAAAAACAAGTTCTATTTAAAAGAAAAAACATATACAAACATTAAAGTACTCATGGATATCATCCTGTACAAAGTGACTAAAGATAGGAGGCCTGTTCCCATTAAGAACACCTCCTGGTAGCACAAATAAACCTGGTTTGGTTCCTCTGCTCTGCAGCTTTTCAGCATGTAAAATTTAAACCATTTCACATTAACATTTAAATTTAATACAGTGCAAATATTTGAGAATAACTTGTTTCCCCCAGTGAAACAAGAGCCAGCATTATGCTGACTATTCTCCAGATCTATTTACACATTGAGTTAAAAGTTCACCATAAACTTAGAAATTTGCTGAATATCAGCAGAAATGTAACTGAACTAGCAGCAATTGCATTTACAATATTTGATAGTTACTTGAGAGAATGCATAAAATTTTCCAGGCTGTACTCTGAATCATACTGCTCTTGATCCCAAAGATCACTCAGGTTTTCAAGAATTGATTTCATACTTGCTTTCCCAGAAGTAGAGGTGTCAGCTTTTTCTGCTTTGCCATCCTTAAGAAAAAATTGGCAAAAAATAAAATGAGAGGTTAACTTCACAAATTGTATTTTCCTTTAAAATCACACTTGTTTCTAATACTACAATTATTCAACAGAATTGAGTACTTCAAGTGATGGGGAAATTCATGATCTCCAAATACATTTATTTGTCAGTTATTTATTTGGAAAGAACTTCAAAATTATGGAAGAATTGTAAGAACATAACAAAGAACTTATTTGCTTTATCATTCTCTCTCCCCATTTATAAATGTGTATGTATATATGGATGTCAGAAATATAGGTAGATATCAGTTTTTTCCCTTAACAATTTGAGAGAAAGTTGTAGACATCATGTCCTTTTATCCTTTGAGAGCAATCAGCATGTATTCCTAACAACAAGAATATTCTCTTACATAACCATATAAAGATTGGATTAAGGAAATCTAACACTGATATTAAAATGTTCTAATATATAGTCTGTTTTCAAATTCTGCCAATTGTCTAAATAGTGCCTTTTATGGCAATAGGCCATTTCCCTAAAACATCCCTCTGAGCCCAGTTCTGGTCACTGAAAGTCACCCATAAGAATATTCCTTCAAACAGAATAAAAGCTATTTGAAGATGGCTATGCATGTTTCTTTGAGCCTTCTTTTTTCTGTTAAACATGTCTCATTCTTTCAACTTTATCTTGACTTTCAATACGACATGATTGAAGAACCTGCCTCCATTCTGGCCACCAGGGACTTAATTTGTTACCATTTAAAATGTAACACCCCAAACTAGACCTATTTCAAATGTGGTTTAACATATACACAGCATGGCAGAACGATTTTCTCTTACTTGGAAGTACACTTTTGTTATTACAGCTAGTTTTAATCATATACCCCACCATAATTTATACTAAGTATGCAGTGGATTTTCTGAACCTATGTAGGACTTTAAATCCAACTATATTGGTTTTAAAATATTAGACTCACTAATATTTCCAAGTGGTGCATCCTTTTGATTACAGATTGTTATCTGATGTATTAGTTCCATCATCTGCAATAACAATGGCTACTATTTATTGAGAATCTACACTAGATATCCTTTCTGACTGCTTACATATATTACCTCACAACCATGTAGTAAAATAGGTATAGAAGCTCAGAGAGATAATCTGCCTAAGGTAACCAGTTAACAGGAGGCAGGGCCAAGAACTCTCATCCATGAGTCTTACTGACTCCAGTGATAAGCTGTGCTTTAGCAGCAAAGGACTAAGGAAAGAAACCTTGTGGCAAGACCCTGAAGACATCAGTGAAAAAAAAAAAAATCAAAACTTCACACATCCCCTAGTATGCTGCAGAATTTATCTGGGCACCAAAAATTCTCTCCAGTGGTGATCTCATGGATACTAAAGTGAATGCATTTTGCTTCTCCTTTAATACTTTCAACTTAGCAGTCACAGGAAGCCTGTAACTCAAAGATACAACAAATTGTGTAAGTTCTTTACCTTATCAAGAGTAAACAGATCAAGAAGCTGATCTGTTCCCATGCTCTGCAAACTAGAATTCTCTTGGCTAATAACGGTATTCGCTATGTTCATCTTGAATTTCTGCAACCCCATTATTTTTTCTTCCAATGTTCCTCTGGTTATCAATCGGTATACGTTAACCACACGTTTCTGGATAGGAAAAACAGTTAAGCAACTATAACACATTAAACTTTGAGGTTCCAAGAAGTCAGAGGGCTTGTAGACTTGTACTATTTTATACTACCTAATTAGGGTTAGATTTTTATTTTGTCTGGCCACATGAGCTCAAAATGTGTGCAGCAATCACAGAATATTAGGGATGAACAGTGATCCCGGTTTTCTTAAGTGCTAGCACCTCATTCAATGCATGAGGAAGTGATACCACAGAAGAGTTAAGTGATCTGTCTAAGGTCATACACATGTATGTTAACACCAGAGCAAGAACTAAACCAAGGTTTCCTATCTTTTTGGGGGAGTATATTGTCATGCACAGGTTAACATCTGTGAGGTAAAATTGACTTTTACCTGCCCAATGCGATGGGCCCGGTCCATGGCTTGTAGATCTCGCATAGGATTCCAGTCATGCTCCACAAATACTACTGTGTCAGCGCCTGTCAAATTAAGTCCCAGGCCACCAACGTGAGTGGTAAGTAACAGAACGTCTATAGATGGGTCATTATTAAACCTAAAAGTATAGATAACAAAAATAAAATTAGTCCATTCCTAAGTCCTATAACAGAAACTGCTAAATAAAAAATAAAGAGCACAAATGAAAATGCTGCTTTAAAAATCCACAATAGGGATACTTAATGTGATCATCTGAGAAAAATATCCTCTCAATATGTATAACGTTTTTAGTAAAAGAGGGCATTCCAAAGCTAGTCAGGAATTTCATAAATACAAAATAAGGCGAAATGCATTGAATTTAGTAACATCAGGTAAGGACTAACTTGCAAAAATATAATTAAATGCTAATTATAATTAAGATAAACCCGACTACGAACCTTTAAAGTATGGGGACAGAGAGAAGTGTGAGAACAGGCTAGACTTTCATTCAGGGAAGACAGAAGGTGAGAGTGTTAGGGTTGCTACTGCTGTACTAGTCCTAGAAGACACTGACAAAGGATATCTAGTAACTTCTAGGAAAAAGAAAAAACTAACATTAAAAATAGCAGCTACCAAGCTACGATTTATTATCCTTACTACAAGTCAAGCAATAGGCTTTGTACTTTATATACATTATTTTATTTACTTGTTACAATAGCTCTATGAGAGTATTATTACCAATACCCCTATTTTACAGAGACTGAGGCTGTGTGAATGATAAACAGGCCCAAGAGAACACTGCTTAAATAGCAGAGTCAGGAGTCAAACCTGAGCCTGTTGGCCTCCAAAGTCCCTCCCTGGGTCTCTGACTTTATTATGCCTAATGATCTCTTAGGGATGCTTGTTTTTGTTGTTGTTGTTGTTGTTGTTGTTTTTGAGACAGAGTCTTGCTCTGTTGCTCAGGCTGAAATGCAGTGGCCCAATCTGATCTCTGCTCACTGCAACCTCTACCTCCCGGGTTCAAGTCATTTTCCCGCCTCAGCCTCCAGAGTAGCTGGGATTACAGGCATGTGCCACCACACCCAGCTAATTTTTGTATTTTTAGTAGAGATGGGGTTTCACCATGTTGGCCAGGCTGGTCTTGAACTCCTGACCTCAAGTAATCCACCCACCTCGGCCTCCCAAAGTGCTGGGATTACAGGTGTGAGTCACTGTGCCCGGCTGGGATGCTTGTTAAAAATGCTTACTCTTGAAGTCAGCAGCTTTGGGACTAAGCAGAACCTAGGAATCTGCATTTTTTTAAAAAGGCAACCACTGAGATTTTAAAAGTAGAGGCTGCAGACCACATGTGAACACTAAACTCACCAGTTCTGCTTCCTAGCTGGGCCAGATTCCAACTTGTTCTCAGTGCACAAACAGGGATTAGGATGGAGATTTTAGCTAGGCCACTTGTTTGGTTCCTCTCACCCTAATTCTCCCAAAAAGGTAAGGGGGAAAGTAGTCATCCTTACTGTTGGTTGATGCCTTAAATTTCTTTCATGCTCTTCAGAGTGCTTTCCTATTATAGTCACACCTTTTCATATACTAAACAATCTATTCGATTATATTTATGTAGTTCTATATTTAAAAAGGGATTTGGGGTGAATTACACAATTTAAAAAACACATTTGCAGATATTTAGCCAATGAAAATATTTCATGGGGCAAACTTCTATGTAAGTAATAATATACTTATTTATGAATAAGAGTCTTAGAAGCCACTTACCGGGAAACAATGGAATGCCTCTGACCAGGAGGTATGCTGCCATCTAATCTCAAGTAAGTGACAGATGGCAAGTGAGGTTTGAGGAGATCATGCTCTACTATATCAAGCATGCTTTTCAGCTGACAGAAGATCAGTATCCTGTGCTGGGCCACAACAGACTCTGTGCCACTCTCGGAAGTGCTGCCATTTCCCAAACCGCAGTCTAACAGCAACTTAGGAAGAAAAAAAAAACCAAAAAAAAAAACTACATAAGTGTTCAATAAAAGTAGATAACCAATCTCACTTTGACATTTCTCTCTGTGGCAAGAAAAGGTTAAATGTCCCTGAAATCTGGAAAGCAGATTAGCACTTTGGGCTGCAATCTGTCACCCTGCAGCACACTGAACTAGTTTTTGAGGCTTAGAGTTCCCTGGTCACCTCTTCAGAAGTTTTCATTTAATTTTTTTTTTCATAGACTCAAGGTCTCACTATGTTGCTCAGGCTGGTCTTGAACTCCTGAGCTCAAGTGACCCTCCTGCCTCGGCCTCCCAAAGTGCAAGGATTATAGGCATGAGCCACCACGCCAGGCTCAGAAGTTTATCTAATAACAAACCTACCTTCCTTTTCCTTAATCCTTGAGGCTAAAGCCTCAATAAATGTTTATTGAAAGTAATGACGAAGATACCACAGGAAAACTGGTTCCTAAAGGGTTATTCAACAATGTATGAAGAAAACAATGGGGTAGCCACATTTGGTAAAAAAAAATTACAGAAAAGAAGCATTTAGCTAGATTTGGATTCTTGACAAGCTTACTACTCTATCTGTAGACCAAGATCTTTAATGGCAGAAACCACACTTTGCTATAGATCATTTATACTTATTCCTAAAGTGGTTCGGTGCCTTGCACACAGCAAGTACAATTAATAAATGAGTGAATAAAATCCAAGAGAATCATGTTTATATCAATTTGACAAACAGTATACCCAATAGTACTCTTCTTCATCCATAGTATTTTAGCTATTACTGAACTCTGTTCAAAATGTAAGAGCTGGGCCGGCAGTGGTGGCTTATACACCTGTAATCCCAGCACTTTGGGAGGCCGAGGCAGGCAGATCACTTGAGGTCAAGAGTTCGAGATCAGCCGGGCCAACACGGCAAAATCCTGTCTCTACTAAAAATGCAAAACAGCCAGGCGTAGTGGCACGCACCTGTAGTCCCAGCTACTTGAGAGGCTGAGACAGGAGAATTGTTGGAACCCTGAAGGCAGAGGTTGCAAAAACAAAATCTAAGATCTTTTTTTTTTTTTTTTTTTAGACGGAGTCTCGCTCTGTCGCCCAGGCTGGAGTGCAGTGGCACAATCTCGGCTCATTGCGAGCTCCGCCTCCCGGGCTGACGCCATTCTCCTGCCTCGGCCTCTCTGAGTAGCTGGGACTACAGGCGCCCACCACCACGTCCGGCTAATTTTCTGTATTTTTTAGTAGAGACAGGGTTTCACCATGGTCTCGATCTCCTGACCTCGTGATCCGCCCATCTCGGCCTCCCAAAGTGCTGGGATTACAAGCGTGAGCCACCGCGCCCGGCCAGATCTTTTTTTTTTTTTTTGGAGATGGAGTCTCCCTCTATCACCCAGGCTGGAGTGCAGTGGCGTGATCTTGGCTCACTGCAACCTCCAGCTCCTAGGTTCGAGATATTCTCCTGCTTCAGCCTCCCAAGTAGCTGGGATTACAGATGCCTGCCATCACACCCAGTGAATTTTTGTAATTTTAGTAGAGATGGGGTTTTGCCATGTTGGTCAGGTTGGTTTCGAACTCCTGACCTTAGGTGATCTGCCTCAGTCTCCCAAAGTGCTGGGATTACACACGTGAGCCACTGTACCAGGCCAATCTAAGATCTTCATGCAGGATGCTTTCTCCTTTCTACTAACAGAAGTTACTCAAAAAACCAAAAGCTCTGATAGGAAAGATAACCAAAAGGCCATCCAGGCAAACTCCAAACTCAATGTAAAACACTTAGGGTGTTGTACAGAAAAGGACACTGTTTTCCTCAGAAAGTCCTCTTTGTAAGGTTGAAGTTTGGAACTTGGATTTTAGGAGTCTTCCCATCAGTCCCTAACTGGTAATGATAGTTTACTGTGCCTCAACTACTGTGCAAATAATATGATTTAGGCTGAAACCTGCCTTCTGAGGGTCTGGAATTTTGATCCATGCTAGACAAAGGGAGTATATGTGACCAGCTCCCAATAAAAACTTTGGACACTGAATCTCTAATAATCTTCCCTGGTAGACAACATTTCACATCTATTGTCACAATTCAATGCTTGAGAAAGAACACATGTTCTCATTCTTCTACCTAACAGCCCTTAAAGTTTGAGATTTTTATTACATAGTAGCATATGGTATACTAGGGAGACATTCCTCCAAATAAACAAGTCTGATCGATGTAATTATCCTTACATCTTGCCCTTAAATCTGCGATCAAATTACTATTCAAGCTGTTTCTTTTAAAAAGTCCTATCTAAGGTGTCTCAGGAGAGAAGTGACTATGTGGTACCCAGTATAAATAATGTATATTGGCTGGGCATAGTGACTCATGCCTATAATCCCAGCACTGTGGGATGCCAATGTGGGAAGACTGCTTGAGGCCAGGAGTTCCAGACCAGCCTAGCCAATATAGGAAGACCCCATCTCTAAAAAACAAAAAAAATTAGCCAGCTGTGGTAGCGCACACCTGTAGTCCTAGTTACTTGGGAGGCTGAGGTGAAAGGATTGCTTGAGCCCAAGAGTTTGAAGTTGGAGTTATGACCACACCACTGTACTCCAGCCTGAGCGACAGGGTAAGACCCTCTCTCTAGGACAAGAAAAAAAAAGTGTTATAAGTGTGACATCCTAGGCCAGGCGCGGTGGCTCATGCCTGTAATCCCAGCACTTTGGGAGGCCGAGGCGGGCGGATCACGAGGTCAGGAGATCGAGACCATCCTGGCTAACACGGTGAAACCCCATCTCTACTAAAAATACAAAAATTAGACGGGCATGGTGGTGGGTGCCTGTAGTCCCAGCTACTTGGGAGGCTGAGGCAGGAGAATGGCGTGAACCCAGGAGGCGGAGCTTGCTGTGAGCCGAGATCGTGCCACTGCACTCCAGCCTGGGCTACAGAGCTAGACTCCGTCACAAAAAAAAAAAATAAGTGTGACATCCTATACAGATCCCCTGAGTTCCAGTGAGTGAAATTTTATCAGAATGTCTGTGTCATGCACACTCAATTATCTCAGTTCCATAGGCAGCAATGTCAAAACCTTAAAGATAACCAGTTATATTAAGGATATCCAACTAGGACTTCTCCAAGTCCATACTTACCAGACATTCTTCCTAATGTAATCTTTCCCCAGTGCAGCTATCCTACTGAATATGTGGACATATCATTTGACATGAGTATTCCTGTCTGGTAGCAGAATTGATACTCTGGTATTCTCACTAATCTATAACCCAAGTCTGCTCTGAGAGACTGATCGAGTTCAGGACCTTGAAAAGTTGATTACTAGACTCTAGCAAATATTTACCAAGGCCATCTAATAATGGGTGTTTGAGAGGTCAGCTGACACCCTAGAGAGCATTTCAATTTTATCTTGCCCTAACTTCAGCATAGGCTAAATTACCCCAGTTTTTTCAATCATTCCTCATATAAAATGGCTTCTAGATGTTTTACCATTTTCATCTTCCACTTGTAGTGGTCAAAACTATAAAACTCAAAATTTGGGCCGGACGTGGTGGCTCACACCTGTAATCCCAGCACTTTGGGAGGCCAGGGCAGGCGGATCATGAGGTCAGGAGAGCGAGACCATCCTGGCTAACACGGTGAAACCCAGGCTCTACTAAAAATACAAAAAAAATTAGCCTGGCATGGTGGCGGGTGTCTACAGTCCCAGCTACTCGGGAGGCTGAGGCAGGAGAATGGCGTGAACCCAGGAGACAGAGCTTGCAGTGAGCCGAGATCACGCCACTGCATTCCAGCCTGGGCGACACAGCGAGACTCTGTCTCAAAAAAGAAAGAAAGGAAAGAAAAAAAAAAACTCAATATTTGTTCTGACTAGTATGAAATACAGTGAAACTATGATGCCCTCATTTTGGCCATTATATAGTTATTAATCCCAGCCAAGATCCTATTAGTTTTATTTACTGGCAACTAATTCACACCGTTCTTATAGTGAATTTGCCATCAAATCAAACTCAACTTTGCCTCATATAAAATATTTGCTAAGTCTCACAAAGTCAAAATACACCTAAGTGTTTTCTTTTAAAACTGACTCTGCTTATCTCCATTAATTTCACCTACAGTTTTAGTTCTTCATTACAGCCTCCTGGAATTTTTCTAGCTTTGGCAATATTAGATACTTCTCCCAGCACTACTTGCTGATAAACATGTTTCTACTAACAGATTTTTAGAAAGCAAGTAAGACTTCTCCTCTAACTTCACAGCATATACATATTTAGATTTAAAAAAGAAATTTATCCTTCCTGAGACAGAACCTTCACTCTGGCTGAAAAGAACTAAGAAAATGGATAAGAAGGCCACTAGAAAAGTCTTCCATGAGGACAGCCAGAAAAAATCTGGGCCTCTTTAAGTTGCAGACTTCCTAAGTATCTTAATTCCAGATGTGTCAGGGTGACAAGAAGCACACTCTAAAATAAGAGATCAATTTAATTGGCAACTGCTGGGAAAAGAAAATCTGTAAGAACCTATGTAAAATTCAAATATGGATGAAATTCAATTTTTATTTGAAAATAGATCTAATTAGAGGATTCCTTGACTAACTATATCTTACAGCTTTACCTAATATACTAGCTATGTTAGGAAAACCATGAAAATTTTATATAAAGACCTACAGCAAGGTTTGGTCAAACAAGAAAACCATTCCATGTATCTAAAGGTAACAATCATTCTTCAGTTTTACGGTGTGAAAGTTCATAGTCCATTTTACATTTAGTGATATAAGGATACATATTTGGATATATATGCCAGATACACTATTAGATAACATTTTCCACACTAACCTATGTGGAGTCTAAAATCTTCATTCACTAGTTGTTCTCAATGAGCTTTAGGCCAGAATAACTACTGACCACAAGCTAAAACAATTACTGAAGTCTACATTTTACAATAAAATCTCATTCATAAGGGTAGTTAGTACTAAATGGCATTAGTGCTAACATTTTGGTGTTTGAAATTGTTTCTCTTAATCTTTTGAAATTTTAGAATTTTTAAAAATTCATTTTTAAAAGCAACACCAAGAAGGTGACATCAGCAAAATGATAAGAGTATGCAGCTCCAAGTAAAATAAAGAAATCCACATCGACACACATTATAAACTGTTTAAAGACAAACAGAATCTTGAAAGCAGCAAGAAAAAAGCAAATGGTCATGTAAAAGGGATCTTCATAAGATTAACACCTGATTTCTCATCAGAAACCATGGAAGACGTTATCAAGAAAGTAAAAAGATAACCTATAGAATGGTAGAAAATATCTGCAAATCATACATCTGATAAGGGTTTAATATCCAGAATTATAAAGAACTTCTCAGCAGGGTGTGGTAGCTCATGCCTATAATCCCAGGGCTTTGGCAGGCCCAGGTGGGAGGAGCGTTTGAGGCTAGAAGTTCAAGACCAGCCTGGGCAACACAGTGAGACCCCATCTCAAAAAAACAAACAAACAAACAAACAACAAAAAAAAAACAGCAACAACAAAACAAAACTTTTCCAACTCAACAAGGTGAAATAAGCCAATCAAAATGGCTAAAGAACTTGACTAGACATTTTTCTAAAGAAGATATGGAAATCTCCAATAAGCACATGAAAAGATGCTCAACGTCATTAGTCATTATTAGGGAACAGCAAATCAAATCCACAAGGAGTTATCACTTCATACCTAGTAGCATGACTATAATTAAAAGAAAGTAACAGGTGTTGGCAAGGATATGAAGAAACTGGAACCCTGGTACATTGCTGATGGGAGTGTAAAATGGTGTAGTCATTGTGAAAAAAAGTTTGGCAGTTCCCGAAAATGTTAAACATAGAAATGCTATATGACCTACCTATTCCACTCCTTAGTCTCTAGCCAAAAGAACTAAAAAGAGTAACTCAGATAGACACTTGTAAGCCAGTGTTCACTGCAGCATTATTCACAACAGCCAAAAGGTGAAAACAACCCAAGTGTCCACTGACATAGAAATGGATGAAAGAAATGTGGTATATCCATAAAACTGACTAATGAATAAGCCACAAATGACAAATATTTTATGATTCCACTTAAATGAAATATTTAGAACAGGCAAATTCATAGAGAAAGTAGATTACAGATTACCAGGGGCTAGAGGAAGGGAGAATGAAGAATTATTGCTTGATGAATATAGAGTTTCCGTTTGGGTGGTGGAAATATTTTAGCAATAAGATAATGCTGATGGTTGTACAACATTGTAAGTATAATGCCTCAGATTTACACACTTAGAGTGGTTAAAATGGCATATTTTGTGCTGTATATATTTTAACCACATTTTTATAAAAAGCTGTATCAAAAATTTAACCAAATTTAAAAATAAATGGTAAACACAGTAGTAATCTTTAAGAAAAGCAAATTTACCAAGAATTTATATTCCTGGGATGCAACACACATTTAGCACTTAAAAGACATACATACTTGTTTCAAAGCTGAGAGCTTAGGGGCATGTTGAATATCATGTAGAGAAGAATTCTGAACTGCCAGTTTTTCGGCAGTGGTCTTGAATTCTGGATGTTGAGGTGTTAAGACTAATGCTGGATGGTTGCAGAGTTTACGTAAGTACTGTAATGCCTTTAAGAGGAAAAAAAGTATATATGAGTCAATTTCGCATATCACAAATATTTTTATCTCTATATCTTTCCCTATGCTATTTCCTATGCTGTTTAGAATGCCTTTCTCCCTCTTCTTGCTCAGCAAACTTCTACTCATTCTTCAAGAACCAGTTCAAATGTCTCATTTGAGGTTCTTGTGCAGTTTCTATACGGACATTTACAACTCGTATAAATTGTACTGTTTATGTCTGTCTCCCCCACCAATGAGCTTCGCATGGCAAATTGAGCGTCTTAGTTGTTTTCTTTAAAACCCTTTCCCAAAGTACCTGGTAATGCAGACAGATGCTTCTGGAACCAGGCATCATTTTGGACACAAAAGTTGCTCAAACTTCAGTGAGTGTAAAAACTTCTGGCCAGGCATGGTGCCTCACCCCTGTAATCCCAGCACTTTGGGAGGCCGAGGTGGGTGGATCCTGAGGTCAGGAGTTCAAGACCAGCTGGCCAACATGGTGAAACCTTGTCTCTACTAAAAATACAAAAATTAGCCGGGCATGGTGGTGTGTGCCTGTAATCCCAGCTACTCGGGAGGCTGAGGCAGGAAAATTACTTGAACCCTGGAGGCGGAGGTTGCAGTGAGCCAAGATCACGCCACTGCACTCCATCCTGGGTGACAGAGCGAGACTTGGTCTTTAAAAAAAAAAAAAAGTTCTTGACCTTATAAACCTGAAATTCTCTCCCTTCTACACATTATTCTGATTCAGTAGATGAGAGGAGGAGAGCAGGGAAGGGGAGCTAGGTGACTGTCTCAAGTGGTTGTGTTTGTGAAACAGAACCTTATATGGTCTCTTCTCTGATTCAGCCACACTTTCTCTTCTGCCTCTTACTTGGCTTAAGATTTGGGTCTCAGCCTTGGCACACAGTTGTTTTATTAGTAAGCTCCATCGGCAAGGCTCAAGACAGTGCTGAGCACTAGGATTAAAACTTGTGGGAGAGGCCAGGTGCAGTGGTTTGCACCTATAATCCCAGCTACTTAGAAGGCTGAGGAGGGAGGATCACTTGAGGCCAAAAGTTTAAGACCAGCCTGGGCAACATGGCGAGACCTTATCACTAAAAAAAAATTTTTTTAAATTAGCCAGGTGTGGTGGTGTGTACCTGTAGTCCTACCTACTTAGGAAGCTGAGGCTGCGGATCGCTTGAGCCCTGGAGTTTGAGGTTGCAGTAAGCTATGATTCCACCACTCCAGCCTGGGCAACAAAACATGACCCCTTCTCTTAAAAAAAAAACAACAACAAAAAACTAGATCTTCACAACTAACTTTTCCTTCTCCTATCTTTAAAAATGCTACAGTACTTAATCTATTGGCAGGAGGTTTTCTGTGGTGGACTATTCAAGAGGGAAAGATAAAGTGACACTTGCCACCTCTTTTTGCTATTCTCTCAAGCATATGAAGCATGATCTGACTTGAGACTTCTGTACTTTTTGTATCCTCTGCCTGGAATCAAGTCCCCCCATACACCTGCACGCCTTAATCCTCCTTCAGATCTTTGTTCAAATGTCACCTTCTCAGTGAGGCAGTCCCTAGCCCCTCGATTAAGAAACCACAACCTACCCTGGACTCTGATACACTATAAGCACATTATCAGCTTTGTCTTACACATAATATATACCTAAGTATTTTTCATCTCTACAAGGGAAGGAATCTGTCTGTTTTATCCACTGTTTTAAGTAACCCCAGAGCTTTGAAAAACTACTGCCATGTAGTAGGTGTTCTAATATTTTTTGAATAAAAAAGCAAAAGATTCTCTATTCTAAAGCCTTTCTTTTCATGTAATATACAAACATATATTGCATTTTATATTTACTTTTAATATTAAAATGCTTACTAATAAGATAATATTAAATAGGTATTTTAACTTATTTTCAAGAATGAATATATACATAATATTGAAAAAAATATACATAGATCCGTATTTTATTATTCCATATAAAAAGTGCCTCATTAAAAATCATTCTTCAACATTTAAAAAGTGGAATGGGCCAGGCGCGGTGGCTCATGCCTGAATCCTAGCACTTTAGGAGGCCAAGACAGGTGGATCACTTGAGGTCAGAAGTTTGAGATCAACGTGGCCAACATAGCAAAACTCCATCTCTACTAGAAATACAAAAATTAGCCAGGCGTGGTGGCGCACACCTCTACTCCCAGCTACTCGGGAGTCTGTGGCATGATAGCTTGAACCCAGGAGGCAGAGGTTGCAGTGATCCGAGATCGTGCCACTGCACTCTAGCCTAGACAACAGAGTGAAATTCCATCTCAAAAAAAAAAAAAAAGCAGAATGTAATCTATACCTGGAATACATGGCCTGTGGCTTTAAGCTTTGGTTTTTCAGTTTCTTCAGAAAGTGCAGCTGAAGAAACTGTTTCATCGACATCACACTTGGCACGAGACTTAGCAAAATCTTCATAGAGCTGAACCTGTAAAATGGCCCCCGTGGGAGAAGCTTTAAGTATATTTATTTTCAACTGTTCAAAACACATAACCAGCAAAGGCCAATAACAGCAGTAATTTAAATCAGCCCTCATTAGTGAAAACAAACTGTGATATCTCTAATTCACTATAGGTATTACAGGTTATCCACTCCATCTTGGTAAATTCCTTTAAAATTACATTTAGAAAACAAGTATGAACACATTAAGTTCGGCTGCTAAAATATGAAAAATACAAGTCAAATAGTCCAAGACTCAATTTTTCTACTGTTCAGGAAAATAAATATATTACCAATAAAAGAAAATCTTAGAAAAATTGAGTCTTAGAGAAACTCTTAGAAGTAAATGAGAAAAATCTTCCTTAAATGAAGTTACATGATCAAGACCCTGTATGTATGTTTCAAGACACCAAATTTTACAAGAATGTTACTGCTAGCCTAAAAGGGGAATATATGTCAAGTTTTAAAGTACTACGCTGGGGTCTGGATTCCTATCTTGTACAAGCTAAAATAATGTGAAAGAAAAGAAAATCTAGAGAGCTAAAGGACAGAAATCAGACAATAAAAAATCTGTGAATGCTAAACAAAGCCAAAATGCCACTTCTCTTTGGAGCTCGCTTTCTCTAGATTGATTACTTAAATGTGTTTTATGCCTATGTTATAGCACCACAACCAGTAAATCACCACAGATTTTTTTCACGACATCTTTTCTTTATTGTACCTACTTTAAGAAGTCTTCATTACTTCAAAAATATTCCTTTCAAGAAATATTAATTTTTGCAAATGAAGGACCTGAGAGATGAGGCAGATAGTACAGAAGAATCAAAGAACTCTCAACTTCTTATCCTGCCCAAGTTGAATAGATGAGTACCTGCTAACAGGTTAACTATCTATACAATGGAGGGGGAAAAAGTAAGTTTCTGGGTATATATATCTCTTATTCATTTGACTGTAGTGAATCAAATCCTAATAGTAAGACAGATTGACACATACAAACCTAGAACATAAAAAAATTTTCAAAGAGAAAATTCTAACCCAGAGGCCATGTCTTACTAAGACAAGGAACAGTTTCCATTTAGTTCCTTAGAAAAGTACAAGGAAAGGCTCACAATAAATTCCTTTAATAATGGTCTTTATGTACAAAATCAGAACTGTGCAGAAGGCAAAATTTATTTTGAACATTTTTAGGTAATGAAATAATACTTCAAAAAGGGAATGAGTGAGGTCCCACTGACCAAGGTTTAAAACTCAGCTCTGATATATAGTCATGCAGTGCACAAGGACACTGAGGTCAACAATGGACTACATATAAAATGGTCATCCTATAAGATACAATGTTGTGTTTTTACCATATCTTTTCTATGCTTATATATACAAATACAATTGTGTTGCAACTGCCTACAGTACTCAGTACAGTAACATGTGGTACAGGTTTGTAGCCTCGAAACAATTGGCTATACCCTCTAGGTGTGTAAGTACACTCTATGATGTTTGCACAATGACAAAATCACCTAATGATGCATTTCTGAGAAATCACCCATGCCATTAGCACTGCACAATTGTGTATTAGCTCTATGACTGTAGCCAAGCTACGTAACTTTTCTGAATGTCAATTTATTTGCAAAAATGGGGATTAATAATACCTATAACGTCGTGAGGACAGCATGACAACATTCAGAGGCAGATTTTTGGCCTTTACAAACATTGGCTTATTTCCTTAGCAATTTAATACCTTGCAATCTTTTCAATTGACTAGACACATAAGAAAGCAACTACAGGCCAGGACGGTGGCTCATACCTGTACTCCCAGCACTCTGGAAGGCCAAGGTGGGAGGACTGCTTGACCCTGGGAGTTTGAGACCAGCCTGGGCAACATAGCAAGACCCAGTCTCTACAAAAATTAAAAAATTAGCTGGGTGTGGTGGTATGTGCCTGCAGTCCCAGCTACCTGGGGGACTGAGGCAGGAGAATCACTTGAACCCAGAGGTCGAGGCTGCAGTGAACCATGACTGTGCTACTGCACTCCAGCCTGGGTGACAGAGTAAGACCCTGTCTCTTAAAAAAAAAAATTTAAAAAGCAACTATGATACTGAATTTTGTTTTAATGCTATATTCAAAATGCATACACTCAAACTTATATCCACATCATTTAGGCTTTATCTGCATCTGATAAAGCCAAAGGCTAAGCCCCTTTACTCAATAGTTTTGTGGCTCATACAAAACGATCTGCTAATAAACATACCACTAACAATGATAAACATGAGATTCCTAACCTGGAGAGGACTAAGAGTACAATAATAGTCTTGAATAATTTTAGGTGGAAGATCCTGCAAAACATCTTCTTTCATTCTTCTCAAAAGAAATGGCAGTACTTGGCGGTGCAGCGCATCCATAGCAAGAACACCTGTTAATAGTTAAGAGAAAATGGCTTCAAAAAAGTTAAGAATAAATTATATTCACTTACACAGGGTTATAATTATATCTCTTTCATACCTGCTTCTTGCTCTCGACTGGAGCTTCGAGCATCCCTACTTGCTAATATGGGTTTACCATATCGAGCAGCAAACTGGCGTTCAGTACCCAAAAATCCTGGCATGAGGAAATCAAATAATGACCACAGCTCCAAAACGTTGTTCTGTAAACAAGAACACCAATTATCTTTTGTACTGGGATAATTTCCTTACAACTAAAAAATATAACATTAATGAAAGCCCATTATTATAATGATATAAATGAGAGATTATCACTATATTTTTAGGCATATGGTGTAAGTCTTTATTTTAGTGTGTAAAATTCAGGTCAGTATCCTTGGAGAAAATATTCTATCCTATCTGGGGGAAATCCTCAAGTCTCCTTCCCTAGAATAAGCCTTGGTCCACAGTGTTTATTTACTGTTGGCATTTATGAAGTAGTAAATAGAAGAGCAGAAAGATAACTTTCTGATTATTTTGACACTCAACAGCAAGATTTAAGGAATGTGGCCAATATCACTATTTCAACATCAACAACAACAAAAACCTATTAGAATTTGGTTATAAGTCAAGCCCACTCAGTATTTATGGGTCACAATGCAAAGACACAGATTCTTTTCAATTCTATCATCAAAGTTTCATGGAAAAAAAGAAAAAGAAACCAGCACTTTTTCATTTCAGATGCTTTCCTGATAGGTGTGGGTCCTAAGGTACCCTTTTACCCACCTTCCCCTTTAAGAATCCCTCCTCACCCTGGCTCAGTGGCTATCCTCTCATTTGGACACCCTTCTTATCCTACTCAGGGCCTCTGCCCCCTGATTCTGGGCCACCATGGCTTTTATAAGGAAGAGGAAAACAAAGGGCCTTTAAAAAGCAAACAACTAAAAACCAAAAAACTTCTTTTGATGTCTGAACCAAGTAAAAGCAATACGTACTTTAAATTACTATGTTGTTTCCATATAACTTCAAATTGAAGCACAATAAATCTTGATAATTCAGCCTAAAGAGCCTTTTTTCCCTTTTAATTATATTTTTAAACGTTTTTTTTTGGGGGGGGGACGGAGTCTCACTCTGTCACGCAGGCTGCAGTGCAATGGCACAATCATGGCTCACTGCAACCTCCACCTCACGGGTTCAAGTGATTCTTTTGCCTTAGCCTCCTGAGTAGCTGGGATTACAGGCGTGTACCACCACACCTGGCTAATTTTTGTATTTTTAGTAGAGAGGGGGTTTTGCCACGTTGGCCAAGCTGGTCTCAAACTCCTGACCTCAAGTGATCCACCCGCCTCAACCTCCCAATGTGCTGGGATTACAGGCATGAGCCACCGCGCCGAGCCTTACATTTTTAAACTTTTGATAAATTTAGAAAGGCTTGTAATTATCTCTTGCGGTTATTAAAATCTGCAGTGTTTACTTAATGAACAGAACACTAATACTTATAACAATCAGTCCATCACCAAAAATATATTTAAAAGGAAAAGTGGCCAGCCACAGTGGCTCATGCCTGTAACCTCAGCACTTTGGGAGGCCAAGACAGGTGGATCACTTGAGCTCAGGAATTCAAGACCAGCCTGGGCAACATGGCGGAACCCTGCCTCTACAAAAAAATACCAAAAAAATTTAGCCGGGCATGGTGGCATGCACCTGTGACCCCAGCTACTTGGGAGGCTGAGGTGGGAAGATTGCTTGAGCCCAGGAGGTGGAGGTTGCAGCGAGCTGAAATCACACCACTGCACTCCAGCCTGGGTGAGAGTGAGGCCCTATGAGGGGTGGGGAGGGCAGAGGGGGAGGGGGGAAGGGAGAGCATGGGAGGGGGCAGCGAGGAGGAGAGAGAGAGAGAAAGAGAAAGAAAGAAAGAGTAGGTAAGTACATAAAGAACCATCAGTTTTTAAAGTTGGAAGGACTCTTAGAGGTCACGTGGTGTTTACTTCTCTACTGAGAATGACTGAAGGTCTTCCTACCAAAGTTTGCTATCCAAGCTAGATGTGAACATTTGCAACCAATTCTTCTGGAGGACAAGATAATTTCTCAAAAGTATCTAAAGATATATACATACCTATCTCCTTCCTTTTATAAAATAAACTTCTACAATCGCTTGCCTTCAATTTCCTTCTGACTTCAGGTGTTCGCACTTCTACTATATGATTCACCTCTGACTCAGCTCTAGCTTTTCAATGCTAAATCAGATTGCAGCGTACTACTACAGAAGGAGAATGGCCAGTGCGGAGTCGAGTCTGATTTTTATGTCTTTCATACTTTTGACACAAGATTTCTACTTATATAGTCTAAAATTACATTTTAAAAATGACTTTTAAAACCTGGTTTGTTTACCAATGAACCATTAAACAGGCAATAATTATATACTGGAAAATTATCATTACTATAACAACAATAAAAAATCTTCTTTAATTCACTGCCAAATACCAAGCCTACCCTCCACCTGGCAAATATAAAAAATAAAAATTAAAAAATTAAAAAAAAGAATAGTAAATAATTACCTGGATTGGTGTTCCAGAAAGAATAATCCTATAATTAGCAGTCAGTTGTTTTACTGCTTTTGACAACTTTGTTTTTCCATTTTTGATGACATGGCCTTCATCAAGAATGCAGTAGTTAAATTTAATATTTCTAAGGGAGAATAAATAGAAAATTTTACAACTTTTGCTGTATGTCAGGAGCTATATGAAGAATCTTTAAAGTGGGAGAATATTAAGAGTCTTCAAATTTGATATTAATTTTCCAAAAAAAAAATTTAATTCTTACCTAAAGAAATCTATGTCATTCCTCACAACATCATATGAAGCCACTATTAGATTGTGCCTTTTTACTTGGTGCTGTAACCTTTATTTAGAAATGAATAAAATTAGAAGACAGAAACCCTGAAAAGTTCTTAATAGCTACCATTTGTATAAAGTGCTTTCAATCTGCCCACCAAGCCCAGCATTCCCTTCTGCTTACTCTATATACATGACCCCGAAGAGCTACTCTTCTAATGACTTGGCTGTGTTGCCCTACTCAATCTGATTAGAAAAGAAATGAACATCAGACTGAAAATATGGTGGACATTTCAACTTTATTTGCCAACATCTCTTCCTTAGGGGCACTATTCCTTTATCACTCCATGTTGTTTTAGGTGATGTGGGGAACTACCAATCATGTGCCCCCATAATCACCAAGGAAATGAAGCATTTGAACCAGCTTAAGCTATTCACAATATTTAATCCCCTAACCACAAAGGTTGTTTTGGGAGCATGACCCAAACAAGGCCAGTCAGTCATCTCCAGTACTGATATATTCATGAGAGAGAGGGAAGATCTGTTTACGATAGTTGCCAAGCTAAGACAGTATGGGCCAGGAACTGCCCACTGTCATCTTATCTACCAACTGTAGACTGAAGCCCAATAGTAACAATAAGTTATGTAAGGGGAGGAAGGGTGAATGAGAGTAATCTAGATGGGCCTGAAGCAACAATCTACCCCTGAAATTCTCAAGTTAGTGAATTAGTGAATTTTCTATTTGCTTAAGCTAACAGAATTGAATATTGAGAACGAATATTGAAATTGAGAACTGAGTTGAGTTTCTATCACTTACAAATGAACGAATTCTATCAAAGAGGCACTATAGTAAACTGCTCAAGAGTGCAAGTTTTTGAGCTGACTGTACTCAAATCCTCACTCTGTCCACTTAATTAGCTGAGTGACCTTGGACCCAGACCCCACGCCTTAGACTCCTTACTTGCAAACTGGAACAACAGTATTCCTACCTCATAAAGTGACTGTGAGAATACATAATACACAATTTTTTGTTTAGTTTTTTTTCAATCCTGCTCCTTCTATACATAATACACAATTTTACATAAAAGAAAAACTGCTTAGAATAGTGCCTGGCCAGTAAGTGCTCAAGATAAAAACTAAAAATTTTAATAACAACATTATTTAATAATATTTGCTATTATTAACACAAGAGTACAGCAAATCTACGGACTAATCTGCAACTATGACTATCCAACCTTTAAAACATCAATGAGCTGAAATCAATGAGCTTCCACTTGAAAAAATTTACAGTTAGGAACATAAGAGATGTATTAGTTAATAGGGAAGGCGTAAAGCTGATAAACAACGCTAAAATTTAGTGCAGCCATGACTGCAGCGGCAGCTAAAGCAGCCATAGTGGACCAAAAGTACTTCTGGGGAGAGGGAAGGAAAGGGAACAAAGCAAAGGGGAACTCTTTTTTATTTAAGAGAGGGGAACTCACTATGTTGCCCAGGCTGGCCTTGAACTCCTGGGCTAAAGTGATCCTCCTGCCTCAGCCTCCTGAACAGTTAGGACTACAGGCATGTTCCCCTGCACATGGCTCAAAGGAGAGCTCTCAGGAAAGTGGGTAGAAAATGAGAATAAAACAGAAGCACCAAAAAGATGCTATGGTCACAGACTCCCAAAAGGGGCATACAAAATGGCTTTGGTTCCTGATAGTTCCCCAGCTCTAGGAAAGCTCAATTTATTGTACAATGGTTTAAATTCCTCAATTTTGATGAGCCTCACTGATTATATCTTCCCAAAGTACACTCACTTTTCCTAAGTGAAGTTTCTATGTCATACAACCAAAAGAGCTAATTAGAATTCACTTTTAATAAATGTTATTGTTCCTTATCTTAATTACGACAAAAGATGAAATATTTTGTTACTGTCATACACCTCTTACCTTATTCTTTCAGTGGGAGGTCCAGTGTAATGCAATGGATTGAGATATTCTCTAGAGCAAAATTTACCTACTTCATCCACCCAATGGCCTGTTAATGTTGGCGGACAAACCACTAAGGAAGGAAGTGGCATACATTCTGCTAATTTTGATCTTGCATATTCCTGGGCCCTTTACAATAACAAAACACAATAAATTAACCAGCTTGTTTACATTTCTCCAAATCTGGAAACCTTATTTTAAAATAACATCTTAAATTACCTATGACAATGATCTCCTGCTAGAATGCAGATGGACTGTAAAGTTTTTCCTAAACCCATGTCATCACACAGAATTCCATGAAGTTTATACTTATTAAGAAATGCTAACCAGTTCACACCATCCTGTTAGAGAGAAAAATCATAAATGCGAATACATCATAAATTTATTTTTTCTTATAAAAACATTCTCTTATAAAAAAATGTTTGAACAAAACAAAAATATTTCTATATGCAAAAGAGAAATAAATGGGTATAAGACACTAAACACAAGATTTTACTAAATCGATTTTACAAAATGCTTTAAGGCCAGGTATGGTGGCTCACATCTCTAATCCCAGCACTTTGGGGGGCCGAGGTGGGAGGATCACTTGAAGCCAGGAGTTCAAGGCCAGCGTGGGCAACAAAATGAGAACCCTGCCTCTACCAAAAAAAAAAATAAATAAATAAATAAAATAAAAATAATAAAAAAATCGCTGGCCATAGTGGCGCACATGTATAGTCCCAGCTACTTGGGAGGCTGAGGTGGGAAGATGGCCTGAGTCCAGGAGTTTGAGGCTAAAGTGAACCATGATTCTGCCATTGCACCCCAGCCTGGGCAACAGAGCAAGACTCTGTCTCAAAAAACAAACAAAAGCCCCCACCTAAACCTACAAGGCTTCAAGTTTCATTTGAAAGGAAAACTCACTATTGTATAAAACTTACCTGCTGATATTTTCTGAGTTCAGCATTGATTGGTACTGGAATTTTATAATTTTCCAATTTTTTCCCATCTAACAATTGCTCCAAAAAGTGTCGCTCCTTGGCTTTCAATTGGATTAATTCTGCTGACATGTTTGGAGGGTCTGGAATGCCTGCCTAAAATGATTTTTTTTAAGTTATTAAAAACTACGTACTCACAGTTTTCATTCTTAGATCAAATAAACACAACAAAACAAACACAGAAAAAAGAATTCTGAAAATCGTACAAAGACTTGAAGACACATGAGGTTAAAGAAACTGACAAGCATTAAAGGTGCTACAATTAGATTACTAGTAAATACATATGGAGTATCTGAAAGACCACAATCTACAACTTCATTTTCCCACACTATGCATTATTTGATAAAGAGGCATATAAGGTTGCATAGTTTCTTTTGAATTAAATGCTATTATTACTGGCACTTCTCAATTTTAGTGTTCTGATACCCTAGGGTATTAGTTCTCAAAATGTGGTCTGTGCGACCCCTATGGATCTCTAAGACCTTTTCAACTATTTCATAATAAAAGAAAAACATTATTTGCTTTTAATCACCGTGTTGATATTTGCGTGGATGTTGCAAAAGTTACAATGGAGAAAACTGCCTGTACCTCAGAAAGAATCAAGGCAATGGTACCAAAATGTGCTAGTAGTCATGTTTCTTAGAACCATACATTAGCATTTTTTCAAATAGCCAGTATTACTTAAAAATGTCCTTGATAAGCCAGGCGTGGTGGCTCACACCAGTAATCCCAGCCCCAGCATTGCGGCAGGCCGAGGCAGGCAGCTCACTTGAGGTCAGGAGTTCGAGACCAGCCTGGCCAACATGCTGAAACCCTGTCTCTCTACTAAAAATACAAAAATTAGCTGGCCGTGGTGGTGTGCACCTGTAGTCCCAGCTACCCCAGACTGGCAGGAGAATCGCTTGAACCCGGGTGGTAGACATTGCAGTGAGTTGAGATTGTGCCACAGCACTCCAGCCTGGGTGACACAGTGAGACTCCATCTCAAAAAAAATAATAAAAAAAAGACAAAAAATACCTTGATAAAGCAGTAAAAATGATCGATTTTAATAAATCTCAACCCTTTAATGCATGTCTTTTTTAACATTCTGTGAGAAAAAAACTGAATTCTGCTGCTTAGTAAAGTACAATCTATTGAGGAGCTGACTAGCCATTTAAAAAAAAAATCCAAATATGAAGTCTTTAATACTCCAAGAATTTCCTTGACAAACATAGTAGTGTTTATATTATATATCCATCCTGGATGTACTCAATTGTATGTTTTGTTGGTGGTTGATGTTTCATATTCTTAAAATAAAGATTTATGGGTATGAAACTTGGAAACACCAGAAAATAATTATTACTTTTCTTTAGACAAACTGTGCCCAGGAGAAAGAAAGTATATTAACATAGCCATTTTTTAATGGAACAACATTTTACTTGAAAGGACTGATAAAGTATGAGTATTCTGACTTTGGTATTTGGCTGACATTTTCTCAAAAATGAACCTGTCACTTCAAGGAAAACAACTGACATTAACTTGTTGTCACTGATAAAATTCATATTTTCAAGAGAAGTTGACAGTTTCCAATAAAAACAATTTTCTGCTGTTGATAATAAACATGATTTTTAAAATATTATATAATAAACTGTGTCCACCTGTGGAAGATTTACATAACTCAATGAATGAGTATTTTCCAAATGACTGATGCATAATGTTACAAAACATGTATGGGTAATAAAAGATCCATTCAAAAGTATAAGACATACTTATCTGGCAGGGGAGATACCATGATCACAAAAGTGTAAGACAAACCAATGAATTTCAATGTAAGAGAGTATGAAACATTCATTGATAGGATTTAGATTCTATATTGCACATAACACTTAACAAACTTTCTCTTTTTAAGTTCTGGTATGCAATCAGATAAAATAATATCCGCAATTATTTGAGAAGGCTGTCAAAATATTGCTCCCTTTTCTAACTATCTCTGTGAGGCTGGACTTCCTTTATATATCCCTGAGCCAAAACAACATATTGCAACAGACTGAATGGCCAAGCAAACATGAGAATCCAGCTATCTACCATTAAACCAGAAATACTGGCCGGGTGTGGTGGAGGATTGAGCCCAGGAGTTTGAGACCGGCCTGGGTAACAGAGCAAGACCCCATCTCTACAAAAAATTAAAAAAAAAATAGCCAGGTGTGGTGAGAAGGGACTGTAGTCCCAGCTTCTTGGGAGGTTAAGGCAGGAGGGTCACTTCAGTCCAGGAGAGGCTGAGGCTGCAGTGAGCTGTGACTGTGCTGCTGTACTCCAGCCTGGGTGACAGAGTGAAACCCTGTTTCAAGGGGAAAAAAAAACCCCAAAAAACAAAAACATAAACCAGACATAAAAAAGATCTGCAATAGTATAAAACAATGTCACTCTTCTCACTAACACATTGTTTTAGAAGTTATTTTTCATCAAAAAAGTTAATTATGTTAACATGTAGGTTATTTAAATGAATTATTTAAAAATTTCCCAGTTTTAGTATCTATTATAGAAAATATAATAAACAACAGCTCTTTGGTGTCTTCAATTTTTAAGAGTGTAACAAGGTCCTGACACAACAATCTATCTGAAAAAAGAAATCAAGAAAACAATCCCATTTACAATAGCAACAAAAAAATAAAATAGGAATAAATTTAAGGAGGTGAAAGATCTATACACTGAAAGCTATAGAACATTAATGAAAAACTGCTGGGGACACAAATAAATGGACATAAATATGGAAAATAAATGTTCTTGGACTGGAAGAACTAATATTATTAAAGAGTCCATATTACCCAAAACAATCTATAGATGTGATGCAATCCCTAAATTGCATTGAGGATCCCTAATCCCCAAAATTCCAGTGGCATTTTTTACAGAAATAGAAAAAGCAATCCTAAAACTCATATGGTTCTCTATTATCCCTCCGAATAAGCTTTCTATAAAAACAAACAAACAAAAAAAACTCATGTGGAACCACAAAAACCCCAGATAGCCAAAGCAATCTTGAGCAAAAGGAACAAAGCTGGAGGGATCACACTACCTGATTTCAAAATATACTACGAATCTATAGTAATCAAAACAGTAATAATCTTGGCATAAAAACAGACAAAGACCAATGGAACACGCTAGAGAGCCTAGAAATAAATATATGCATTTACAGTTAATCTTTGACAAAAGAACACACAAGCGGAAAGGACAGCCTCTTCAATAAATGATGTTGGGAAAACTGGATATTCACATGCAGAAGAATGAAACTGGACCTTTGTATCTTACACCAAGTACAAAACTCAGGTCACAATTGATCAAAAAATTAAATTTAAGACTGGAAACTATAAAATTACTGGAAAAAAGTAAGAAAAAAGCCTTTTTGACACTGGTCTGGGCAAATTTTTTGGATATGACTCCAAAAGCACAGGAAACAAAATCAAAATACAGGCCAGTCATGGTGGTTCATCCCTGTAATCCCAGCACTTTGGGAGATTGAGGCAGGAGAACTGCTTGAGCCCAGGAGTTTAAGACCAGCCTGGGGCAAACAGAGGGAGATCCCATCTCTACACAAAATAAAGTTAGCTGGGCATGGTGGCACACACCTATAGTCACAGCTACTTGGGAGGCTGGGGTGGAATGATCACTTGAGCCCAGGAGGTTGAGGCTGCAGTGAGCCATGATCATACAACTGCACTCCAGCCTGGGCAACAGAGTGAGACCTTGTCTCAAAAACAAAAACCCAAAATCAAAACATAGGTTGAGCATCCCAAATCCAAATATCTAAAACATTGTTATTGCCAGCATGACAAATGAAGGAAATGCTCATTGGTGCATTTCAGATTTCAGATTTTCAGATTAGGGATGCTCAACTGGTAAGTATAATGCAAACATTCAAAAATCTGAAATCTTAAATACCTCTTAGTCACAAGCATTTCAGATAAAGGATACTCAACATATATAGACAAATGGGACTGCATCAAACTAAAATGCTTTCTGCGTAGCACAGGAGACAATCAACAGACTGAAGAGACAACCAACAGAATGGGAAAAATTATTTGCGAATCATAAATCTTGATAAGAGGTTAGTATCTAAAACATAAAAGGAACTCAACTCAACAAAAGAAAATAAGATGTAAAAATGGGCAGAGGACCTGAATAGATATTTCTTAAAAAAAAATACAAATGGCCGACAGATAAATGAAAAAATGCTCAACATCATCAGGGAAATGCAAATTAAAACTGGTATGAGATATTACCTCACAACTGTTAGAACAGCTATTATTAAAAAGACAAAACGTGCGGAGGAAGATGTGGAGAAATGGGAACCCTTGCGTATTGTTGGTGGGAATGTAAATTAGTACAACATTATGGAAAACAGTATGGATGTTACTCAAAAAATTAAAAATAAAACTACCATATAATCTAGCAATCCCACTTTTGGTTATACATCCAAAGGAAATGAAATCAGTACACTGAAGAGACAGCTGTACTTCTGTGTTCATTGCAGCATTATTCACAACAGCTGAGATTTGGAATCAACCCAAGTGTTCGTCTATGTGATGAATGGATAAAGAAACTGTAGTGTATCTATATATAATTGGATACTATTCAGCCTCTAAGAAGGAAATTTTGTCATTTGTGACAACATGAATAAACCTGGATGACATTATGCTAAAGGAAACAAGCCAGGCACAGTAAGACAAATATGTGATCTCACTTATATGTGGAAATCTAAAATGTCAAACTCATGGAAGCAGAGTAGAATAGTGGTTGCTAGGTGCTTAGTGGGTGGAAGGGAGAGGACTGAGGGGAAATGGATAGATGTTGGTTAAAGGGTACAAAGTTTATGTAGAATGAATACATTCCGTAGATCTGTACAGCATGGTGACTACAGTTAATGATAATGTACACTTGAAAACTGCTAAAAGATTAAAACTTAATTAAATGGGTTTTCACCACAAAAAATGATGACTGTATGAACTAAGATATGTTAATTGGTCTGATACATTTCAAAACATCACGTTGGATGCCGTAACTTTTTTTTTTTTTTTTTGAGACGGAGTCTCACTCTGTCACCCAAGCTGGAGTGCAGTGGCCCCATCTCAGCTCACTGCAACCTCCACCTCCCAGGTTCAAGCAATTCTCCTGCCTCAGCCTCCTGAGTAGCTAGGATCACAGGTGCATGCCACCACACCCAGCTAACTTTTGTATTTTTAGTAGAGATGGGGGTTTCACCAGTTGGTCAGGCTGGTCTCGAACTCCTGACCTCATGATCCGCCCGCCTCGGCCTCCCAAAGTGCTGGAATTACAGGCGTGAGCCACCATGCTCGGCCACATTTTTTGTATTAATAAAAAACGAAAGACTAAAAAAGTCATGAGACCAAAAAATTTGAGAACTACTGCCCTATGATGTCTCTCAACTTAAGAAATTTAAAATCCTGGAAACGGAATTTCAATTAAATCTAATTAAAATATATATTCCACACAACACTAAAAATAGCATCAGGGCAGTGAGGTATGTAGATTGAGTCTATTTTCAAAGGTTTTGGAATTAACTTTATCTACTAAGAGAAAAACTAACATTTTAGAACATCTAATAACATAATGATAATCATTAAAATAAAGTCTTTCTGCACAATGCTTTACAAATACCAAAATCTTCATATATTTATCCTCATGGAAATTTTAAGAAATGACAAGACATAGGGCCATATAACTAGGTCCATTCCCTAACAACGAAACCCTAAACCCAAGTGTTACAAATATTGGTTCAGTGCCAGCAACCCCTCTTGTGAGTGTCTTTCTCACTCCAATGTCCATAAAAATCAGCAAAAGTTACTAACAGTGCAGGGAATTAGAACCTCTATAAAAATCACTGGTTGATATTCCAAGATTCTTTGACAACATGCATTTCAGAAAAGTAGACGATTTTTTCTATGAAGACTTAACAGAATCAAAATAAAGAAGAACAGGAGTGAGGAATGAACTTACACGACATCATTCTTGTTTCTATTACTATGTATCTTCAAATTCACTAATATTTTCTTCCACAGTGTCTAACCTATTAATGCAATCCAGTGTGTTTTTATTTATAACTGCATTTTTCATCTCTAGAAGTTCAATTTGGGTCATTCTTATATTTTTCATTGTGCTCTTCATCACACTCATGCTTTCCTCCTGTACCTGGAATATATGGAGTGTGTGTGTGTGTATGTGCATGTGTATACATACACATATAAATTTTTTTTTTTTTTTTTGAGACAGGGTTTCACCATGTTGTCCAGGGTGGTTTCAAATTCCTAAGCTCAAGGGATCCACCTGCCTTGGCGTCCCAAAGTGCTGATGTTACAGAGGTGAGCCACTGCACTCAGCCTTGGAGTACATTTTAATGTCCTTGTCTATTACCTGGGTCTCTTCAGGAACTGTTTCTATTGATTTTCAGTTTTAGACTACTATAAATGATGTTATATTCTTCACCAGGTGTGGTGGCTCACGTCTGTAATCCCAGCACCTTGGGAGGCTGAGGCGGGAGGATCCCGAGGTTGAGAGTTTAGACCAGCCTGATCAACAAGGATAAACCCCGTCTCTACTAAAAATACAAAATTAGCAGGGTGTGGTGGCGCATGCCTGTAATCCCAGCTACTAGGGAGGCTGAGGCAGGAGAATTGCTTGAACCCGGGAGGCGGAGGTTGCAGTGAGTGGAGGTCGCACCATTGCACTTCAGCCTGGTTGCAACAAGAGCAAAACTCTGTCTCAAAAAAAAAAAAAAAAAAAATTCTTGAAAATGTGTTGAATTCTCTAGGTATATATGTAGGATGAATTTTTCAGGTCATTAGGCTAGCTATCTTCAATTTTACCAGATATAACCAAACTGTTTTTCAAAGAGGCTATCCTATTTATAACTCATTATTTTGCTGGTAGGAATGTCAAATGATACAGTTACTTTGGAAAACAATAAGGTAGTTTTATAAAAAAAAATTAAACAAACTTACCATATGTCCCAGCATTTCATTCTTATTTACTCAAAAGAAATAAAAACACACAACCACGCAAAGACTTATAAATGCAGAGTAGCATTATTCATAATAACTTAATTTTTCTTTTTTTTTGAAAGGAAGTCTCACTTTGTCATCCAGGCTGGAGTGCAGTGGCACCATCTTGGCTCACTGCAACCTCTGTCTCCCAGGTTCAAGCGATTCTCCTGCCTCAGCCTCCTGAGTAGCTGGGATTACAGGTGCGTGCCACCACGCTCCACGAATTTTTGTATTTTTAGTAGAGACGAGGTTTCACCATTTTGTATTTTCAGTTGGTCAGGCTAATCTCGAACTCCTGACCTCAAGTGATCCACCCACTGTGGCCTCCCAAAGTGCTGGGATTACAGGCATGAGCCACCTCACCCAGCCCATAATAACTATTAATAAAAGCTGGTAACAATCCAAATATCCATCAACTGGTGACAGGATAAACAAAATGTGGTATGTCCATACAATGGAATACTATTCAGCAATAAAAAGGAAGTACTTATAAATGTTACAACATGGATGACATGCCATACCTACTATTTCCTGAATTAATCCTGGCTCTTTCTGTGTTTCAAGCCACTTCAGTTTCCTGCACTGGTCACACATTATTTGTGCCCCCATGAATGTACTCCAAAATACTCCAACATGATCCTTCTGGTCTTCTTTTTCATACTGCCACAGAGACCTCATTTGCTTTTTACAGTCTTAATTACCATCTCTCAAATTTATCTTTTTTTTTTTTTTTTTTTGAGACGGAGTCTCGCTCTGTCGCCCAGGCTGGAGTGCAGTGGCGCAATCTCGGCTCACTGCAAGCTCCGCCTCCCAGGTTCATGCCATTCTCCTGCCTCAGCCTCTCCGAGTAGCTGGGACTACAGGCGCCCGTCACCACGCCCGGCTAATTTTTTTTTTTTTTTTGTATTTTTTTAGTAGAGACGGGGTTTCACCGTGGTCTCGATCTCCTGACCTCGTGATCCGCCCGCCTCGGCCTCCCAAAGTGCTGGGATTACAAGTGTGAGCCACCGCGCCCGGCCTTCAAATTTATCTTTTGCCTAAACTTTAGCCCACAGTCTACACCTAGATGTTACCAGAAAAACTTAGGAACAATTCTATTTCTAGAAAATTATTAGTAAATTTTTTTTAGGAATTACAGTGTCTGATTTCTTGTTTTACTTAAATTAAAACTCTGTGTGTTAAAGAAAAAAAGTACCAATTAAAAGCCTAAAAATCTTAATTACTGTAATATAAACATTTTTGAAATAATGCCTTCTTTTTTTAGCCTGACATGTTCTTTAACAAGTGTTACTTTTCTTTTCTTTTCTTTTTTTTTGAGATGGAGTCTTGCTGTCACCCAGGATACAGTGCAGTGGCATGATCTCGGCTCACTGCAACTTCTGCCTCCAGGTTCCAGCAATTCTTGTGCCTCAGCGTCCTGAGTAGCTGAGACTACAGGCACACACCACCATGCCCAACTAATTGGTTTTTGTTTTGTTTTGTTTTGTTTTTGTATTTTTTTAGTAGAGACAGGGTTTCACCCATGTTGGTCTCAAACTCCTGACCTCAGATGATCCACCCACCTCAGCCTCACAAAGTGCTGGGATTACAGGCATGAGCCTTTGTACCTGGCCCTAAAAAGGGTTACAATTATTATGGATCAAGTTATAGAAAACATTATGTCTATAAAGCAAGTATCTTTGACTTACCTCAAGTGGCATGAGTCTAATTAGCGTTGCAAAGCACTGTGTGGCCATGAATCTCACACTGTCTGTCTGATCACTCATTCTTCCCAATACAGGAACAACTAAAAGGACAATATATGGAACAATACCAACATCTAGTTGTTCCATTACACCTGAGTAAGTGATTAAGGAAATTCTGAAATGGTTCCAAGACAGATGTTTTCACAAACAAATTGATACCAAGATTTTAACTTTTTAAAAGGCTCATCATTTTTCTCATCTGCATTATGAGGGAAGAGACTGATCCTCTAGGCCTATGATTCAATTATAACAGTATCTGCCCATTTTGTTGCTCCTTGGAAAATATTATGTAACTTTCTCATGATTAGGAATATAAAATTATGTTTTTCTTCTGAGGAAGGCCGAAGGAAGCTTTACTAATAAGATTTTTTTCATAGAGAAATTGCTACAAGCGTCTGGAATTCCAATATCAAAATAAAATAAGTCACATTGTAAGTAAAGGAATACAACTGAGTGTCACTCAAAGATTAATTCCAAATTTCCCGCCAGGATCTTGACAATCACCAGCAGGATATAGTGAGCCTAGTAAGCGCAGTTCTCCTGTAATCTTCAGTATTTTTGAACCAGAGTTTCTACTGATTTGATCTTCATCCATCTTTTGTGCTCTGTGAAATATCTTTCAGATACTTTGAGTTAAAGAATGTTAGCTGCTGCTATACCCTTAGCAAAGGGCTTGCCTGTATATTTCTAATTATCTAGTATAATTTGGTCATTTGTAAACCCAAGTAATGAACAAACTTTAAAAACATAAAATGTTTATAACATAGGGACTACCTATAGAATACCTGATTAATAAGACACTGATTATAAACAAATAAAGCACTTACTAGACATACAGTTCATAAAGTACATAAAACTATTTTGCCTATTAAAAAGATGTTTTAAAATTAATAGCAATTTTCCAAACTTTCCACATGAAAATTTTTATCATAAAATGCAAATCCATTTGTAACACATTTGTAATAAAATACAAAAATATTTCAAAATAAGATGTAAAAAGAATAGGTATTTTTTGGAACAAGGCAGGTTATTTATGTGCATATTAGAATACATCAATTTCATTTTAATTATCCTTAAGCGAAATGAATATAATTCCTGAACAGTTTGTGAAATAAAAAAGGATACAGGCAAGTGCTTCAATTGCACCCTCTTGTTTGACACTGTCATCAATTGCTCCCAGCCACGGAAGAACCTTCTCCAAAAAAATATTCATTGTTTCCATGGTAGCTATTTTGCTCATGACACCGACACAACGAGCAGCCATGTGCCTCACTGCAGTACTGGGGTATTGAAGGCACATATAAAGATGTGGCAAATGCTGGACCAACTAAAAACAAAAAGTTAATGGCAATTAGAATTCTTATTAGGAAATACTGTTTAATATGTAACTATAATAGCCCATACTCAGGGAAGTTTTCAATATTCTAAGTGACTCTAAAAATATCTCCAAATACTTCAAAACATTACTGCCAAAACATTCTCAGTAGAAAACTAATCCAAATCCAAACTAATGTATTACAACTCCTTCAAAAAGAAGGGAAAAAAAGGTATAGAACCTCTCCTCTGCTCATATCCTCTCTTAGGCATACAGGAACACTCAATTCTTTCCAAAATTAACAGGAAACAAACCAAAAAGTACTTGGCAAGATTCTCCTACTGAAGCTGGAAAACAGCAGCACACATCACCAGCCCCCTCCAAATTTGGTAGCACTAATTTAGGTTTAGGTACATAATTTTTATTCAGCGGCTTGAGTGTTCCTGATTTTATTCTAGCACCATACTTTAGTAGGTATCTTCCACTGTAGCTTCCTGGCTTACCATAGGTGTTATAACCACAACAGCATCACAATAGCACCTTATTATTAAATGTCTGCTACAAGGAACACCAGAATTAATGCTGATGAGAGCCAGGTATCTGTTCAACAGTTTGATGAGCCTTACAGTTCAGCTAAATGCATGTTGCTAATTACGGAGGTTAAGAGCATACAGATGGACTCTACTTTTCTTTTTTTTTTTCTTTTTTTTTTTTTTTTTTGAGACTGAGTCTCACTTTGTCGCCTAGGCTGGAGTGCAGTGGTGCGATCTTGACTCACTGCAACCTCTGCCTCCCGGGTTCCAGTGATTCTCCTGCCTCAGCCTCCCGAGTAGCTGGGACTACAGGCATGTCCCACCACACCTGGCTAATTTTTGTATTTTTAGTAGAGATGGGGGTTTCACCATATTGGCCAGGCTGGTCTTGAACTCCTGACTTCGTGATTTGCCCACCTCGGCCTCCCAAAGTGCTGGGATTACAGGCGTGAGCCACCACACCCGGCCTACTTTTCTTTACTAATAGTAAATCAGCAAAACTTTTAACAAGTAAAAGGACATACTTTATTACTATGTATAAAAAAAAAATCCATTCTTCTCCACCCTCTCATAGATTCTCCCTTTTGTGTTAAATAACAATAGAGAACTGGGCTAATACCCTTCAAAATGGGGTAAATTGCAGAGAGCTTCCTATTGCAGAGATATGAAAAGAATAATATTCTCTTATGAAAAAAACCAAATAATTCTCTATTTTCCTCCTCCCTCTGTCCTAATTCTTTTGTAAGCAACATTTTAATAGTTAAAAAAAAAATATCCTAAACCAGTGTTCTATCTTTGCCACTGACCAGCTTCACCTTAGGCAGGTGACTCCTTTCACCTTTATATTTATCTAGGAAACAGATTTCATTATGCATGCTCTTCCTTTCTTTGAGCTGTATTATTAGGATCATCTGGATGAACAGGGCTGCAGTTTTCTTTCCTATTTACATCTGGCTCCTGTGCCATTAGAGTCCTTTCCTCAATGCCCCCACATTCTAAGCTTCCAGGTTGAGTTTTCTATCAAATTCAAGCAGCCAGGTCTACATCAAAGCCCACAAGAGTTGCACTGTTAGTAAACGAGGAATCTAGTTATACCGCAGCAAAGAAAAATGCAATTACTAAGGATGACATCAAAGTTGCACCTTTCAAACCTTAAGACTTTTTAATAAGACCACTTGTTTTATCTGAAGAAATATTACACTTGCATTAGTTAGTTACCAAGGGATGAAGCTCAGAATCCATTGAAGCTGCTGCTGTTTCAAAAACTTGCAGAGAATTCACCAATTCTTGAGCAGGGATATCTCCCTTTTCCAGGAGGGATTTTCCATCTGTTAAAATATATTGTCTGTATTATCTGGCAAATAATTTTTCAAAATCTAGAGCACACAAAAACTTTTAGCACTTTTTCAGCTAGCATAGGAGAGTCAATTTTGCTTTTTAGTGTTAAAATTAAATGCCATGACCTTAATTTAAGTGCTGGGGTATTACATGTAGAGCAACCAAAGAACTTAAACATAGTGATCCATTTCAAGTATCCCTTTAAAAACAATTTTTTTTTTTTTTGAGACACAGTCTCACTCTGTCATCCAGACTGCAGTGCAGTGGCATAATCTCGGCTTACTGCAACCTCCACCCCCAGGGTTCAAGCAATCCTCCTGCCTCAGCCTCCAGAGTAGCTGGGACTACAGGAGTGTGCCACCACGCCCAGCTAATTTTTGTATTTTTACTAGAGACGGGGTTTTGCCATGTTGGCCAGGTTGGTCTCAAACTCCTGACCTCAAGTGATCCACCCACCTGGGCCTCCCAAAGTGCTGGGATTATAGGCATGAGCCACCGCGCCCAACCCAAATATCTCTTTTTTAAAATAAATGTATTTTTTTTTAAACCAAGTTTCCATTTTAAAACTTACCAGCTGGTCTGGAATAAACAGGTAGAGGCATAGAGGCATTTTTATTTTATAAGGATATATTTAATTAATAGACATTAAAATTTGTTAAAAACTGGACTCATAAAAATATGTGTATACCAAAATTATTTATGTTGATTGTATTCCTCAATGGGCCAACCATAGCATCCCAGAGATGTGGCAACTTCACTGCCATTTCACCACCAAAATGCTTTACTATAGTTGTCAAAGCAAATTCAGCTCCTCTCCGTTGTACCAGGTAAGGCTTCTGGGCCTTAAAATTAAATGTTAGATAAAAACAGAATTTCAGAAAAAATCATAATACATTTAAAATTTTAACAAGAGAATTTAAAAGTCACCATCTAAGAATTCATAATGTTATCATTAACCAAGTAAGCAATTATCAGACATATTTGTCTCAATTATAAACATTTCCCAATAATTAAATTTACAGGGGCCTACAACACCTAACTAGATTTTTGTGTCCAAAGTAAAACACTTTTTTGGGGTTGAGGATAAGGAACAGAAGGATATGTGCTGTTTCTAGAGATAGTCCTAAGTGACATTTTTTTTCCTCCTTCTCTCTACCCCAAAGAAACTTGTCAGCTAGAGAGAAGATAGATGAAATGATGTGTCCTTATTTATATTCACTTAAAGGATAGAACAAGATCATCTGTTTAAGCTAACCCCAAGATTAATAATTCTTATTCAGCAGTAATTACAGCCCATAAATCTGTCCCCCCAAAAAGATATTAATACATATTTTTAAAATTACGTTTAATTGGAGGAATAACTATGCAAACTATAGAGATATAAATATCAAAATCACAGTAAAATTTTTATTACAATTATTATAGGGAAATATTGTCAATGAAAAAGACTTTACAGAATGTTTTAAGGGAAATATAGGTAATAAGCTGTTGACTTTAAAAAGAAACTTAAAAAGGGTCTGTATTTTACAGAAACATGTCTTTTAATATTGATGGTTTACTGCTGAACCGAGGTAAATTCCTAAGCCTTGCATTCCAAAGAACTAACTAGAGCATTCATTCATTCTATTGCTAATAATGTGACTGTGAGATTTTAAAAACAAAACACTTTTTAAAAACCACTGGTTGTTAAGACTGTACAGTGTAATAGGTGGACCAATGGGAGATAATGGAAAGCCTGAACAGACCCTCACACATATGAAGCATGATATATAACAGAGGTGCCATTATAAATCAGAGAGGAAAGGATTCAATAGTGGGATAACTGGCTGTTCATATGAAAAATAAATTTAGAACCCTACCTCATACTAAGCATTTAATAAATATCAAATTGACTAAAAAGTCAGGTGGGTAGCAATTATATGATATTTGTGCATTGAAAGGACAAAGAAAAGTTAGCTTTCACTATTATTGAACACCTTCTCTACACTCACTGCTATAGGACTGAATTAGTTTACAAGGCTGTCTTGCCTAGGAAGATAAAGTCAAGCTGGTAAAAATTACAAGAGACATGAGAAATTTGAAGTTTGCCATTTTTCTGGATCATATTGTTGGAGTACTCCAAAAATTAATCCCAGTTCTTTAACAGTTTTGGAAGCTAATACAACTTAGTTCTTAATTTGTAAGCCAGATATTTATTTAAAAATCAAAGCATTCAAAAAAAAAACTATTTACCTCATCAAGTTCAACAAGAATATTTCCACTACTTCCTGCAGGAAGATCTGCTATTTGAGCTTTTACTGCTTTGGGGGTAGGACCTCGCCTACTTGTGATAGCAAAGGCAGCTTTCTGGTGCCTGTAGAGTGTAATTATACCTCTGTGCTTGGTGACAGTGTGGTGCATTCCATCTTTTTCTGAGGTGGATCCTAATAAGAAAAAAGTTAAATAACCTTTTAATCATAATATTGGTGATACCAAATGTTTTCGGCTCCATAAGAGATAAAACATTTTTAAACTATGTCTTTTAGGCCTCAACTTTTATAGGCCAATGACATTTTCCTTAGCCAATGAAACTGCAATAAAAGTCTATTTGCATAGGATTTATACCTAATACAATCCAGGTTGCAGAGCCATCTGAACAATGAGAAACAGCACATGAAAAAATTATTGTGACTTCAGTTAATGTGTGTGTGTGTATGTGTGTGTATATATACACACATATATATATAATTTTTTTTTCTGAGACAGGGTCTTGCTCTGTTGCCCAGGCTGGAATGCAGTACCACAGTCTCAGCTCACTGCAACCTCCACCTCCTGGGCTCAGGTGATCCAATCCTCCCACCTCAGCCTCCTGAGGAGCTAGGACTACAGGCACACATCACCACACCCAGCTAATTTTTATATTTTTTTGAAGAGACAGGGTTTCACCATGTTGCCCAGGCTGGTCTCAAACTCCTGAGCTCATTCCATCTGCCCACCTTGGCCTCCCAAAATGTTGGGATTATAGGCATGAGCCACCATGCCCAGCCTATTAATTTTTTGTTGTTATTTTTGAGATGGAGTCTCACTCTGTCACCTAGGCTGGGGTGCAGTGGTGCAATCTTGGCTCACTATAACCTCCGCTTCCCAGGTTCAAGGGACTCTCATGCCTCAGCCTCCTGAGTAGCTAGGATTACAGATGCACGCCACCACATCCATATATATATATATATATATATATATTTATATTTATACTTATATTTATATTTATATATTTTTTTGAGATGGAGTCTCGCCCTGTCGCCCAGGCTGGAGTGCAGTGGTGCGATCTCGGCTCACTGCAAGCTCAGCCTCCCAGGTTCACGCCATTCTCCTGCTTCAGCCTCCTGAGCAGCTGGGACTACAGGCGCCTGCCACCACGCCTGGCTGATTTTTTGTATTTTTAGTAGAGACAGGGTTTCACCGTGCTAGTCAGGATGGCCTTGAATTTCTGACCTCGTGATCCACCCGCCTCGGCCTCCCAAAGTGCTGGGATTACAGGCGTGAGCCACCGCGCCCGGCCTAATTTTTATATATTTTTTTAGTAGAGATGGGGTTTCACCATGTTGGCCAGCCTGGTCTCGAACTCCTGGCCTCAAGTTATTTGCTCACCTCGACCTCCTAAAGTGCTGGGATTACATGCATGAGCCACTGCCTGGTCCCTGGCCTATTAATTAATTAATTAATTAATTTTTTTTTTTTTGAGACGGAGTTTTACTCTTGTTGCCCAGGCTGGAATGCAATGGCACGATCTCAACTCACTGCAAACTCCGCCTCCCAGGTTGAGGCCATTCTCCTGCCTCAGCCTCCCGAGTAGCTGGGATACAGGCATGCACCACCATGCCCGGCTAATTTTATATTTTTAGTTGAGATGGGATTTCTCCATTTTGGTCAGACTGGTCTTGAACTCCCGACCTCAGGTGATCTGCCCACCTCGGCCTCCCAAAGTGCTGGGATTACAGGCGTGAGCCGCCGTGCCCAGCCTGGCCTATTACTTTTTAAAAAATTATTGTGCCTAAGCATAACAAGAAACAAAAATATCTCAAGCAAGTTCTCTCTAAAAGAAATGTCCAGAGTCACCATGAATTCAAAAAAAAAATTGGTCACTGCAAAATAATGCTGCCTTACATAGCAATGGACCAGGGGAGTAAGAGGGGGGAAAATGACCCCACTGTATTTTTAAGATGTTAATATTCAAAATGTCCACCTTTCTTCTTCTAGTTCATTCACATATTTTTCAAGATCTATGCTGCACCAAAGCTGTAAGTCTACTACATTTCAAATAATTTGTTTTCCCAAAATCTTGTTAACAATCACACATACAAAAAGAACACAGGACTGAGTCATATGAAGAAAACATTGGTCTTTAAGACCTGCCTACAGAGGGCAGTTCTCATTTCTATATAAATTCTCCACGTGAAAACAAAAAAGTTGGTTAAGTATTATTTACTAAAAATACTAAAAATTCACTAATCTCATAATACATGCACTAAATTAGGGAAACGAGAGATTTGATAATGACTTTTTCAGTCAATAGGGTTGCTCCTTTGGTTAAGGAAAAAAAATTAATTAAATAACATTTGATACAATTACCTTTTCTAGCTTGATACAGTAAACCATATAATGATGGTTTTGAAGGCAAAGGTAAGGGTGAACAACTGTCTTACAGATTTCAGTCACCTTATATCAGCTATCAGATCTTCCATGAATGGCTTTTTTGAACTTAAAGGGTTGTGACTGATAAGGAATATGTGCAAATTCATGTAACAAAGAGTTTTGTTATAATCAAGCCTTTTCTCTCAGAACGGGAAAAAACACTAACATGAACTGGATTTGTGCTTAAATTATACCCATAAGTAAACAAAAACAAATTTAAAAGGTTATTTCTCTACCCCAAATAAAAGTTTAGGTATATACCTTTAGAATTTTCCTGGCCACTTTGTGTTGGTACTGGACATGTGACACAAGGAGTTAGATATGGGTCCACACAAAGTGAGCTACAGAGGTTTTTAATAATTTTTGAATTGGGACAGGGCGTCCTTGTTGTGCACTGCTGAAGGAGTTTAGCTATGCACTGAGCTGCATAGTTTTGCACTAGTGTATTCTCTTCTTTTTTAATTGTCTCCATTAATGGTTTTATGATAGGATTTAATTTCTCCGGAAGCTGCTGCAAGCTCACAACTGCACAGGCAGCAAAAGTATGCACTCTCAACTGCAACACTTGCCACTCCTGGTTGGTCTCTGTAACTGTCATTTGGACCTGCTGTCGTTTACTATCTAACTGTTGTAACACTTGAGGATTTAAATCGAAAGATGATGTGGCTTCATTAAAAACAGTAGTGACCTATTAAAAAAAAAAGAAATTAAAAATCATTAATCATATCAACCCCAAATAGATTGTAAGCTCCTAAAGGGTAGACAGCAAGCTTTCTGTTTCAATTTTGGTTTCCACAATATGTAATATTGTTTTAGTACTCAGTAAACTAATGTCTAAAACTTCCCAACTAAATTTTATTTTAATCTGACTAAAATTTAACATTAGCATTATATTCTTTAAGAAAGACATTCTCTTGAGAAGAATAAAATTACCCAACCTTTAAATAAGTCTAATGACTTTGAGGAAAACCACATTTAACACCCACAGAATACTTTGGTGAAACAAGAAAGCTACAGGCAAATATAAACTAACTGTTCATGAAGGAATTCCAAAACTCACAAACTTCTTTTTGGGAAAAATATTGTTTTCAACTCTAAAACTCACGAAAACTTAGAGTGGCTGTTTACTAAGTGGCTAAGTGTTGCTAACTGAATTATTCTCATTCTTTCTTTAACCTCCCTTCTGGTGGAAATGCCCAGGCAATGGAAGAAGAAAAAGAAACAGAACAAAACAGAACAGAACAAAATGGTACAGTTATCATTCACTTAATTACCAAGAGCCGTCTAAGGCTATAGGACTGTTGTACCAGACTACTTTACAAGCCCCATTAAAAGACTGTTCAGTCCATCTTTTTTTAACTTTATTCATATAATTTGCATACCATAAAAACTACCCGTTTGAAATGTACAATGTATAAGATTTATTTGAAATAGGGTTACAATGCTAAAAGTTTAAAAACATTGTCCTAAATCCACTATGCTCATGTCACTTTTCAATGACTGTAGTCAACTGAGGAAAAGACTCAGTTACCCCCAATTAATTCAATCATTCAACCAATATTTATCAAAAGATAAATAAGACATAATGTCTTAATATGCTCAAAAAATGCAGAGACTAATGTGGGAGAGATATAAATAAAGAATTAAGAAAATGTAACATATAACTGAGGTAAGTGCAAGTTGTTGTGGGAATACAGAGCACTCCTTAATCCTTCTTAGAAGAAGAGATTAGTGGGAGACTTGCCAGAGGAGGATAACACTTATGCTTGGTTTTTAAAGAATAGGCCAATCAGGGATTATAGGGACATCTTGGCAAACAAAGTGAGGTAGGGAGTGGAAAACAGGACACTGTCCATGGAATTGAAGTTTATCAAATAGCTTGAGCACGACATGCAGAAAAAGAGATGAACTCTGGATGAGCACAGAGGGTTAGGGGTGGGGAATTCCTGGCAAAGGAAATAGAAGCTCAGGCCCAGAAGTGAGAATGAGCAGAAGTGAATGAGTGTAGCGTACTTCCACAAGAAGAAAGCTAACTGGGCGTGAATGGAGAAAGTTTGAGAAATAATGAGGAGATAAGAGATAGAGAATTTAGAAGAAGGTGACAAAAAGAAGAAAGATAAAAATGAAAAAGCAAGGAAAAGGAAAATAATGTTTTTAAGCAGGAGAGGGATGTTCAGGGTGGCACAAAAAGAGCATTGCTAGTATAGCACAGCATGTAGGATGAAATGGACCAGAGGCTGCCTGGAACCCTAGAGATGAGTCAGGACCTAGATACAAAGTATTAAGATCTGACTGGGCTCTGATAATGGAAATAGAGAAGAGATTAAACATGAGACTTTCTTTTTTTTTGAGACTGAGTCTCACTCTGTCACCCAGGCTGGAGCGCAGTGGCAT
>NW_026652278.1:41699857-41899270 GCF_009828535.3 Hylobates moloch
TTTTTTTTTTTTTTTTTTTTTTTTGAGACGGAGTCTTGCTCTGTCCCCTAGGCTGGAGTGCAATGGTGCGATCTCAGCTCACTGCAAGCTCCGCCTCCCGGGTTCACGCCATTCTCCTGCCTCAGCCTCCCGAGTAGCTGGGACTACAGGTGCCCGCCAACACGTCCGGCTAATTTTTTGTATTTTTAGTAGAGACGGGGTTTCACCGTGTTAGCCAGGATGGTCTCGATCTCCTGACCTCGTGATCCGCCTGCCTCGGCCTCCCAAAGTGCTGGGATTACAGGCTTGAGCCACCGCGCCCGGCCTGAATAAGCAAATCTTAAAGAAGGGGCCATTTGATGAGCTTAAAAAAGAAAAGTTCCCAGAAATAGTAGGCAGGGAACCCAGACTATAAAGAAAATTTGAGATTTAATTCCAGACAGGCAAAAAAGTAGGAAAAGGAGGCAAAATGGAAAACTTACAGAATAACAACAATCAGGAAAATAACTTTATAAAAGAAGAGAACCCGGGGGAAAAAACAGCAATTTTAGCTTTCTCTCCACAGATGAGAACAAAAAAGTTCAACTATATTGTTTTTCAACTAGAAATGGAGATAAGAAATGAAGATTACTATTTTCATGGGGACCAACACAAATGAAGTGGCTCAATTTCTGATCCTATAACTCAAAAAAGGAAGAATTCATATATACTACACCTAACCTCACGCACTTACTAAGTACAAAGCTGCTGTAATGAAGCATGGATGCTGGCATAAGGAAAACAAATAGATTGAACAAATGGCCCAGATACACAGCATACTTATATAACTTCAGTTGGTTTTTGACAAAGGTGCCAAAACAATCCAATAGGGAAATGAAAGTATTTTCAATAAATAATGGTGGAAAAATTAGATATCTGTAAGAAAAACAAACCTCAACCTCTACTCCATACTATACACAAACATTAATTCCAAGTGAATGATAAATCATAAAAAGTAAATGACAAAACTTTAAAAGAAAACATATGTGAATACCTTTGCCACTTGGAAAGTTAAAAAAAAAAAAAAAAAAGATTACTGAAGTCACAGAACATAATAGCCATGAAAGAAAACAACTGATAAATTAGAATTCACCAAAATTTAAAATACCTGCTCATCCAAAGACAGCATTAAGAGAATGAAAAGGCAAGCCACTCACTGCTAGAAAATATTCAGAAAGCATCTATTTGACAAAGGATTGGAATCCAGGATACATAAAGAACTCCCACAACTCAATAACAAACAAACAATCTAATTCAAAGTAGACAAGATTTTGAAAAGATACTTCAGAAAGGAAAATATACAAATGATCAATAAAAAATTAGAAAGTATTCAACATATTAGTCATCAAGGAAATGGAAATTAAAACCACAATAACACTATCACACAATCACTAAAAGGACTAACCACATCAAATATTGATGATGTGGAGTAACCAGAACTCTCACATACTGATGGTCAGAGGGTAAAATGATACAATCTCTTTGGGGAAAAGTCTGTAGTTTTTTCTAAAACTAAACCTACACCTATCTTAGGATTTAGCAATTCCACTCCTACATATTTACCCAAGAAAAATGAAAGCATATGTCCACAAAGACTTGCAGAAGAACGTTTATAGCGACTTTGTTCACAATAGACAAAAAGTGGTAACAGCCCAAGTGTCCATAAACGGGAGAATGGCTTAAACTAGTTGTGGTATAATAATACAATGAAATAAAACTCAAGCAATAAAAAAAGAATAAGCTATTGATATATATATAACACAGATTAGTTTCAAAAATACCATTCTAAGAAAAATCCTTACACCAAAGAGCACAGTGTATGATTCCATTTACATGAAATTCTAGAACAGGCAAAAGTAATGTATCTTCAGAGGGGGAATTAGAATAATGGTTACTTGGTGGCAGGGAAAGGCAGAGATTACTGCGAAGTGGTGATGATAATGTTCTGTATCTTGACAGTGGTTCAGGTTTCATAGGCATATGCATCTGTCAAAATTCACCAAATGGTCCACCTAAGATTTGTGTGCTTTAGCACATAAATTTTGCCTCAGAACAGCAAAAAATCATAAACAAATATTGAATTTTAGTTAATTATATAAAATGCTGAAGTATACTGATATCTGAAACTTACTTAGAAATGCATTAAAAAAAACTGCCCTGGATGGATTCATGGTTGGATAGACGGGTAGGTAGGTGAATACATATGTGATAAAGTAAATTTGGTAAAATGTTAACTAGGAAATCTAGCTGTTAAGTATGAGTGTTATGTAATTTCATCACTTTTTCTATATGTTTGAATATTTTCGTTATAGGCTGAGAGCAGGAAGAAGTACTCAGGAACTTGTAGAAACAGTTTTTTCTGTGCTCTGCAGTGTTAAGCAAAACTGAAATGACAAAATATAATAGCTTTTTCTAATAAAGGTGCATTGACTTATCAGAATTTTAGTTTAAAAAAAATCCTTTGTTATTCTCTTATTTCAAGAAAAGCCTATACAATGAAATAACCTTTCTCAAGGGTAGAGATGACAGGCTACCAAGCCACATACAGACTCAACAAATTAATGTGTTTTTGTGATAAACATGTCATGACAAATTTCTAACCTATATTTCATGTTCTATCTATAATTAAGAAAGTTATTTCTTTACTCACCAAGTCACTAGCTTGATCTATTGTTAAAACATTGTTGTTTACTCGATTACCAACTTCAATATGTACATCAGCTAATGATGATATAAGTTGTTTACATTCATTCTGCATTCGTGTGAATGGAACCGCAATTTCGTCATAATATAAATGTTCTGAAAGTATATCAAGCAAACGTGGCTGCACAGCTAAGGTAACAGCTTTACACTCCTAAAATACAACAGACAACAAATAGGGTAACTATATGAACATTAACTTTATAGATACAGAAATCGTCATTTGCAGACTACCAAGTTCTAAATTCTTACTTATACTGAATCTATATTCTGTTACTTCTCCGAAAAACAGTTAATTGCACAGAAAAAAAGGTATTACATCCAAATTATTGTAAAATTTTAACATGAATGACTACAGAACATGCACATGGAACTATTACAATTCCATTTTCTACCTATCCAAAGTTTACATGTGTATATATATCACAGATTTTAAAGTATATTACAGTAAAAAAAAAAATCAGTCAGAAAAGAACATCTATCAAGCACTAATTAAAAATGTTATTTAAAAACTCATTAGATAACAGTTGAACCCTAAGCTTCACATGGCATACTGTAAAAGTGGATATAAATTTTAAAAGCTGATTACCTACCCCCAAATTTAACTAACCCTTCCCACTCTCTCTGGTTGTTGCCTGCCCCAAACTGAGGGGAAATGGCCTCAGTGGTGAGCCATGAGGGGTTCTGTGGGATCTGGGTGATCAGCCTGGGCTTCACAGAGTAAGTCCATGAAGCTCTGTGAGTGTCCAGAAACCGAAATGTCAACACTTGCTGCTAAGTCTGAGAGGCACAAAAACATAGCATCACTGCCTCTCCAGCACACCAACTCCTGCCTAAAAACAGATGAGCTTTGCTTCTTTCCAGAGGTCAAGCAGGGGTGTCAGCTGCAATGGAGCATGGCTCAATTACTTTTAGATACAGCTTTGTTTTGACAAACTGCTAAGAGGCAGTAACAAGTAACTCTCACAGCAAGTGCAGACAGTTAAATTTCCAGAATTCCAGTCAATGGAATAAACAAAGCCAGTAGAAAGTTTCTTTGATTTACAGAAGTATGTCTTATACAAAATCATACATCTCCCTAGAAGTTAAAGGTTAAAGAGGCTGGAAGGGAATGGTTGATTTGGAAACATGAAGATTTTGGTTTAAATACAGAGATGTTACTCTTCCTGTGACCAAAAATTCTGCCTTTGCTACTACCCACACAGATGAATCTCTAATACTCAAAGCCTCATCCTTTGTAGTTTTCAGTGACACCTGAGAGATATACAGAGGAATGGATGACCAATAGTTTCTGGACCACTTTCACATATACACAGTTTTTAATAGGGACATTTCTTAACAGACTGTACAGTCAAGAGCAAATATTAAGTATGAGCATAACTAGTAGTTGGAGGTATGAGCAGGGGTTCTAAGACAAAAGTCCAGAGTTAAAAGTAAATGGGAGAGAAATAATGTTCAATATAATTTGGACACTTTTCTATAACTCTTGGATTTTTATACATCAAAAATTTTCACTTTTCTGTTGTAAATAATCCTAAAAGCTAATGGAAATTGGTTTACTTAATTTGTCTTCATTACTTTTGGGGCAAAATCTTACCTTCTGTAAAGCAGCCCATTCACAGATTACCAAAGCTACACTAATCCTCTGTAAAGCAGACTTGGAGTTCAAATGGAAGAGTAGTAACTGGCCCAGGGATTCAGCTGGTTTAATTTCTTGAGTTACCACATTTACACCTGGATCACAAATACAGCAACAAAGTGCTCCTAACAACCTAAGAGGGAGAAAAAGGAAGTTACTATAAGAAATTACTTGAAGTAAAGTTTCTCCATACTTCGGGAAATTACTTCAATTTCCTATAATTCCTTGAAGCAAAATTTGGCTTTTTGAAGCCATAACTTTTCCCACAGAAGGTATAACGACTATCTGGTCTTCGTAAGAAGATATAAATTCTATTTTAAAGCTTTAAAATAATTAGAAGTATTTGCTTACTCTAATTTTTCCTTAGGCTATAATTAGTGTAATGAAGGATGGAAGGATTGATGGAGACAGCAGAGGAATCTTCTGTTGGTTAAATAACCTTTGAAGGCCAGATTGTAAATGTATGTCTACCTGACACTTAATGTACACTCACTTGGCTGCCATCATTCTGGCCCGGATAACCACAAAATCCCTGGTGGCTGGGTCTTCCATAATGGTGTCAGCACCTGCAATATACTCCTGAAGTACTTCTTTATTCTGGCTTTGGCCTTGGCGCACCTTACCACCTGTTTTTTCCTACAGAGGGAGGGAAAAAAAAAAAACCAATAAAGATTAATCATTAAAACTGAATAGGCAACAACAAAAATATGATATTTTTAAAATGAACCCAGTAAAATACAGTTCTTTTCACAAAATTTTAATGGATAAACACTACTATTCATTTTGTCAGGGTCCTAATAAAATAACGGTTTCTCCTTACTTATGTTAATTAAATCACACTTATAACAAGGCAATACAGATTTTTTAAAATATGGTTACTGTTATTAATAATTAGATGATTAACACACAAATACATTATGTCCCTCTACACTTACCTTGGCTCTAGCTTTTACTTCTAGCAACATATTTAAATCAATAGGTAAATGAGAAGGCTGCATCATCAAGCAAAGCCAAGCACCCATCCATGGGCAAGCAGCTGCTACCACATACTGAACTGAAGCCTTACTCAACAGTTCCATCCAAACCTGCAGGGTAAAAGGGGGACATGAAAGTGAATTTTTTCTAATAAAAATAACAAACTCTAACACTTATCTTTAGGAATACTGAGGTTTTTTTAAAGTAGGAAATAGCACAGAGATTAATTTAGAAATTCATTATAGAGGCTTATTTTGAAGTATAGTACTGTTTTCTAATAGGTTTGTGCACTAAAAAAAACTAATGCAAAGGAAAGTTGTTTTTTTTTTTAAAAGAACACAATTCTCTTTTAAAAAAAAACATGGCCATAAAAGTAATATAAAATTGTCAAAATCTCAGTAAGTCACTGAAATAAATCCTTTGCATATATCATAAGACTCAATATTAATGCAGTCCTATATTCAACACACACTTAAAAATAGCTCCTAATATTCTCTGCTAAACTCAGAGGTGGTAATAACCTAGTATAAATTTAAAACAGCTTAAGTTTTGATTCATGATCTTACTTAATAAGGATAAGGTACCTTTCCTGATGCCTAACATTTAATGGGCTAGGACTAGCCTATGACAAGATCACCACTGTTAATCCAAGGTTGTTAACAATGAGTCACTTTAGAGGCCAACAATTCAAGAGTAATTTAACAGATTATAAAGGTACAAAAGTGCCACTCCCCTCCATAAATGCTATTAAATATATCAAATGGCTCCTCCTTTAATGATTCTAACACATATTATCACTCTTTCTAAGTAGGGAAAAAAGTACAAGTTTCAACAATAATTAGACTCTGTATTACCAATAGATCCTAAAAGGTACTTTGCAGGATCTATAAGCATACTGATAAACAGCAAGATGAGGGCTAGAGAAAAGCGATCTTTTCCTCACTTCATTTTCTGTATTGAGGCTATCAGAAAGTGCTTAAAATACCTGTGTAAGTCACATAATAAGAGGAAGAAGCATGGCCAACCAAAACTTAACTATTACACGCTACATGTAAGAAGCCTAGTTCTCTGTCTCATCTTGCAGATCTCCAGACTTTTCAAATCTCCAGACTTTTCAAATCTCCAAGAGATATGAATGATCAACAGAACAGCAATTATGAAAAAATTTAAAAATCTACAAAAGTTACTAGGAAAAGGAATACAAATACATTTGCTGTGTACCTTGTGAATAAGGTCCAGAATTTCCTGGCTGCTTTCCAAAACACAGAACTGAAAAATGTGTCGGAGCATATCAGGCAGTATAGGTATAAGCCAAGATGAAGAGTTCTGAAAACAAAAACAGAATTAAAAGCTGTAGCATATAATTCTTGGATGTTACCTTACCTGAAGAATTATATGTCAAATAACAGAAGTACTACCATGAAAAGATTGCATGGTTTCATTAAAAAGGCTAAACAGGTGATAAACTTTGACAAGATTCTAAGGCAACAAACACCATATTTATTGTACCAATGGTCTCAAGAAATAACAGCATATAATCACTGGGAAGCTGAAAAAAGTCTGATTATCATTAACAACAATTTTGCCTCAAAGTTGAAATCATCCTCCATATGGAACCATCCCCTAACCAGCAACATCTCTCTGGTTATATCATACATCACTGCTTTGTCAAGAAAATCTATAAAATAATCAGGTTACTGCTGTTGTGCTAGATGATCAGAGTTTAAGTTCTATATGCTCACCAACAATCCAAGTAATGAATTATACCATAATATCCAACCTAGAAACTTCTACTTGGAGTTCACTACAAAATTAAGGTAAAGGTTCTTAATCTATTTTGGGTTAGAGACCCTTTAAAACTCTGATGAAAACTATGCACACTATGTTATCAGAAAAACATATAATTACAAACAATATTTTGCTTCCAAGGTTCCAGGATCTCCTAAAGCCTGGGTTATAAACCACAATTTAAGGAATTTCCTAACAACTCAAAGGCCCACCCAAATCAAGCAACCAAATAGTGCTTCACCAAGTATCTAATGTGTGTCTAGAATTCCCAGAATAAGGAATCCCAAACTGTCTATTGCTATTTAAACAACTACAAGCTCACTGGATAGAAATGTTCATCAGAGAAATTCTACTAACTAGCTCAAAGTACCTAACAGCCCCTGCCCGCCACATGACTTTTTTTAAGCACTAAATACAGTGTTTTTAAGAGAAATTTGGAAATTTTAACTGAAATTGCAGAAATCCACAAGTTCTACGGATAATAAATGTTTAAGTTAGAAAGCTACCTATAATTTGTAGCCAATGGAAAACTAATGACAAAGGTAGGACCAGGGTTTTATGTTCTCAACATGGTTTGAAACAAGTTTTAAAAGGGCCACATGACTCCTCAAAGACATAAAAACAGAACTGCCATTTGACCTAGCAATTTCTTTACTGGGTATATACCTAAAGGAATATAAATCATTCTATCATAAAGACATATGCATGAATATGTTCACTGCAACACTATTCACAAGAGCAAAGACATGCAATCAACCTAAATGCCCATCGACAGTAGTCTGGATAAAGAAAATATGGTACACATGGAATACTATGCAGCCTTAAAAAAGAACAAGATCATGTTCTTTGCAGGAACATGGATGGAGCAGTAGGCCATTATACTTAGCAAACTAACACAGGAACAGAGAAGTACATATTCTCACTTATATGTGGGAGCTAGCTGATGAGAACATATGGACACAAAGAGAGGAACAAAAGACACTGGGGCCTACTTGAGGGTGGGAAGGAGGGAAAGGATCAGAAAAAATAACTACTGGTTATTAAGCTTTAGTACCTAGGTGGCAAAATAATCTTACAACAAACCCCCGTGACATTAGTTTACCTATATAACAAACCCGTACATGTACCCATGAACCTAAAATTAAAGTTTAAAAAAAAAAAAAAACAAGCCATAAATCAATTGGAGGAGCATTCTCACTACTTCACTATGTCTTAACTCTACTTTTCTGATAACATAGGACATTTCACTGGATAGAAATGTCCATCAGAGAAATTCTACTAACTAGCTCAAAGTACCTATCAGCCCTTGCCCTCCACATGACTTTTTTAAAGCACTAAATACAGTGTTTTTAAGAGAAATTTGGAAATTTTAACTGAAATTGCAGAAATCCACAAGTTCTAGGGATAATAAATGTTTAAGTTCTAGAGAAAGAGAAAGGGAAGCTGGGAAGAAAAAAGTTCTTTTCTCACTGGAGGGAATCAGGGACAATCTTAACAGAATTAGGAAAGCTATAATAGCAATAAGCAAATAATTTGGTGTTACTCTTCCATAATGTCTCTTAATTTCTGATATTCCCCCCAAAATATTTACCAACTCTCTTCCCAGACCCTCAACCCCAACACTGGCAATCCAAGCAGTTGCCCGTAGGTCCCCAAAAGTCACTTCTATAGAGGAAGATTTTCGCCCTATATTTATGACCAATACATGTAATATAAACTGTAGTTGTCTTCTCAGGCTACAAACATCGTTACTCTACTAAATTCTACTTTATAATTATTAAAAACAACCAGAGAAGGAAAGGATACATGGGTAGAACACAGGATTTTTAGGGCAGTTAAACTATTCTGTGTGATACTGTAATTGTGGATACATGACATCATGTTTGTCAAGCCAATAGAACGTATACTACTGAGGGTGAACGCTAATGTAAATTATCGACTTTGGTTGATAATAATGTGTCAATGCAGGTTCACTGATTGTAACAAATTAGTATTAGTCTGGTATGGGATACTGATGGTGGGGGAGGCAGTGTTGAGGATGGGGGATGGGATATATGGAAACTGTACTTTTCCCTTCAATTTTGCTGTGAACCTAAACTGCTCTGAAAAATAAAGTCTAGGCAAATAAGCATATGAAAAGATGGCCCACATTGTATGTTGCCAGGAAAATACAAATTAAAACAACGATGAGCTACCACTCTATACCTGTTAGCATGGCCAAAATCCAGAACACTGACAACAACAAATGCTGGCCAGGATATGAATCAACAGGAACTCTCACTCATTGCTGGTAGAAATGCAAAATGGGGCAGCTATTTTGGAAGTTTCTCACAAAAATTAAAAATACTCTTACCATCCAGCAATTGTGCTTCTTGATATTAACCAAAGGAGGCAAAAAAGTCTACAGAAAAACCTGCACAAGATGTTTATAGCAGCTTTATTCATAACTGCCAAAACTTGGAAGCAAGCAAGATGTCTTCAGTAGGTGAATGGATAAACAAACTGGTATAACTAGGCAATGGAGTATTATTTACTAAAAAGAAAATGAACTATCAAGTCATGAAAAGACACAGAGAAATCTTAAATGCATATTACTAAGTGAAAAAAGCCAATCTGAAAAGGCTCCACACTGTATGATTCCAACTATATGACATTCTAGAAAAGGCAAAACTATGGAAATGGTGTTTCTTCCTCTGATCTGCCTTCCTGAGACTCAGAATAAGGAGAGTTGATGACAAACAGAAATAAGACTAATGGACGTTTCACTGTACCTGAAAATGAAGGTAAAACTTCTAACCATCTATACCCCCCTTCCATCTTGCCCTCCACCAAACCAACTTCCTGTCACTTACTAATTTAGTGCCATTCTGCTCTCTCCTGCCTCCAGAGTTACACATACTACTCCCTCCTCTCTTAACCCTTACCCTTATTTTCCCCTGGCTAAATTCCACTTACCCTTCGGGTTTCAGCTTAAACTTCACTTCTAACATGATGCCTTCCCTGTCCATCACCCATCTCACTTAAGATCCAATAGTGTCTTCTACCTCCCGTAGCAGATAGTTACCTCATTAAGTTATTCTTGTTTAGTTATCTGTCTTCTCCTGTCTAGTCTCCTATTTTAAGCACTATAGGAGAGCAAAGGCCTTGTCTCTTACTACTATCTAGAAAATTGTTTGAGCACACAGCAGGCACTTAAATAGTTGTAGAAATCCATCTTAGCCACTAGAAATGATCCAAATTCATATCATAAGGAATAGCTGCCAATATGCAAAATTTCCCAAAATAGTGATATTGTAATATAAGAAATTTTTTTCAGCATTTTGTCCAGGGTCTTAAAAAGAAACATATTTGATCTTCATCCCCAGCTCCTGGCACAGAGCTGCTAAAACCCAAAAAACTTCCTGAGCGATAGGGATTATTCATAATAACCATAATCTAGTTTGTGCTAAAGAAGTGGGCCCCAAGATAGCTTCAGAATGGAGGCTGGTTGCCAGAGGAACTCACTATCTGATCAGAGGGCTAAAAAATTTCAGCCTGCCTCCTGCTCCCCACCTCCAGAGCTGGAAGGGTTGGAGATTAAGTCAATCACCTCACTAATGGCTAATAATTCAATCAATCATGACTACATAATAGAGTCTCCATAAAACACTTACATTTATGGGTTTATGGCTTGGTGAGTGCACAGAGGTGCTGAGGGTGACGTGCCTAAAGAAGACATGGAAGCTCCAAGCACCTCATCCCCATACCTTGCCTTGTGCATCTCCTTCCATCTGGCTGTTCCTAAGTTGTGTCCTTTATAGTAAACTGGCAATTGTAATTACCAGTTTAACAGCCTTCCTGAGTTCTGTGAAGCATTCTAACAAGTTATCAAACCTGAGGAGAGGGTCAGGGGAACCCAGTTTACAGATGGTAGGTCAGAAGTATGGAAGGCCCAACACTTGCAACTGGTATCTGTTGTGCGACTGAGCCCTCTAACTTGTGGGAGCTGACACTAATTCCAGGCAGACTGTCAGAACTGAACTGAATTGTATGATACCCAGTTGGCATCCAGGGAGTTGGATAACTGGTTGGTGTAAGGAAAAAACCCCACACATTTGGTGTCAGGAATGTTGTATTGTAAAAATGGCTCAGCAATAGACCCCTAACTGGCAGATTCGGCATCTCAGGTGGGATAAGATCTTGTCTGTACCCTTTTGTTATGGTCCCTCTTTTATCTTCCCACAAAATGGGTACACTCAGAAAAAAGGAGCAATCTGAGCATTACCACAAACACCTGATTCTTGCCTGCAGGCCAATTCATCATTTCTACCAGCATATCAAATGTTCTCAGACTGTAGGGAAGAAAATCAGGAGAGAACCTGTAAGTTGGTGATGAATCACACTGAGTTCTTTCACTAATCTTACCAATTTGCTCTGAAACCCTATTTTGATCCACAGCCAAAGGAAAAGAAAATTTCCACATCAGACAGTTTATAATGCCTTGTTCTATTCATTTCTCCAACCAACATTTATTGAAGGTCAGCTAAATATTTCAACTTTGCTCTTTTTCATATTTTTATAAAATCTGGCAATACCCAATTATGCTAGCATTCTCTAAGGCCAAAGTCTTAGTTCAGGCTATTCTTCTGGTCTTTTGTTTCCTACTTATTTGTGTATGTTAAATTTTCTAACATTCTAAATTACGCTTCAGATTCCAACTCAATCTCATGTATATCTTCATGTAATAACTAAGCTTGCCCTTCAAACGAAAGTTAATGTATTTGTAACCGAAATTTTGGAATGACTCACAAAGTGACTGAGATGCAATGGAATGGAAAAGTTGACCCAGTCAGTAAAGAAGGCAAAATAGGAGATTCATGTCTAGGAGTTTGTCTGGCAACAACAGTTACCAGTTATCAACACTAGTTAATCTGGATACTTCAGTAATTCACTGATAGACATATATATTAATAGGTATACTCTAGCATGTACAAACATACTGGCTAAAGAGACAATATAGAAAGGACAAACAAATGGTAAATTCCTTCACTTTGATTACCAAGCTGCTAGTTTAGCAAAAAAAGTTATACCTTGATTGTAAGTCATCATGAAATAAAATTAGTTGTTTTTGTTTTTGAGACGGAGTTTTGCTCTGTCACCTAGGCTGGAGTGCAGTGGTACAATCTCTCGGCTCATTGCAACCTCTGCCTCCCTGGTTCAAGTGATTCTCCTGTCTCAGCCTCCCGAATAGCTGGGATTACAGGCACCCACTACGACTCCTGGCTAATTTTTGTATTTTTAGTAAAGACAGCGTTTCGCCATGTTGGCCAGGCTGATCTCAAACTCCTGATCTCAAGTGATCTGCCTGCACTGGCCTCCCAAAGTGCTGGGATCACAGAAGTGAGCCACTGTGCCCGGCCATGGTTTTTCTTAAGAGTTCCTACTTCATGCTCCTCAAGATGACAAGCTTGCCAATTCTTTCACATGTTAACATCACAGAAGAAGGCACACTGATTAAACAATATATTTTCACAAATGCCATGGTATGCCACAGGGAAGTATAAAGGAAATAATGTTTCAGAGACAACTGTATTAACTGTGGTTCTATTTAAGGACATTTTAGAGATGTGCATGCCAGCACACATACTTATAACGGATACCTTTTAAAAATAAGGACATGTCCCTTATAAAATCTACTGATTTTACAAAGCAAAACAAAACCAAAAATTTACTAAAGATAACCAGGATAATTTCAAGGAAACAGAAGCATCAATCTTTACAACGCAGTGATACACTGAGCTATAGCCAAGTCTGACCTTGAAAAATTACTTTAGAATTATTGAGGTATAGCTTGAGAAGTTTGAAACTGAAACCAGGACACAGCTACTGGTAATTCAGGTGAGTTTCCTTTTCTCACTTTGTAGTTAAAATGACTCCATATTCAGAAGTGGGAAAGCAATTAGACACATAATTATTTTGTCCCCATATAAAATTTAGTAAAAGCTGAAAGCCAGAATAAGACCTGAAACTGAAGTGAGCTGCTTATATGAGCTTGGGAAAGTTTCTTAATCTTTGATTAATCAGTTCTCTCATCTGCAAAACAGGAATGGCAGTAGCCACCTCATGTAAACTGTTTAGCACAGTTCCTAGCATAAAGTAAGCCCTCAACAGCTTAGATTATTATTACCACAATTAAGTATCATTCCTATACCCCAGAATAAGGAAAGAATGCTCAGAATGGAACTACTAATTATTGTTTTAGTATCTGTACTATTATTTATACTTGTATAGCATTAACATTTTCAAAGCACTTTCATATACATTATCTCACTTGATCCATGTAACTCTGAGAGAGGCTAGAGATAATCACCAGAGAGGGTGAGACAAATCTGACCAAGGTCATAAATTAGCAGATGATAGAGCCAAAGTTAGAACTCAGATCCTGTCTACTTAAGGGATCTTTTCATTATACCATTGAAGGGGTAACAACAGTGATAAAAAGCTCTATTTAACTGCTCTTTACATTATGATTGCTTCCATAAAGGATTGCTGACTAATTAGGAATACTTAACAACACTAAGAAATCAAAGGCAAGGAGGCAGCTCAGAAAAAGGAACACAAATTAAAAGTGAGAGTAGATTTTTATTATCACAATAGGTCAATGATCTTTCATCCAAATTCCCTGGAGCCAGGTGTGTTTTGAAACTCAGAAATTTTTCAAATTTTAGAATAATGAATTGTTTAAAGTGTATATTATATAATATCTCCAATAGAATACCGGTAGCACCTGAATAAAATATATTAATGTTTCTGCAGCAAAATGTGTGAATAGGCACATTAAGTGGGATAAAGACTAAACAGTTTCTCTTCAGAATGGTCAGGTTTTGCCACCAAATTAGTAGTTTTATAAATTGACCCAACTCACAAAAAGCTTTGGCTTTCAGAGTTGCAGGAAAGGAATCATGGAACTGCACTACAAACAGTTTGCACACAGCTATAAATTAATCAATAAGTAACTTTCAGGCAATTTGTGGAGAGGAATACAATAACAGATAAAAGCATCAGAGATGGTTTATTCGTACAGCTTTTCAGAAAGCAAATAATGTTGCTGGGATCACAAGATTAACAATAAAAATTAAATGAGTTTTCACTGCATAATGACTTTAAACAATGATTTAAATAAAATGAGTTATAGAAGTTGGAAATGCTTTGTCGCACTAGAGATTTGATCTGTCTCATGAAAGAAAAGGTACAGAGAGGAAGAAAGGGAGCTAAAATTTAGGAAGGTAAGAGTGGGAGGAAGTGGGGGTAGGGGAGCAGGGGGGCAAGGAGCCATGTCCAAAGGACATGATTACACTTAGGATACAAGAGTGGATTTAGAAAATGTTCTTGACTCCAGAATAAATATTAGGAAATATTAGGGGAAAATGTTGACAAGAGCCAAGTATTAGAAGACCAAGCAAGACAGGAATTTAATTCTAATATAGTGGTAGGCGATTACAAATTACTAACCAGTTTGTGAGTAACTGAGGCTATGGTCCCCCAAATCCTTCTGAAACTTAAAATTCTTTCCTTTTAGAAATACTATGACCATGTAGAAACGAAAATTCCAAACTTTAAGGAGCATACTGGAGAAAGGATGATAATTTTTATGAATATACAGAAGGGAGAAGTAGGTAAATTAGAAGATAGGATTATAACTTAATTTTAATTTTTTATTACAAAAACTTGAAACAAGACAAAATTATAAGAAATGTCAATTATGGATGGTGTAAACATAAATGAATGTTGTTTCATACAATTCCCTGATCTTTTCTCTATTAAAAAAAAATCCCAAAATTTAAAAAAAGGAAATAGCTGGTAGTATTAAGAAAAGCTTCCTGAAAGGTTTGGCTTTGGGCTGGGCACGGTGGCTCATGCCTGTAATCCCAGCACTTTGGGAGGCTGAGGCGGGTGGATCACCTGAGGTCAGGAGTTCAAGACTAGTCTGACCAAAATGGCGAAACCCTGTCTCTACTAAAAATACAAAAATCAGCCAGGCATGGTGGCACATGCCTGTAATCCCAGCTACTCAGGAGGCTGAGGAAGGATAATCACTTGAACCCGGGAGGCCGAGGTTGCAGTGAGCCAAGATCATGCCATTGCACTCCAGCCTGGGCGACAAGAGCAAAACTCCATCTCAAAAAAAAAAAAAAAGTTTGGCTTTATGCTATTATTTGAAAAAACAGAATGAAATAGCCAACAAAAATAGTAAAGCATATTTGTGGGGACCAAAATCAGACCCTGCTAAGAATTAGTGATTAGTGTCACAGCCATGGTCTTTGGTGGTGAGGATAATAAACAGCAAGCATCAGGACAGTGACAAAGCACAAAATCTGGAAGCATCAATATTAAGTTTCATAGACAGCATCTCTTTCAGTAAAGAGATACGCTGAAGATAAAGGCTAAACACGAGTGAAATTTCATGAATGATGCCGTTAAAAATAAGAGAAAAAGAAGCTAAAAGCATAATCAACACAAAAGGATACAGGAAACACAATAAACGTGAAGACTCCAACAAAAAAGGACCACAAACATGTCAGAATAACTGGAAGAAAAATATGGAAGCAGAATGTATTTAAAAGTCTAAAGGGAACAGACTAGAAAAGCACTTTTGTTCAAAACACATTCTGTACGCTTGTCTAATTTGAAATTGACATATTCAGTAAAATGTCTGTGAAAGTACATATCAAAGATACTAAATATGAATCAAAGAGAAGTGAGGGAATAATAGTTTTTTTAACCACATCACCCAATCTTCCTGACCTTTCAGCTTAGTTTATCTTTTAATGCTGCTGTCTGACATCTCTCACATATTGGTCTTCTGTTATTTAACTCTTCACAGAGGTTATTAAACTTACCATGTAATAGTCTTATAGCAACCATACTGTAAACTTTTCCAAGGTAAGAAACATGTAGGATGATACGGTTTGGCTCTGTGTCCCCATCTAAATCTCATCTTGTAGCTCCCATAATTCCCATGTGTTGTTGCAGGGACCCAGTGGGAGATAAGCGAATCATGGGGTGGGTCTTTCCTGTGCTGTCCTCATGCTAGGGAATAATTCTTACAAGATCTGACAATTTTAAAAACAGGAGTTTCCCTGCACAAGCTCTCTCTTTGCCTGCTGCCATCCACATGGACGTGACTTGCTCCTCCTTGCCTTCCACCATGATTGTGAGGCTTCCCCAATCATGTGGAACTAAGTCCAATTAAACCTCTTTCTTTTGTAAATTGCCCAGTCTCGGGTATGCCTTTATCAGCAGTGTGAAAAAAGGCTAATACATAGGATTTCTTTTTTTTATTTCCCAGAAAACCCAGCACAGAATCTCACACTAATTTACTTAACATTGAGGGCCTATGCTTAACAGGTGGCTGACATGCCACAAATTACATACAAAGACAATGGCATTCTGGTATAGGAAATTAGATAAAGAGTCATCATTAAATGATAAAGAAATGAAGGCTAGTACCAAAGCATTCATTTATGAGCCAGCAAGGGCAAATTCAAAAGGCAAAAAAAAAAAAAAAAAATCCCTGGACAAGAAAATCAACATCAAAGAACACAGAGATGTTTTCACAACCAGGAAATTTTAAAAGTCAATATCCATAATCATTCAGGGACTAAAAATTGGAAGGGGAATTTTTTTTTTTTTTCTGAGACAGGGTCTCGCTCTGTTATCCAGGCTTGGCAGTGGTGCAATCTCAGCTCACTGCAGCCTCTGCCTCCCAGGTTCAAGCTATTCTCATGCCTCAGCCTCCCGAGTAGCTACGATTACAGGCACACACCACCATGCCCAGCTAATTTTGGTATTTTTAGTAGAGACAGGGTTTCACCATGTTGCCCAAGTTGGTCTCGAACTCCTGGCCTGAAGTGATCCACCCGCCTTGGCCTCCCAAAGTGCTGGGATCACAGGCCTGAGCCACCGTGCTGGGCCCAACAGGGATTTATAACAATCTTGGGATCTTATTTATAGCAAAAATTTTAGAACAAGGGAGGAGGTATTACAAGACTAACAAAAGTGAGAAATCACAATTGACAGCAGAGAGGAGATAAAAATTAGGCAAAAGCAACCGAAAAAGAACAGTTCAATTACTGCAAGCAGTGACTCATGTATCTCAATATTCCCACAGTATGCTATAATAAACAGTATAAAAACTAATAACCAACAAATAATACTGGTGACTGATTCACCAAAAAAAAGTTAGCTTATGTTTAATATACTTTAAAATGATGATCTACTGTGGCAGTCATTTTAACAGTTAACTATTTTTTTGTGGCAAAAAAAGTATATTTCAGTTATCTGAAAATTTCATTTATACAGAATACCTTATTTTCTAGTAATGTAAAGTTGGTATTACTAATAATAAAGTCACAAGTTAAAAATAGCCTGCAGGTGGCTTGATCACCTAATAAGGAATAAAAAGGCTTTAAAAAACAATATGAAACTGTATCCAAAATATACAAAGAACGCTTAAAATTCAACAATAAGAAAACAACCCAATATTAAAATAGGCAAAAGACTAGCTTGGGTAACCTAGCAAGACCTCATCTCTAATAAAAAAAAAAAAAAAAAATTTTTTTTTTTTAATTAGCCAGGCATGGTGGTGCGTGCCTGTAGTCTTAGCTACTCAGGAGGCTGAAATGGGAAGATCACTTGAACCCACGAGTTCAGGGTTGCAGTAAGCTATGATCACGCCCACTCAACAGTGTGAGACCTTGTCTCAAAAATAAAATAAAATAAATAAATAGGCAAAAGCTGAACAGACACCTCACCAAAGATGAGAGATAGATGGCAAATAAACATATGAAAAGATGCTCAACATCATGTGTCACCAGGAAACTGCAAATTAAAACAACAATGAAATACTACTACACGCTTATTAGAATGGCTAAAACCCAAAACACAGACAAAAAATGCTGGCCAGAATGTGAAGCAATAGGAACCCTCACTCATTGCTGGCAGAAACACAAAATGGTACAGCCACTTGGAAGACAGTTGGCAGTTTCTTACAAAAGTCAACATACTCTTACCATACAATTCAGCAGATACGCTCCTTGGTATTTACTCAAGTGAGCTGAAAACTTAATGCCCACAAAAGAACCTGCACATGAATGTTTATAACAATTTTATTCATAATTGCCAAAAACTGGAAGCAATTAAGATGTCCTTAGAAGGCAAATGAATAAACTGGTACAGACAATGGAGTATCATTCCGTGATAAAAAGAAATGGGCTACCATGACATGAAAAGACATGGAGAAACCTTACTTTCATATTGCTAAGTGAAAGAAGACAATCTGAAAAGGCAGCATACTATATGATTCCACTATGTGATATTTTGGAAAAGACAAAACTAAGGAGACAGTAAGAAAGATCAGTGGCTGCTAAGAGTTCAGGAACAGGGAAGGAAGGATGAATAGGTGGAACACCGGGGATTTTGGGGATACTAAAACTACTCTGTACGATACTGTAACGGTGGGTACATATCGTTATTGTACATTTGTAAATGTACAATATGTACAAAATGTACAGAAGAATGAACGAACCCTACTGTAAAGTATGGACTTTAATGTATCAATATTGGCTCATCAGTTTTAATAAATGTACCACACTAATGCAAGATGTTAACAATAAGGAGAACTATGTGTGGGTAGTAGGAGGGATAAAAGGGTATTACAGGAACTTTGTGTACTTTTCCTTCATTTTTTTCTGTAAATCTAAAACTGCTATTAAAAATAAAGTCCATATATACAAAAAGAACCACATGAAGAGAAAAAATTTGGTAACTTCAAAAGGTCTATATAAAATGAATTTAAGAATTCACAAACATTTAGGCAAAAACCATAAAAATAAAGCAAAAATGAAATGAAAATTAAGAACAACCCATGCCAGCTGTCATATCAGCCCATGCTTGATCAACTGAGAACTGTAAAACAGACCTGGCAGTTGTTCTCAGAGATTTGGATTAGACAAAATCAAAACGATAATGCAAAACAAAATTTACAGATGTTTATTTACAGAAGTTCAACACAGTATCATGCTGCACATTAAAGCAAGTCTACACAAAATGTTCCTAATTCACATGAGAATCCACGGTTAGTGAACACAAAAGAGGCACTTATTCACTACTTAGTCACTATTTTAAAAAAAAGATTGGCCCAAACTGTACTACCTATTAACAGCACGCTAGAAAACTGAATTTCTTATTGATAGTCTCCTAAATCTAGGTATTTTGTCTGACCTATAAGGTTATTTTAAAAATGGTAATGTGAAGCCTTTTATAAACAGAGCAAGGACTCCTGAGCTCACCACAGGCTCCATTTACACACTGATATTATCTGAATGATCTCTGTAGACATTTCGATGTGACTCCTGAAGTATACTATCCTTGAAAATAGCATACTCTTAAGACTGAAAAATCTTTAAATAAAGGCAAGAGCCTGGGAATTCCTTGGTAAGTCTTTAAGAGTTGTACTCTAGACCTTCAAATGTAGCCTTCTAACCTGGGCCATGGGTTCTGCCAGCCACTCAACTGTCAGCCATACAGACAAAGAGCATGCAAAGACTATATAACAGGTCTCTGACAGGAAGAGACTATTCAATCAATCATTCATTCAACAAACATTTACTGAGAACTTCCTATGTGTTAAGCATGATTTCAAGTGCTGAGAATACAACCTAGAACAAAATATTAAAATATTTCTGCTCTTACAGTGATTATATTCATCTACATGGTTACATACCACTAGGCCCAACATTGTCCTGATCTTTGGATATACAGCAAGGGTAAGCTAAAGATCAGGTTTATTTGATAAAATTAATTTATATAAGTTTCAAGACTGCTATAGTTATCAGTTCTTACCTGGTCCTGTGTTGATAATAACGTAAACAGAGTTTCCAATGCTGCTCTTCGAACTGATGATATAGTGTGATGCAAAAAAGGCCAGACACGTGGAACTAAAACTGTCAGTGACTGCTGAATACTAATAAAGAAGACACAAATTAATCTTACTTATTCTAAGTTGAAACTCTGTAGATACATTATCTAAATATTCTCATGGGATCTAGTGATGCTGACATCATGTGACTTTTTTGATGAATAAATTCTTAAAAGATAATAAAGTTTTCATATGAACATTCATGTAACAATGTCATTCACAACTGTTATCGTAGCACCAGAAAAGCCAGAGCAAATGCAGTGAAAAAGAAGGGTAGAAATACTAACATCAGGTTCTTCTATGGCACTAATGCTATGAGTCACCTTTATCAAGTTAGGACTTTCCAATATAATTGTTCTTAGGAAAATGGGACATGTATCCTAGCTGGTGGTCAGCCTACATGATCAGGATTGCTAATCCTTACTTCTTCCCCATGGCTAACCCCAATGGGTAGATACACATAATTTCCATCTCCCTTTGGGGCCATCTCTGTCACGTATCAAATGAGCAAGTGGTGGTATGGTAGCAACTTTGACATTTATTATCCTGGTTAGCATTACTAAGTTAGGAAAACTCAAATTTCTTCCTTCTCATAGATTAAGTTTTAAATGGGGAAGCAAACAAAGCCAAGTCTAGACTAACTTGGGCCACGGGATTCCTGTCACATTCATAAGTCATTTGTAAAAGTTATCTGGAACTAGGAAATAATTCATAAGCAGCATTTGAAATACATGGCTCCATAGAAAAAGACATGAGCAAAAAATAATATGCCACTGTATTTGGTCTTTTGTGGTTCCTCCCAGGAGGCCTATGTTTTAACTCTATTTTCATTACTTGCAGGTTTGTATGAACACTACCTTCTTGTATTTATTTTCATATTTAGCAAATTTATTTATAAAATTCTACTTTAAACACAGGTACACACAGACATAAAAAAGACACAAAATACATAAAAGCATTTTAACAAAGTTTAAGTGTCTAACTGTTCATGCTCTAAATAACATGCTACATTTCTTCTTACATAAGCTAGAAGAAAGTATCTGCCAAGTATCACAATATATGAAGCAAATTTGAAACAAAAAAGATGGAAAACTACATTATTTCACATTGAATTAATAGAATTTTCACTATATTCTTTCTTATATTATCCAGTTTTTCTGACACCATCCACTAAGGCCCATAGGCCAAATCCATTCCACCCATTTTTTTTAAGTAAAAGTTTTATGTGTACACAGGCACGTTCATTCCCTTATGTATTACCTATGTACAGCTGTTTTCACACTACAGTGACAGCTTAGTAGTTTTGACAGACAGACTGGCTCACAAAACAAAAATACTCACTATTTGGGCCTTTGCAGAAAAAGATTACCAATCCTTGATTTACAGTAATTAAAAACCCCTTCATCTTGCAGCTTAAAGAGGGCTTTCGCATAGATTAACTCATTTAGTTTGTACAGCTTTCATTAGTAATAGAAACATCAAAAATTAGGAAACCCCATAAATATACTACCACTTCAATTTTTCTCTTCTTTTGCTTTTATAGGCACTTATTTTGCTATTCCTACTTATGGGCTATTCAACTAATCTAAACTTAGCATTAAAGAACTTCCAGTAGGGTCAGTATTATTTGAAATATTTTCTACTTTTTTTATACATCTATGGGTTTCATGGGAAATACTCATAGAGCCAGAAACCACATATAAGCATAATTATATGAACATTCACTGAACGCCCTCACTAGGACAAGAACAGTAATTTTCTCATCTGTGAATTTTTTAAAGTTGCATAATAATTTTTTCTTCTCTATCTCTAAGGACACTATTCTCTATCTCTAAGGACGCTTATCTCTAACAACATTCAAGGGTCAGTCTAAAAGGTGGGGAATATGTTAGTTAGATGAGCTGAGATTCATGTATCAGGACAGGAAAATTGGTGACACTAAATTTTTGATGTATGTTTTTGGCTTCACTTGATCTCTGCCTTTAGACATTATATTACATTATTATGTATTCCCTTCCTGATAATTACTGAAATCAAGAACAAGAGTTGAAGAAATGAACATTACAAAAAAAAGTTCACAGAGGAGCAAGTTTTAGAAAATATAAAGCTGATGTTCGATGATAATTCTGTTAACTAAATGTTACTAAATAAAGCTAAAATTCTACATTCTAGGGCTAGAACTGAAAATACTATTCAATGATTATATTCCTAAGTAAAGAATTATAAGATGAACAAGATGATGAATTATATAACTGAAATATTTCAAGGGTAAAAAAAAATGATCTTTGTAAGCTGCTGCCCAAATGGCTAGAGTAAAAAAGACAAGGCCTTCTGAAAACGGTAGTCTTTGGCATCTCCAGCTTAAATAATATTATTCTTAAAGGTGCTAAAATATTGTATGTTTAGGCTGAATTATCTCAAAAGGTATGTAAAGACTTTTTACTTTATTCCACTAATTAGAAATAATTACCTGCATTGTTGGACCTGAGGATAAGTTAACAAGGATGAAAGGAGAGTCATAATACTATTTGTTGAAGCTGTTAGATCATCTAATTCCAGAAGAGCATCCCATAATGTATTTATAATGAAGGGTACCTATAAGATCAGTTTTCAAGAAAAGTTATCAGTTTTGCACAAAATACTCACAAACCCTGCCAAATTGTATCCCAGGGGTCACTACTGATTCAACAACACATGCAGTTCCAATGACCTTGGACAGTGTCAGTTTTGAGTAAAGTTAAGGAGGTGACACTATTTGCCTTTAACAATTCTCTATTCCTTCTTTTTAATGCCATTCAACTCTACTTTGATACTTCCCTTCCTGACCAGACTCATAATGGGTAGAATTCAGAAAAAAAAAGAGCCACAACTATTTTATGTAAAAAACTTTACGGTGAAAACAACAGAGCATCGAGACACAAGACATGTTCTTCTATGTAACTTTACTGCATTTAAAATGGTACCAATCATGATAAAAAAAATTTAGTTTTTAAGCTCTTAAAATACTGCTTACTGTAATTCTAACTTTGTGTTCTGATTTTGATAATAAGGTGGAAAGTCAGCCAGATCTTTAAAAAAGTCATTTCAAGAAATGAGACTAGAGGGGTGGGTGTGATGAGTCACACCTGTAATCCCAGCACTCTGGAAGGCCAAGACTGGGAAGATCTCTTGAGCTCAGGAGTTTGAGACCAGCCTGGGCAACACACGGGGGCTCCCCCATCACTACAAAAAAATAATTTTTAAAAAATCAGCCAGGCACAGTGGCATGTGTCTGTAGTCCCAGCTACTTGAGAGGCTGAGGGAGGAAGGACTGCTTGAGCCCAGGAGAGTGAGGCTACATGTCATTCACTGCACTCTGGCCTGGGTGACAGAGTGAGACCCAAGAAAAGAAAGAAAATGTTATGTGTATATATAGGTTACACAGCACTTATTAGTTAATAATTAATACTAATTAATTAGTAATTAATGAGAGAGGAGAGATGGGGAGGAGAGGAGAGACAGGGAGGGGAGGGGAGACTAGATTTAAAAAAAAAAAATCCAAAAACTAAAATCCAAACAAACAAAAATCCAATACATCTAAAAACCAGGAGTAAAATAAGGAAGAAATGGCTGCATTCTTCTCAAGGAAGTTCCCTATATATTATGTACATGAAGGGAAAGTAGACAAACGGATCCAATTCACTCTTCCAAAGTACAATATATAATCAAGATTGCGTGCATCAGAGGGCTGTTGGTCAAAAAAAAATTGAAGATGAAGGAGAAAAATGTACTCAATGTATTTTCTAATACTCCATATCCCAAATGAAAAAAAGCTCTATGGGAACAAACTGTAAAAATATTTAATTTACCTTTTGTGTCTGAAGATAGACAAGGCTTTCTACTACAGGCACTAATGATGCTGCAGCAACAGCTCTGACATCATCATCAAGATCCTGGAGTCCTTCAATTATTCTAGTTAAAACTTTAGGCAACAAAGTATTAATCACATCCTGTAAAACAGTACATGAAAATAAATTTTCTGTTCTACAGTTACTGTGCTTAAACATTTTAAAATTTAAATTTGCCACATGACAGCTAAATTCCAATATTTACAGTCATGCACTGCTTAACAATGGATACGTTCCGAGAAATACATCAGGCAATTCTGTCATTCTGTGAACATTATAGAGTGTACTTACACAAACCTAGACAGTATAGCCTATACCACTATGTGTGTGATACAGCTACAAACCTGCACAGCATGTTACTGAACTGAATACCGTAGGCAGCTACTAACAAAATGATAAATACTGGTATATTTAAATACAGAAAAGGTGCAATTAAAGTACAGTATTATAATCTTATGGGACCACCATCATATATGTGGCCCATCATTGACCAAAACATCATTATGACTGTACCTAAGAAACAATCACATAAACAAAAATGTAACATCAATAGAAGCCTAACTAATGCCATTTGAAAAAGACAAGAGCATGAAGTACTTAATCCAATGAGACATAAAACATCAAAACATGTTTTATACGTAAGACTATGAATTCTCTGTGTGAATACACACACACACAAACCCCTCTGCTAGAATCCTAGCCTCCATATCTCATTCAATGCCACTGACAACCAAAAGGAGAATGAGAGTAGAGTGAAAGAAAAGCCATACCTTCCCGCTTCTCATTATTCCAATTTAATGTCTTTTCATTTCCCCCAACAGACCAGCCCTCAGACGTTACTCCTGTGATCATATACTAGGAATCTCACTGAGAACTGGTCTTACTATGAAATAGGGATAACATTTCAAAAATCAATAAGGTGCTTTCCATTTCCATATAAGTCTACTGTTACCTACAGAGGCTAGTGTGGAACACAGAAAAAAAGGTTTTGTTTGTGGGGGGTAAGAAGGTGGCTGCCAAGGGGAGAAGAGAACTAAAAGGGGCAGGAAAAGAAGGGAGCAGAGGGAGAAAAGAGTTGGACAGAGTTCAGATCTCTCAGCAGAATCATGAATGCTTTGTTATTGGCAGTTAAAGGAAAAAAAAAAGACAATCTTAGAAAACTTCAAAAGGCCTTTGAGCTTGCCTTTTGAGACAGAAAGGGAGGTTCCAATCTGTTATACAGTGAGCATGGGAAGAGAAGAAAAGCTGGCACAAACCGTTAAGTAGCCATAATGGATAGTGAAATCCCTATATAGGCCAATGCCTAACACCCTGACAATGCTGATCCCAACTGGAAAGTATTAAGGGAAATTAAACTGGTAAGAAAAGGTCCTGGTCTCTCTCTAGCTCCTCATTCATAATCTCTCCTTTACTTCCACGTCTCTCCTTTTTCGTCAACACTCACTCTTTGCTGACCCATTATGTTCAGAGTAAAGACAACTATTTGTGGAAGTCCCTAATTCTGTCACTAGATCTACGGTGGGGAAGTAGGGAGAAGGAGAAAAGAGATGTGTTATTGGCATCTCATATTGGAAATCAGAATCAATTTTTCCACAAAAATGTTATGTGTATATATAGATTACACAGCACTTATTAGTTTAGTAAAGGACTTTAGATATATTTATATATGAAATAGGCTTTTGTGGGCCAATCTAAGAACCAAATTCCTAGCCAGAATATATCAGAGTTTTTAATAACCCACTAAGGGAACATAAATGTTCCTAAGTAGGGGACTATGTGCATATGCAGGTATTTTCATCCTAGATGATGTATAACATTACAATAAACACTGTTCTATAAGACATGCCATTTAGTTTCTAGTTCTAGTACTAACCTTAACTAGTTTTGTGACCATCAGCAAGGCATCTAATTTTTCAGAACTTATTTCCCTATATGAAAATAATAAGACTACATGCATTTTCTTCTTATAAGCTGTCATAAAGGATAAAAAAAAACACTGACAGTTTATGTAAAAAGTACATGACCATACAGATTGTCTGCTTTACACTTTGATGTCTACTCCTGTACGTATACTGCATAACTTGGCACCATGTTGTATAGCCCTCAGAGCATGTATTCAATATTTAAATGAGTTAAAACAGTAAAACCAAATCATGAAGAGCACTGAATTAACTGTAGCAATGGATTAAAAAGGAAAAATAATCTTTGACCTTAAAGAGCAAACAATGTAACTAACCATCTTTTGATTTATACTTAAAATTCTTATGAGCGCCACCTATCTCTATGACACTGTCTCAAGAAGACAAATCTTGGAAGACTGGCTTCTCTGTAACAGTAAGAATCTAAGACCATTTCGTCTAATTAGTGAAAATAAACTATAAGGGGAAAAAACTCTCCCACATAAGCTTCAAAACTTGAAATATTTACCTGACGGACTGCCAAAGCATATTTTATTCCCAGCAGACCACCATGTCTAACTTCCCATTGTTCTTGTGTAAGTAATTTTAGCAGCACATCCACAGTCTTATGAACTCCTGTTTCGTTCATGTGTTTTAAAACCACACCTAATGTTTGAGCACAAGTTTCACGAACTGGTGCCACAACCTACAGATGAAAAAGGAAGAAAACTCGTATCTGCAAAAAACATATTTTGTAGAATTTGAAATTTGATTGGGCAAAGCCTCCCTTAAATGATACTTACTTCATCAGAAACAAAGTCTCCAAATCTGTCTAATGCAAAAACACAAAGGAGTCTAATAACCAAGTCTTCCAACCATTCTTGATGCTGCTGAATCATCTGTTAAAATATAATATATATATATATACACACACACACACACACACACACACATTTTTAACATAATTTTTTTTACAACAAAGATCACACTTTGTACTGGGGACTTGGGTGACACCTTAGGTCCAAAATCAAAAATAAAATATGGGGACAGATTATTTTAGCTGTAGGAACAATAACCAAAAAGTAGAATAGTCCCAATTAATGTCTTTAATATTAAACATATCCCATATCCCCTTTGATTATTAATTCAATTCAGATATACTGTAGCACAATTCTTAAAATTCATGGATTATATTATGCTACTTGCACTCCAAGAGAAATTAAGAAACTAATTACTTAAGGTTTTTCTCATATCAAGTACACCGGTCACATATCTATTATTTATACTACTACCAGTGTCTCCAGGCAATACCAATTATGTTGCTCACTGACCTCTCAACTAGCCTCTTATTCATCTTACTCTACTTTTCAATCCATTGTATGATATTTACCTTTTCATATCTCTTCCTCTTATTTACCTCTCATTCCTACTTCACGGCACATACTCGTTACTTCCCTACATTGGAAAAAGATGCCAACTATTAATACTTGGTGATAATTGTTGCATTAATACACTTACCTCTTCTAAAGTGCTGTCACCCATTTTACCACCACTTTTCCCATGAGCTTTAAGAATTTCCCTAAGTCCAGTGCCTGCACCATGTCGAACCTGAAAAGAACCAAGAAGCAAATGTCAGAGGTTAAATGTTTAAGAAACGAAGTTTGATTTTTCTTCTATAAGAAATTGGGATACTGGAATTTTTAAGAAATTAGAATAAACTAAGTGGAACTTTACAAGAATGCATTTTTCTTCAACTATCTAAGAATTACACATATAAATTTCAGACTGCTTTTGGTTATATGGATTTTAAAAATCAAGCAAGAAAACAGCTATTCTAAAATCCTTTTGAGATATAAATCCACACTGCTTTCACTCCCTTATCCTCTACCTTCATTCAGCACTATCTACAGCAAGAGAGAGCAAAGAAAGTATCGTATAGTGTTTTTTTTGTTTTTTTTTTTTGTTTGTTTGTTTTGAGATGGAATCTCACTCTGTTGCCCAGGCTTGAGGGCAGTGGTGCAATCTTGGCTCACCTCAACCTCCGCCTCCCGGGTTCAAGCAATTCTCCTGCCTCAAGCCCCGCAAGTAGCTGGGATTACAGGCACCCGCCACCACGCCTGGCTAGTTTTTGTATTTTTAGTAGAGACAGGGCTTCTCCATGTTGGCCAGGCTGGTCTCAAACTCCTGACCTCAAGCGATCTGTCCACCTCAGCCTCCCAAAGTGCTAGGATTACAGGCGTGAGCCACCACGCCCAGCCCAAGGTGTTCTTTATAATCCCAACACATGTATTTTCAAAATACGTGCATCAAAACTAAGCTCCAGGCTGGGCATGGTGGCTCACACCTGTAATCCCAGCACTTTGGAAGGCCCAGGCAGGCAGATCACTTGAGCTCAGGAGCTCAAGCAAGACCAGCCTGGCCAACATGATGAAACTCCATCTCTAATAAAAATATTTTAAAAAGTAGCCAGGTGTGGTGGCATGCACCTGTAGTCCCAGCTTCTCAGGAGGCTAAGCCAGGAGAATCGCCTGAACCTGGGTGGTGGAGGTTACAGAGAATCAAGATCGTGCCACTGCACTCCAGCCTGGGAGACAGAGTGAGACTCCATCTCAAAAAAACCAAAAAGCAAAAAACCGAAGCTCCAAAGCTACCAATGATAAGTGAGTGCCAAAAGAAGACAATACAAATAAAATGTCTTATGATTAATGCATCACTATACCCCTTGGGATAAATCACCTTTCTTTGAGAAGGTGAGGCTACTTTCTGCAGTGTCATCTGGAAAGGAAAAGAACAAGCTATTGACACTGTACTCACTTCTTAATACCTCATGAGTTATGACGTGAGTAACTTTAAATAGAATTACACCAAGGGAAGGCAACTAAAAGGTATTCTAAATAAATGTTTTTTAAATTACACAGAGGCCAACAGAAGGGACAAACAATGGTTTGAAACTACCAATCCTCAACTTCAAGCAGAGGAACTTCACTCTTCTCTTCTACACATTGGGAACTGTTCAAGACGTTCTCTAAAGATTTCTGAGGCTAAAAAGCTGGCTTGGAAACTACTGCTCTTGATCAATCAAAATTGTCCACTTCCAAAGGAAAGGAAGTATTTTTTTACTGCCTGGGAGAGATATGCAAGCCTTTGGATTATAATTGAAAGAACGAAAAGAAATAATTCACTAAAGAATATGATTGAAGGATATGAAAGGTGAAAATCAATCTATAGTTTTCTATTTAGGTCAATGATATGACGTGCCCTGAGTCCTGAGACAAACAGAGAAGAATAGGGACTCTGACAAAGTATATTGCTCTTGACATTGTTCCCTTCACTAGCACAGAAAATAGAGCTGAGAGAAACTGTAATGAAGAAATCTTACCTCCCAGGAGGGATTAAAAAGGTCATTGCAAAGTTCTTCACAAAAGCTTTCCAAAGGCCATTCATTTGTCTGAATAAGAAAAACAGAATTACTACTAGTTCAAAAGGTCTATTTTATGCTAACAATTTAAGTAACTCAGTAAATTTTATTTGTAAGTCTAGTAGTAGCAATCAGGCTTTTAAAAATTTAATTTTTTTAACTAAGATATATTTTTACTAATAAAATTTCTCTCAATAGACAGATTATTCAATACTTTCAACTGATATATTAGTTTGAAAAAGATTTATAAGCAATTTTTTTTTTTTTTTTTTTTGAGACAGAGTCTTGCCCTGTAGGCCAGGCTAGAGTGCAATGGCGCAATTTCGAGTCACTGCAACCTCTGCCTCCCGGGTTCAAGCGATTCTCCTGCCTCAGCCTCCCAAGTAGCTGGGATTACAGGCGCGTGCCACCACGTCTGGCTAATTTTTTATATCTTTAGTAGAGACAGGCTTTCACCATGTTGGCCAGGCTGGTCTCGAGCTCCTGACCTCATGATACGCCCACCTCAACCTCCCAAAGTACTGGGATTACAGGCATGAGCCACCGCTGCTGGCCCAAAGATTATAAGCAATTTTAATGGATACTTTAGAGTCTTTCAAGAGTACCTCTTCAATTAAGGAAGAGCTGTCTGGAATATTATCAATCAAGACTTTGGAATCATTTGCAGACTGATTAATAACAACATTTGCTATTTTCCGTCTCTTTTCTTCTGGCTCCCCATCAGTGCTATCATTGCTAAAAAATAAAAGTCACCATTTAGAAAATGAATAAAGCATAATGTGAACCACAATGAATGAAATGAATAAAAGATAATGTGAATCACGACAAATTTAAGACAATCCATCATTTAAACAAATGTTTTACACCATATTCTGCTTATATGATTTACTTAAAATCCCATGTATCAAACGACTAACTGCTTAAAATTTGAGCAAAATATATCCTAACTACACTATAGGTTGGTGAATTCTTTTTTTTCAAATTGGATCTTGAATTTAATAGGCCACTTTTCCCTCCTCTCTACAACCAGCTCATCATCTTTTTTATAATCTGCATATAACCTGCATCTGGTCCATCCTAACACTAATGTTTTTAGGCTTTTATATACTAGAGAAAACTAATACACTGAGCAATACGGTATAATCTTACCAGTTCTTGAAAAATATGGAGAGAACTGGTAAGATTAAACAATTGACCAATCAAGAAAGGATATAGAAAATTTGAGGAAATGTTCTATTATGACTTAAAGACCAAAAATTTTGAGGCTAGCCTAATATTGGAAAAGAGAGGACAAGTCAAACTACTTTTATTCAGTATTTGGAAAAGAAAAACTTAGCACATTTTAAAGTATATACAGCATTATTTTCTATAAATACTTCTCCCCTCTCTCCATCTTAATAGTGAAATTTATTTGGCCAACCATTTTTTCTATAAGGTGATAAAAGAAATCTGAGCCTCCCTCTCCTCATTTCCTATTACTCTTCCCTTAATTATCTCCACATCTAGCCACATTAGTAGGTCACCTTAAGTCTCTGAACTTGTTAGACATGTTTCCACTTGCAGGCATTTGTCCTTGTAATTCCCTCTATTTGGAAAGCATAACATTTTCTTAAATGTTTCTTAAACTATTTGAAACTTTTCCTAGATATTCACAGGACTAGCACTCTCATTTCTTTCAGATTGTTACTCAAAAGTCACCTCTATGAAGCCCTCCTAGACCATCCTATCTAAAATTTCAAACTCTATACCCCAAAAATATTTCACATGTTCCTTCCCTGTTTTATCTTCTTTTCCTTAACTCTTAACATTAACATTATCTGTATTTTATATGTATACACACATATACACACACACTATATTTTACTTATTTATTTCCCATCTTTCTTTCCCTCCAGACTATAACCTCCAAAGGCAGGAATTCTTCTCTATTTTATTCACACATGTCCTCAGGGCCTAGAACAATACCTGGCAAATAGAAGGTATTTAATAAATGTTTGTGAAATGAATGACTCGTGAACTCTGAAAAATAAAGTCTAATATTTCCAACATTCAAATCTTTGGCTAAAAGTGCTTGTATGAATAAAAACCAGTAGAAAAACTTATTAGGTTACTATATGATCTTAATGAGCTGTTAACTTTTTAAAAATCTGTCATTAACAAGCTGAATAAAAAGTTTGCAGTTAAAGATTTAACCTCAGGTATAAATTTCTACCAAGTATATATGTTTATTATTTACCCCCTTTGTGCCTAGCTTTTAAACACTAAACACTTTTTAGCTTTATGTGAATACATATAACAAAAAGTTCTATCATTTGCAAATCCTATTTTTCGAGGCTTTTTGTTAATTCAGCATTTATACAATCATTTCCTGAGCACCACTAAAGATTCTTATTTAACAGATCTGAGTGGGACCCAAGAATATACATTTTTGGCCAGGTGTGATGGCTCAAGCCCATAATCCCAACACTTTGGGAGGCCGAGGAAGGAGGACCACTTGAGCCAAGGAGTTAGAGACCAGCCTAGGCAACATAGGGAGACCCTATGTCTACAAAAAATTTAAAAATTAGCCACGCATGGTGGTTCACACCTGTAGTCCCAGCTACTTGGGAGGCTGAGGCAGGAGGATTGCTTGACCCTGGGAGTTTGAGGCTGTAGTGAGCTACGATCGTGCCACTGCACTCCAGCCTGGGAGACAGAGATTGCATCACAAAAAAAAAAAAAAAAAACTAGCATTTTTTTTTTTTACAAGGTCCTCAAAGAGCACCTGAAGGAAATAGTTTTGAACCACCCTTTGAGAAATGCTGCTCCAAGCCATGCATAGATGATCACTTTCGGTAGCTCATGAAGAAACAAGAGGACAGTGACTTTACCCACAGAGTTCTTTTCTTCAACAGGACTACATAAACTAGCCTAGATTATCACTGGCTATTTAGCATAGCCCCAGCTTAAGGAACAGGTGAGGTAACATCGTGACAATACCTCCTACTTTACTAGGGGAGTATTCTTAACTTGTGGTCCTTAGACACCTCTCTGATTTCATTCTTTATCATTCTCCTGTGCACTCATCCCAGTAGAGAAGGACATACTGCCCTTCTATTTGTTTCTTGATTATTCCATGTTTAAGGCATTTAAACTTGTTTCTTCTGTCTGGAATGCTCTCCCCTTTGGAGATCCTCAGCCCTCACTCAAAACTGATAATTAGTAGGAAAAAAGTCTGTACATGTGGATTTTTCTGGGGAAGTGGTCTCAGTTCCTAGTAACAATAAATACTCTCTGACAATTGAGTAAGAGAATCCAAACGGTACTCCCCAGCTAAATATGTCAGCAGAATGTTTCTATAAATCAAGCAGACACAGATTAAAGCCGCACAGCCCTCGTTTCAAGTGAATAAGCAAAAAAAGATTACTACCTCTTCTCATTAGTTTCCACTGCATCCCTGGATCTCTGTTTTGCAAATAACTTGGCCATCCTTTTGGCTTTGTTCTTTTGTCTATTGCTCATTCCTGCTCGAAACTCTGAGTCAATCAATTCAGCTGCCTGAAGAGTCTAAAAGAATAAAAGAATGCTGAGTTGGAACTTTTGAAATTAAAATAAGTACCTATAGTCTCAGCCTCAGAAGAAGACCAAGTCTATAAATTTCAGTATATATACATCGATCACATTCTTTTTTGACAGGCTCACACTCTTTTGTTCTATGACTGTACCACAATTTCAGTCTTTTCCTCCTTCTTCTCTATTATTCCAACTCCCTACAGATACACATATGCTTCTTAACATTTTTTATGCTACATTATGAGGCACAAATGTTATGATCCTAACCCACAGAAAAGGCCTTGAAGAGGTAAGACTTCAAAATAAAAATAATATCACCAAAAAGTTATGAGAATAAATGTCAATAAAAGAAACTGATCATCACCATCTGCTGAAAAAAATAAATAAATTATAGCCTTAAGTGATTGGTCCAGCATACTATAGTCCAACTTAGCTCATATGCCCCTTTCCTCTTAACTACTTACTGTCTACTCTTTTTGCTCTTTTCCATTCACAGAAGACACTATAAAGTCTCTGTGTTAGATTTTTAAGCTCAAGCCTAAAAATCCCTTCTGTGCCTAACCATAAGATTCAACTGAAATTTATACTTCTGCAACCAGTTAAGGTCACTGGTGTGGATGTTCTGCTGTAGTCTTGATCAAGAACCATGGGCACATATACAAGCAATGCAGCTGTAATGACCTATGGCAATGATGAACCTTAAGCAACTTCCCCCAAAGGTCCATGATATATAAACCTGGATTTTGCAAAACCCAAATTAGTGTTGCCTATCCCGCACCCAATTAATCTGATGTGTATAGCCCACTAATACACCTGCCCATTCATTTTCTTACACCATGTTCAATTACCCATACTGTGATCACATTATTGCATTTTTGTTCTCCTTTATTTTATTCTATTTTCCTCTTTATCTTCTAGTTACATCTTACACTTTCCTTTCTACCCCATTTCCTTCTGTTCCTTTCAGGGTGTTGCTGTATTTCGGCCACTTCATACTCTTTTTTCTCTCCTAGTATCTGCCTTTTTCCCCCTTGTCTGCAGAAGTTGTTCATCATCACTAACACCCTCAACCCTAAAAAATACACTTTACAAATTCTAATGGTTTAAAGTGCCATTCGTATAAAGGCAAATAGAACCATTCTCCACTGAAGCAAAGGAAATGACCAAGGGAATGACAAGACAGGAGATTCGTAACTGCAAAGCAGGAATTTTTAATGCAGCCCGTGGACCCCTAAAAGAATACTGGGGGTCAGGTAAAAGAGTACTGAACCGCTTGAGATGTAATATCTCATTATATGTGCATTTTTCTAAAGAGAGAGCCACAGCTTTTACTAGAGCTTCAAAAGAGTCTGTGGCATAAAAAAAATTAAGAAGCACAAATGTATCCACTGGGAACTGGGATAGAGGAAGAGGAAGAAAAGAGTGAAATTATGGTACAGCCACAAAACAAAACAGCATGAAACTGTCCAAAAAGAATGTGGTCAATCTGAATATACTGATACATTAAGCTGTATGAAGTGAGAAAAGGCAAACATGGCCTAAAAGGAATACACACACACACACACACACATACATATATACACACACACACAAACACACACATGCACTTGTACATAGAAGTTTCAGAAATGATGCACAAGTAACTTGAAAATGGTTGTCTATGGGGCATGGAAATGTCTGTGTCCTGTTGGCAAAAAAAACTTCCTTTTACTTCATATTATATACCCTTTTTTGGTTGTTTGCAAGTCTTATTTCTCAGTTAAAAAAAAGAATAAATCATAACACTAAACACTTCTACTATCATATCTGACTATAATAGCCCTTACTATCTCTCACTCTCTCAAAAAATGACTTTTCCCTACGTCAAAGAACATATCAAAAAGAGCAAATGAAGCAATTAGAATCTTTCAATACCAGTAGTTCTAAAAGGTCTACTACAACTTAACAGTCCAGTGTCTGGGAGGAGGTTCTCTATAGAATCTGTCATCAGAAATCTAGTTAAAAAAGACGCTAAATTATGGTGGCACTAAGCAGCAATGAACACAGCTAAGTATAACATTTTCTTAAACTATAATTGCATAAGCAAAATGAAGCAAACCCTTTGTATTATTACTTGCAATCAAATAACCAAACGTTTTACCTACAGGTTGTTTGTTAACAAAGGATGCTGAAGTTGGGGTATAATCCAAATCCTCATCATTGAAAAGTTCTTCAGTACTCATTCCAATTGCTTCTCCCATATTAAGGCCAAGTTTCTTCTGTAATAATTTTCGTTGGCGTGCTATCCTCTCTTTGGGATCCACTTCACCTTTCAACAGAAAAGAAATACGTTTTCTCCAAATCAGTTAAGAAGTTTTCTAACATGTGCACATCGAACTCTACCAAAATAAAAAAATACACTATTAAAGCATCCCTTCTGCCCATAAAACCAACCATATTCATTCATGATCATCTCTGAACATCTCATAAACTCTGCTACCTAATCACATTGGAAAATAGTGTTCTAGTTAACAAAACATTCTGGGAGTTTTCACTGAGATTCCCGCGTTCCCCAACTGTTGATTAGTAAATATATATAAAATAATAAGATTCATTCCTGGGCCAGGTGCAGTGGCTCACACCTGTAATCCCAGCACTTTGGGTGGCCAAGGTGGGAGGATCACTTGAGCCCAGGAGTTTGAGACCAGTCTGGATAACGTAGGGAGACCCCATCTCTATAAAAAATAATTAGCAGGGCATGATGGTGCACACCTATAGTCCCAGCTACTCCAGGGGCTGAAGCAAGAGGCTTGCTTCAGCCCAGAAGGTCAAAGCTGCAGTGAGCTGTGATCAAAACACTGCAGTCCAGCCTGGGAAACAGAGTGAGACCCTGTCTCAAAAAAAAAAAAAAAAAAAATTCATCTCTATGGAAACAAATCAATTTTATTTTATAGCTACACCGGTACCTCCTATGAAAGCTGTCACTGGGCTAAAAAAAATCTAGATTTTTGTTCAACAGTAAAAGGGCTCAACAAACAAATGCTTATTCCAAGTGTAGCTTTTATGTATTCTGAGCTGATACAGCCCTAATATCCCAAATAACAAAGAGAATAAAAGTAGACAGGTTTTTAAATGTCTCAAGTAAAACCCTCAATCCTTCGGTGCAAAACAGACAAAACAGAACATACCAAAGGGTATTTAAAAATAAAAATTTGCCCTTAAAACAGCTAAGCTGTAAAAGACAGTTATACCGTATTGAAAAAAAATTGATATTTTAAAAACAATAACGATCTGCTTCTAATAATGGCTGAGTTAGTTCCTATTGGACTAACCCTCTGCATCTAACAAACTCTGGCCAAAACAGAAAAAACAAACTACCTAAAGGCACCAGAAAAAAAAAAAAAAAAAAAGGCATTTACTTTGGAGAATTGTCAGTACTTTAAAAGATGGGAATAGCACTAAAAGCTAAAAGCTACAAAAAAAAAAAAAGTTTCCCCTTTTTGTAGCTTTTAGCCTGAAGATAGAGCCAGTCCATGAAATACGCGGCAGCTAAAATTTGAATTAAAAACCTAGTCTTTTTTTTTCCCCTACAAAGGACAAGGTCTCTCACTCTGATACCCACGCTGAAGTGCAGTAGGTATAATCATAGCTCACTGCAGCCTCAAACTCCTGGACTTACGGAGTCCTCCTGCCTCAGCCTTCTGAGTAGCTAGGACTATATGCATGTGTCACCATTCCTGGCTAATTTTTTCTAATTTTTAATTTAAGAGATGGGGTTTACTATGTTTGCCCAGGCTGGTTTTGAACTCCTGGCCTCAAGCAGTTCTCCTGCCTTGGCCTACCAAAGCGCTGGGATTACAAGCGTGAGCCATTGCACCTGGCCAAAACCCACAGTCTTTCTGGCTTGACTTGAAGAATGAGAAGAGAGTTAGGGGCCATTACAATCCCAGGAAGTTAGAAAGGGAAAACCCCTAAAAAGAGAGAGTCAGAGAGAAGAGGGCCAAAATTCTCTGTAAACTCAGCCCAAATGTCTGGTTGACCTCTGAACTATGCATGCCCAGAGCAGACTCCAAACAATGCAGCTAAAGCTAAAATCTAAAAAGCTAAAATCTAAAAAGCTAAAATTGAGATTTAAGCTATTGCCCAGAGCAAAGAAGAACGAGTTTGAAATTTTGAGTTCCACCAAAGTAAATGTCTGCTAAAGCAAGCAAGCAAAAACAAGCAAAACAATCTTTGGAAGAATATAACAGAATCTGGTCTACACCGCATAACGTTCGTAATGTGCAGGATAACTGACAAAATTAAAAGCAAAGCAAAGAAAATGTAACCCATTTTCAAAAGAAAGACAATTAATGGAGACCAACTCTGAGATGTCTCAGATGTTAGAATTAAAAGGTTTTAGGGTTTCTGTTTGTTTTTTGAGACAAGCTCTTGCTCTGCTGCTCAGGCTGGAGTGCAGTAGCATGATGATAGCTCACTGGAGTCTTGTCCTCCTAGACTCAAGCAATTCTCCCACCTCAGCCTCCTGAGTAGCTGGGACCACAGGCATGCACCACTACACTCAGCTAATTTTTTACTTTTTGTGGAGGTGGGGTCTCTCTAGATTGCCCAGGCTGGTCTCAAACTCCTGGGCTCAAGACATCCTCCCACTTCGGCCTCCCAAAGTGCTGGGATTACAGGCCTGAGTTACTGCACCCAGCCAGAATGCAAGATTCATAAGCAACTAATATAACAACGCTCAATGTAAAAGAAGATACTGTCACAATGAATGAAAGATAGGATACCTTGGTAGAGAATCAGAAACTATAAAAAAGAACCAGGCTGGGTACAGTGGCTCACATCTGTAATCCCAACAGTCTGGGAGGCCAAGGCAGGAGGATCGCTTCAGCCCACGAGTTCAAGACCAGCCTGGGCAACATGGCAAAATCCCATCTGTACAAAAAATTTTAAAAATATATAGAATTGTACACTTTAAAAGGGTGAATTAAATAATGTGCAAAATATGCTGATATAACCTTTTTTTTTTTAATAAAAAAGAAGTTCTGGGGCAGGCATAGTGGCTCACACCTGTAATCCCAGCACTTTGGGAGGCCGAGGTGGGAGAATCACTTGAGGCCAGGAATTTGGGACCAGCCTGGGTAACACAGCAAGACCCCCATCTCTACAGAAAAAAAAATAAAAAATTAGCCAGGCGTGGTGGCATGTGCCTGTGGTCCTAGCAAGATGGGAGGACTGCTTGAGCCCAGGAGTTCAAGGGTACAGTGAGCTACGATCATATCACTGAACTCTAGCCTGGGCAACGGAGTGAGATCCTCTTATCTAAATAAATAAATAGTTCTAAAACTGAAAAATACGGTATCTGAAAAAAAAAAACTTTAAACCACTGGATAAACTTAACAGCTTAATGGAAGATAATAGGACAAAATGCAAGTGAACTTAAAGATAAAGCAATACTGTTCTCACTCATAGGTGGGAATTGAACAATGAGAACACTTAGACACAGGGTGAGGAACATCACACACCGTGGCCTGTCATGTGGTGGGGGGATGGGGGAGGGATAGCATTAGGAGAAATACTTAATGTAAATAACGAGTTAATGGGTGCAGCAAACCAACACGGCACATGTATACATATGTGACAAACCTGCACATTGTGCACATGTACCCTAGAACTTAAAGTATAATTTAAAAAAAGATAAAGCAATACAAAGTACCCAATCTAAAGAACAAAGAGAAAAAAAGATATAAAGAAACAAAAGCCCAAATATGAAATTAAGAAAACAATTCTATTTACGATAGCAACTTGTACTCTATAAAGTGTAAAATGAAAAAAATTAGAAAATAAATGAAAATGTTCATGCATCATAAGAGTAAATATTGTTAAAACACTAATATTTCCCAAATGTATACACAGATTCAACACAATTGCTACCAAAATCCCAGCTGGCTTTTTTTTTTTTTTTGTAAACATTGACAGACTGGTCCTAAAATTCATATGGAAATGCAAGAGACTCAGAATAACCAAAACAATCTTGAAAAACAGGAACAAAGTTGGAGGCTCATGCATCTTGATTTCAGAACTTACTACAATGTAACAATAATTAAGACAATGTGGTACTTGCTTAAGAACAGACATCAATGGAATAGAATTAAGAGTCCTGAAATAAACCTATGTGTCGGTCAACTGATTTTTGACAAGGGTTCCAGAGCAATATAAACCTATGTGTCGGTCAACTGATGTTTGACAAGGGTTCCAGAGCAATTCAATGGGAAAGAGAACAGTATTTTCTACAAACAGTGTTGAGACAACAGGATAGCCACATGCAAAAGAATGAAGTTGGACTCTTAACCTCAAAACATATACAAAAAAAAACTCAAAATCGATAAAAGAACTAAAAACGAAAGCTATAAAACTCTCAGAAGAAAACAGAGGTAAATGAGCTTGAATTTGGCAAGTTTCTTACATATAATACCAAAAACTTGAGAAACAAACAAAACAATACAAAAAAAAACTGGACTTCATAATAATTAAAAACTTTCATGCTTCTTACCAGAGAGGAAATGAAAAGATAACCTATAGAGCAGTAGAAAATATGTGTAAATCAGGCTGGGCGTGATGGCTTATGCCTGTAATCCCAACACTTTGGGAAGCCAAGGCTGGTGGATCACCTGAGGTCAGGAGTGCGAGACCAGCCTAGCCAAGATAGTGAAACCCCATCTCTACTAAAAATTTAAAAATTAGCTGGGTGTGGGGGCAGGTGCCAGTAATCCCAGCTACTGCGGGAAGGAGCCGAGGCAGGAGAATCATTTGAACTCAGGAGGTGGAGGTTGCAGTGAGCAGAGATCACACCACTGCACTCCAGCCTGGGTGATGGAGTGACACTCTGTCTCAAAAAAAAAAAAAAGAAAAAGAAAAAAAAAAGAAAAAAGGAAACGTGTAAATCACATATCTGGTAAGAAGCCTGTATTGAGAACATATACTCCTACAACTCATAAAAACGGCAAATAACCCAATGAAAAACGTGCAACTTACATGAACTGACATTTCTCTAAAGAAGGTATACAAATGGTCAATACATGAAATGAAGTTCAACGTTATTGGACATCAGGGAAATTCAAATCAAAATCACAATGAGATATCACTTCACATCATTAGTATGGCTATAATCAAAACATCAGATAATAACAACTGTCACAAAAAGATGTTGAGAAATCGAACGTAAAATAGCAGAGCCACTTTGGAAAACTCTGGCAGTTTCTCAAATGGTAAAATACAGTTACCATATGAGCCAGTAATTCCACTCCTAGGTATCTACCTGAGGGAAATTAAAACGTATGTCCAAACAAAAACTTGTACATGAATTTTTACAGCAGTATCCTCTCCTCCCTTCCCCTCCCCTTGCCCTCCCCTCCCCTCCCTTCCCTTCCCTTTCTTTCTCTTTTTTTTAGACGGAGTTTCGCTCTTGTTGCCCAGGCTGAAGTGCAATGGAGTGATCTCGGGTCACCGCAACCTCTGCCTCCTGGGTTCAAGAGATTCTCCTGCCTCAGCCTCTCGAGTAGCTGGGATTACAGGCATGCGTCACCACGCCTGGCTAATTTTTGTATTTTTAGTAGAAACGGGGTTTCTCCATGTTGGTCAGGCTGGTCTCAAACTCCTGACCTCAGCTGATCACCCACCTCGGCCTCCCAGCAGTATTTTTCAAAACAGATAAAAGGTAGAAACAACCCAAATGTCCATTAACTAATGAAAGGCTTTTACAAATTGTGGTATTCATACAATGGAATATTATTTGGCCATAAAATGAAATACTACCACAACATATCCATTAGGATGGCAACTATCAAAAAACAGAAAATAAGAGTTGGCAAGGATGTAGAGAAATTGGAACCCTTGTGTACTGTTGGTAGAAATGTAAAATGATGCAGCTGTTAGGGAAAATTGAATGGCAGCTCCTCAAAAAATTAAAAATAGAATGACCATCTGATCCAGCAATTTACTTCTGGGTACATACCCCAAAGAACTGAAAGCAGTAACTCAAACAGGTATTTGTACATCCATGTTCACAGTAGCATTATTCACAACAGTCAAAATGTGGAATAAGCCTGTGTCCACTGACGGATGAATGGATAAAATTTATATACATACAATGGACTATTATTCAGCCTTAAAAAGAAAGGAAATTCTGTCCTATACTACAACACAGATGAACCTTGAGGACATCATGTTAAGTGAAATAAGCCCATCACAAGAAGACAAACACTGTAGGACTCACTTACATGGGGCATCTAGAGTAGTCAAATTCATGGAGACAGAAAGAATGGTGGTTGCCAGGGGCTGGGGAAAGGGGGAAATGGGGATTTGACGTTTAATAGGTAGTTTCAGTTTTGCATGATGAAGACTTCTGGAGACTGGCTGCACAACAATGTGACTGTACTTAACATTACTAAACTTAAGTTTTAAAAATGGTTAAGGATGGTAAATTTTTTGTTATATATATATTACCACAATTTTAAAAACCTGATACATCCCTTAACAGTAATAAAATTTAGAAAAGGAAAAAAAAGTACTGATATACGCTGTCATATAGATGAACCTTGAAAATATTCTCTTAGGTAAAAAAAGCCACTCACAAAAGACCACATATTGTATGATTCCATTTACCAGCCACATGCCATTTAATGATGAGTACATTCCGAGAAATGTATCATTCAGTGATTTTGTGGTTGTGTCAACATCACAGTGTACTTACACAAACCTAGATCAGACAGCCTACAACACAGCTACACTGTATGGTATAGCCTGTTGCTCCTAGGCTACAAACCTGTATAGCATGTTACTAAATACTGTAGGCAACTGTAACACAACGGTAAGTATTCATATATCTAAACATAGAAAAGGTACAGTAAAAACGCAGTCCTAGTCTGCTGCTGACTTAAATGCTGTTATGTGGTATGTGACCAAACATAAAATGCTGAGAATAAGCAAATCTAAAGAGACCAAAAGTAGACTCGTGGTTGCTGGGAAGAGGAGGGAAGGAAGTAAGAGGATAAAAGGGTGATAGCTAAGGATATGGGGTTTCTTCTTAAAGTGACGAAAGTGTTCTAAAATTGACTGTGGTGATAGTTACACATACCTGTAAGTATACTAAAAACCACTGAATTGTACACTTTAAATGATGAATTGTATAACGTATAAATTATATCTCAATAAAGCTGCTTGAAAATTTTTTTAAAGATTGGTCTACCCAGGACGGAAAAACACTAGGCATCCAAAAGACTGCTTGATCACAACCCCAATACACTTACACAGAGCCTAAAATTGGTCCTCTCATTCCAGGCGAAGTCCTATTGAGGGAAATAATCTACACAACCAGCTGCAAAGGAAACCCAGACCAGTATGTATACTAATCATATATGGTGTCATTAATACATATGAGGGGACAAACACAGATCAACATTTAAAGAAAACTTAACTACGGGGTTTTAAACAAGCACTGTTCAGCAAGCTGTGACTTATTAGCACTAAAAAACTGAGCTCCCAAGAAACTGCAGTTCCCAATCCTGGTTACATATCAGAATCACCTATAGTACTTTTCTTTTTTTTTTTTTTTTTTTTTTTTTGAGACAGAGTTTCACTCTCGTCACCCAGGCTGGAGTGCAATGGCATGATCTCAGCTCACTGCAACCTCCACCTCCCGGGTTCAAGCCATTCTCCTGTCTCAGCCTCCAGAGTAGCTGAGATTACAGGCACCTGCCTCCACACCCAGCTAATTTTCATATTTTTAGTAGAGACAGGGTTTCACCATGTTGGCCAGGCTGGTCTTGAACTCCCGATCTCAGGTGAACTGCCCGTCTCGTCCTCCCAAAGTGCTGGGACTATAGGTGTGAGCCACCACACTGAGCCGGGATTTTCTTTCTTTCTTTTTTTTTTTTGAGACGGAGTCTTGCTCTGTCGCCCAGGCTGGAGTGCAGTGGCGCAATCTCGGCTCACTGCAAGCTCCGCCTCCCGGGTTCATGCCATTCTCCTGCCTCAGCCTCTCTGAGTAGCTGGGACTACAGGCGCCTGCCACCACGCCCGGCTAATTTTTTTTTTGTATTTTTAGTAGAGATGGGGTTTCACCGTGGTCTTGATCTCCTGACCTCGTGATCTGCCCGCCTTGGCCTCCCAAAGTGCTGGGATTACAGGCGTGAGCCACCGTGCCTGAGCCGGGCTTTTCTTTGAAATACAATTACCTAGACTTCTTCATAGATCTATGAAATCAGAATACGGCAAAACCGAAACATACATAATTTTGATCTCTGATAACATCCATGAGTACACTAGTAAAGTTAGTAAACTTACTATTTAGTGATATAAATGAAAAGTTTTTGAAGAGCTTTACCTCCATTATTAGAAAAACTATGCTTTTCCAAACTTAAGCAAATTATCCTCTTAATTCTCTGCAAAAATAACTAGATTTTTTAATAGAAACCATACTAAACAAGATGAGTATTTGACATTTTTTATGATAAAAAAGTGACTATATTAATAAGGCTCTAAATGACGATTAATTAGCAACAGAGTGTTATTGTTTTGTTTTTTAGTCAAAAAGGCAACTTATTTACTTACAAAAATCCATTTAAAACATCAAGGTTTTTCCCCACTCCAGGCCATTATCTTGAATGGCCAAAACATTTATTTTATATTCACACAGATTCTATAAGTTTAAAAATATTAGGACAATACCTATCCAGGTCTTTTTTTCTTCTTATTTTGAGACGGAGTCTACCTCTGTTGCCCAGGCTGGAGTGCAGTGGCATGATCTCGGCTCACTGCAACCTCCGCCTCCCAAGTTCAAGCAATTCTCCTGCCTCAGCCTCACAGGTAGCTGGCATTACAGGCGTTCGCCACCACGCCCGGCTAATTTTTGTATTTTTAGTAGAGACAGGGTTTCGCCATGTTGGCTAGGCTGCTCTCGAACTCCTGACCTCAGGTGATCCGCCCACCTCGGCCTCTCAAAGTGCTGGGATGACAGGCGTGAATACCTATCCAAGTCTTATTTTACACTCGTAGTTTTTGCTTTGGACACCAGCATGAGTAAACCCAATAATACCAGAAATATGTGATAAAAACAAAACAATCAATCTCTCAAATTTCCAGAATTGTGAAAACATTACCACAATCTGTACTAATCCTGATTTTATAATATATGAAACTGGGGCTCTTCGGGAACACTTTATAATTTCTATACTACATAATAAAACTGTTGCTGAAATATTAATATGTATCAACTAATGGTGCACATATTCACTTAAAGGAGGAAAAATACTCATACTGTAGCTTTAAACCAAATACTGCTGGGTTACCTTCCCCATTCATAGCATCCCCCGCCACTTGCAAACTTCAGTTCATTTACATTGCATGACACGTTAGTTTATGTGTGACTAATGAACAGCAAACCAAGTGACAAATTAGTTTGAAAAAACAAATTTTAGACTTTGTTCTCAGAACCACTACAGACCTGATTTTTCATCTTGGACTTCAAATTCGGCACCAGCAGATCCCAGGAGTGATGCACCATGTTGTAACAATCTACATATATCAAATCTGTCAAAATTCAATCGCTCTGTAGTAGGTGAATCTTCCATAGAACTTTCGGAAGTAGGTTCTACATGAGGTTTAAAAATATTAATTTGACCATATAGCCAAAGTGCGGAATGAAAGAAAATAGCGTATCATTACTTGGGTTGCATGGGTTACACGCAACACACACACACACACACACACACACACACACACTTTTTTTTTTAAGAAGTGAGGTCTTGCTCTGTTGCCCAGGCCGGAATGTAGTGGCATAATCACAGCTCACTGTATCCTCGAACTCCTGGGATCAAGGACTCCTTCTGCCTCAGCCTCCAGAGTAGCTAGGACTACAGGTGCACACAACCATGCCTAGTAAGTGTTTTTTATTTATTTTTGTAGAGACAAGGGTCTCACCATCTTGCCCCAGGCTGGTCTCAAACTCTGGGGCTCAAGTAATCCTCCTGCCTCAACTTCCAAAAGTGCTGGAATTTACAGGCATGAGCCACTGTACCCGGATAGTAATATTTCGGGAAAAGTAAAAGTGGAGGAAGTAGAAAAGCTACTGTGGGTTTATGATCAGTTCTTAGTTGTCTTTGAATAAGTTGGTGGTTCCTTTTCCACAGGCCATCAGATGTTAGTGAGTATACATGTAACTGTGTCCAACCACAAAAGCAAAATGTTATTTATATAAAGAAATGCATTCCCATGTTAAAATGTATATGTTAAATATCATGCTGTCTCCACTTACTGTTAGAGTTTAAAAATACCAAGGTAACAGCACGAGTTTATTATAGTGCTCAGTTAGAAGACAAAAATATTCACAGAATGTATTCATGAATAAGGCTAATAAGAATCATCCCTCCCCATACCTGAGGAACAGGCTGAGCCACAAAGCAACTATGCATTCAACAGGACTCAGTTCCCATACTCTGGGCAAATAAGAATCTCCTGGTAACTTGCTAAAATCATATATCCATGTGAGGTCTAAAAACATATATAACATGTTCTGTATTCCTTCCTCAAAAAGCTATACGTTATAAATGTTAAAATATAATTACTTACTGACTTAATAGTTTGTTTAGCTGGCATCTGCATGAAATTCATCTGTAAACTAAAGTATAACTGCTTAACTTAAAAGGAATTTCTATTAGTATTTTAAGTTTTCTAGTGATGATAAGCAAATTCATTTACTAAAAATTTTAAAGCTAGTTAAAAATTTAATGCTAGCTTAATACTAGTTTTTTTTTTTAAAATTTAGTCTTTGAAAAATGGAACTAAGTTGTACCATCTTTGCGTACCAAACTAAGTGGGGATAACAAGCTGAAAAGGAAAAGGCTCTTTTCTAAAACAAGTTATAACTTCTCTAGTCACACATTTCATTTAATGAGAGAAGACAAATTAACAAAATAACTCAAAATAACAGGTATCAGCAAATATAAAGCAACAGTTTCAGGCAAGCTAAGATTTATGATAAAAGTGATGTTATTAAAGTGAGTTGAGGCCGGGCACAGTGGCTCATGCCTGTAATCCCAGCACTTTGGAGGCTGAGGTGGGCCTCAGCTTGAGACTAAATCATGCTTGAGTTTGACTAAATTCAAACCCCGCCCCCCTGAGCCTGGCCAACAAAGCAAAACCCAATCTCTACTAAAAATACAAAATTAGCTGGACATGGTGGTGCACACCTGTAATCCCAGCTACTTGGGAGGCTGAGGCACGAGAATCGCTTGAACCCAGGAGGCGGAAGCTGCAGTGAGCCAAGACTGCGCCACTGCACTCCAGCCTGGGTGACACAGTGAGACTCTGCCTCAAAAAAATAAAATAAAAGTCAGTTGAAAACGAATCTAGTTGTACCATTAAATTTTGATTTAATTAAAATGGGCAACTTTCCAGCTTTTCAAAAGATATAATTTGTTTTTAAATGTCATTACAGGCAATCAGAACACATTTTTTCCCACTACAAGAAATCCAAAAAAGGGCACATAAAAAACAAGACTTAACATTCCAAATATCCATATATAATTGTGCTTAAATGCAGAAAATAACTACCCTATACTATTCTCCCAGCAACAAGAAAAAAATAGACTTTCAAATATTTACATTGTACTGATTTAACTTCTTTTTTTTTAGAATGTCAATTACTTGAAGGGAAGTAATAACCCTTGTAAATCAAGCATACTATAGAATTTGTAATTTAAAATGTATACAAAAACATTTTCTATATCCAGTAGTTTTTTTTTTTTAATATGGTGAAAAATCACCTTATTCACTATCATTTCCTGACAAAGCTGTACCTAAAAGCGTGGAAATTAAGACTTTAAAACTGAAATTATTAAAATACAAAATGCATACTATAATTAATTCTACAGTTAGGTTTTTACTTAAAACTACTTTCTCCACTTAAAAGCACCTTGTCTGGCTCTCGGCACTGGATTCCACTCAGGTACATTTTTCACTATAGCTTCAACAGCTTGTCCTGCTGCGATCCGGGTATCCCAATTTGCACTCCTTAAATATATCAACACCTTAAAAATTATAAAATAAAAGTTACGTATACAAAAATATTGTTTGCGCAAGGTAGCCAGAACAGAGAAATACAAATTTACTTGTTATTAATGTATAATTTGGCAGCCACCCAAATACATATAAAACACCTTAGAATTATTAAATTCATTTACAAGATTCTATCATTCACAGAAAAATCACTACCACCTTAAAAAGGGGATTTAAGAAACCTGTGGCTAGGCACAGTGGCTCATGCCTATAATCCCAGAACTTTGGGAGGCCAAGGTGGGCAGATCACCTGAGGTCAGGAGTTCAAGATCAGCTTGGCCAACATGGTGAAACTCCATCTCTACAAAAAATACAAAATTAGCCAGGCACGGTGGCACGTGCTTGTCATCCTGGCTACCTGGGAGGCTGAGACAGGAGAATCACTTGAACCTGGGAGGCAGAGGTTGCGGTGAGCCGAGACAGTGCCACTGCACTCCAACCTGGGCAACAAGAGCAACTCTGTCTCAAAAAAAAAAAAAAAAAAGAAAAGAAATTTGTAATAAAAGAATGTTTAACTGCATTTTAAAAATAACAGCCATTTGGCCGGGCGCGGTGGCTCACGCTTGTAATCCCAGCACTTTGGGAGGCTGAGGCGGGCGGATCACGAGGTCAGGAGATCAAGACCACGGTGAAACCCCGTCTCTATTAGCCGGGCGTGGTGGCGGGCGCCTGTAGTCCCAGCTACTCGGAGGGGCTGAGGCAGGAGAACGGCGTGAACCCAGGAGGCAGAGCTAGCAGTGAGCCAAGATCGTGCCACTGCACTCCAGCCTGGGTGACAGAGCGAGACTCCGTCTCAAACAAAAACAAAAACAAAAAAAAAACAGCCATTTAACATACTAAAAAGCAAAGTACATATTATTCATTAAGTCCCATTACTTAATACAAAGAATTGAAAGTTACAAAAACTCAAGTTCAGTATGGTTGTAAGATATAAGATCAATACACAAAATCAATTGTTATTTCCACGTATTAAACAATCTGAAAATGAAATTAAGAAAATCATGCCATTTACAGTAGCATCAGAATGTAGAAAATACTTAAGAATAAATTTATCAGAAGCAGTGTATGACTTGTACAATGAAAGCTACAAAACACTAAAAATATTGTTGAAGAAATTAAAGATCTAAATAGACACCTTGTGTTCACAGATTCAAAGACTGAAGATTGTTACAACAGTAATATATTCTAAATTAATCAAGAGATTCAACACAATTCCTATCAAAATCCCAACTTTTTTTTTTTTTTTTTGCAGAAATGGATAAGCTGATCCTAAAATGTATATGCAAATGCAAGGGACTCAGAATTACCAAAACAATCTTGAAAAATAAAATTTAGTAGACTCACACTTTTTTTATTTTTATTTTTTAGAGATGGGCTCTCTATGGTACCCAGACTGAAATGCAGTGTCTTAGTCACAGGTGCAATCATAGCACACTGCAGCCTCAAACTCTTGGCCTCAAGCTATTCTCCTGTCTCAGTCTCTTGAGTAGCTGTGCCTACAGGCATGTACCACCACACTCGAAAACATACACTTCTTGACTTCAAAACTTTCTACAAAGCAACAGTAATCAAGACAGTGTGGTACTGGCAAAATGACAGACATACAAATCAGTGGAACAGAATTAAGAGTTCATAAACAACCTATGTCTATGGTCAACTGACTTTCAACAAAGGTGTTGAGACAATTCAATGGAGAAGTCTTTTCAATAAATGGTGGTGGGATAACTGGAAAGCCACATGTAAAAGAATGATGTTGAACACCCACCTCATAACATACACAAAAATTAACTAAAAAAACTGACCACAGAACCCAAAAGTAAGAGCTAAAACTATAAAACTCTTAGAGGAGAACTTAGGGGTAAATCTTTGTCACCTTGGATTAGGCAATGGTTTCTTAGATATGACACCAAAAGCAGAAGTGATGTTCAAGAAAGTAAAAAGCTCATAGAAGAGTATATTTCCAAATCAAATACCTATTTCCTAATCATATACCTCTGTATAGTTTGGATACCTTGTATATGAAGAACTATACCATACGAAGAACTTTCGCAACTCATAATAAAACGACGAATAACCCAATTTTAAAATGGGCAAGGGATCTGAGTAGACATTTCTCCAAAGAAGATATACAAATGTATTGCTTCTCTGCTTTTTGGCTAAGATCAAGTGAAGACATGCAAATGAATAATAAATACATATGCCTGATATCATTAGTCATCAAGGAAATGCAAATCAAACCCCTTCATATCCAGTAGGATAGCTACAATCAAAAAGTCAGTTAAGAAGTATTGACGAGGATGTGGAGAAATCTAAGTTCTCATACACTACTGTTGAAAACACAAATAATGGGACCATTTTGGAAAATAGTTTGGCAGTTCCTCATAAAGTTACCATATGGTACAGTAATTCTACTCCCAGGTATATATATACTCTGGAGAATGGAAAAAACCTCCAAAATTTTGTACACAAATTTTCATAGCAGCATTTTTCATAATACAGTAGCCAAAAAGTGAAAACAACCCAAATATTCATCAACCAAAAAATCAGTAAGATGTACACATGTATACCCACGCAATGGAATATTATTTGGCAATAAAAATGAATATACATGCTACAATATAAAAACATTATTTTGAGCAAAAGAAATCAATCACAATAGATTACAATTCATTTTATATAAAATGTTCAGGATAGGCAAATCTTCCTACAAAGTTTAGTGGTTCTCGAGGATCTAGACATGAGTGAAGGAGTATTGAAGAGTGACTGCTAGTAGGTATGAGGTTTCTTTTTGTGGTGATAAAATGTTCTAAAATTAGAGTATGGTAATGGCTACTGTACACAACGTTAATATACTAAATACCACTAAATTGACACTCATGGTATGTAAATTATATTTCAATAAAGCTGTTTAAGAAACAAAACTGGCCGGGTGCGGTGGCTCACACCTGCAATCCCAGCACTTTGGGAGGCCGAGGTGGGAGGATCACGAGGTCAAGAGATCAAGACCATCCTGGCCAACATGGTGAACCCCGTCTCTACTAAAAATACAAAAATTAGCTGGGCATGGTGGTGTGTGCCTGTAGTCCCAGCTACTCGGGAGGCTAAGGCAGGAGAATCGCTTGAACCCAGGAGGCAGAGGTTGCAGTGAGCCGAGATCATGCCACTGCACTCCAGTCTGAGACTCCGTCTCAAAAAAAAAAAGAAACAAAACCATCAGGCAACAGGAAAACGCTGACAGCCAAGGAAAAAGGAAAGATGGTGAGACAGTGCTAAAGGCAAACTTTGCCTCTTTGGGAATGATTTGATGGTAGCCAATATGCTGAGGTCTGAGTGAAGAAGACCAGAACTCACTTGGAAGGCTGGTAAACTTTTCTCAGTTCAGCACAGATGGGGTCTGTTCATTGTTTTACAGTTTCAGGTCATTCAGTCCTCCGTTTCCTCCCTTGGGCTGAGGAGAAGAAATGTGTTGCCTCTCTCTGTCTCCACCTTACACACGAATACTGCCTAATACGCATCCTTCTTCATTCTAAGAACGTGGAGCCTGTAGGTATCAAATCACTGTCTCTCCATCTACATCCTAGTTAGAAAGTTCTGATAATATCTAAGTGGGAATTATGTTGGAAAGAGAGTCACTGTTAGTCCTTGTGGTAGCAACCACACAGTACAGATGTGTGTATGTTGAGAAAGGGCTTAGAACTTCCACTCATACTCTGTAACAGAGATGGGCAGATGAGAATGAAAAAAGGGGGTCAAACTGAAAAGAGAGAGAGATCCTGGGGCTCCCAATATCTGGGCAATCACATTGCTCCCCTACCCTATCCTGTATCTACCTCCCCAACTCCCCTCCTACACAAAGCACTCCTGCTTTACTCTGCACATCAGGAAATTAAATGTGTAGAATTTGCCACTTATTATGATACAGGTACACTTCAATAAGCATACAGAGTTCAGTAAAAATACAGCAGTTACTTAAGGGAAGAAAATGGACTAGGATTATGAAAACACTGATCCACCAAAGCAGAAAGCCTCCATTTTCAAACAGCTGATAACTAAGAATGTAACAAGACTCCAGCTTCTCATGTATTTCAATCATTGCCCATGAGTACTCATCCATTTGAAGACTACCAACTATGATATAATTATTAGTCATTAAGAACAAGTTAGACCACTAACAAACCAGATAAACAACTTAGTTCATTACCAAACTGGGACAGATTCAAATTTGTGCCAAAGGCAAAAGGATCTATACTCAAATCCCTTAAACTACTAAACTTGATTTAAAAAAAAAAAAAAGTTTAAGTCTTGTGACCAAAAAAAAAAAAAAATAGCAAAAATGTTTAAAAATTAAGATGATGTTTACCTTTATTTTCGTGTTCCTATTCATGAATAAGTCTCTACAATTGTATTATGCTAAAAGAAAAAAAAAGTTCTTACTTTAGACAGGAGATTATTTAGTTCATGGGGATGAAGCTTCACCACTTCTCCAAGTTGCTGTGCAGCAGCTTTTCTTGTAACAGGAGTAGTGCCAGTATCCAGTAAAATAAAAAGGCGATCGAGCCTGAAATAACAAAAATACAATGGTTATTCTGAAATGTTTTTCCTCATATGCACAAGTTTGAGTCAATAAATGTACTGAGCAGATGCTACAAATGAAGACCTAGGCTAACATAAATGAGCCCCGGAAGGACATTATGGTGAAATAAGCCAGACACGGAAAGATAAATGCTGCATATTCTCACTCATAAATGGAAGCTAAAAAGTCGATCTCATAGAAGTCAAGAGTAGAATAGTGTTTACTAGCGGCTGGGAAGGGTAGGAAAGGCAAGAGGGATGGGGGAGGCTGGTTAACCTTCTATTTGCAGCTAAATAGAAGCAACAAGTTCTAGTGTTCTGTGGCACTGCAGAGTGACTAAACAACAATTTACCGTATATTTTCAAATAGCCAGAAGAGAGGCATTTTGAATGTTCCCAATACGAAGAAACGGTAAATGTTTAAGGTGAATAATATGCTAATATGATCATTACATTGTATATGTGTATGAAAATATCACACTGTATCCCCATAATAATGTACAATTATCTGTCAATTAAAATAATACTTTTTCTAAAATGGCAAAAATAAAAATAAAAGTGACCTATGCTAGGACTACAAGAGATGCCTAATCGCTACTTTTAAGGAACTTGCTACTGGGTTTGAGGGGAGCAGGTAAGGTAAGGCAAGTACAATAAGATACACGGCAGAAAAAAAAGTACAAAGTGCTTTGAGGATTATGAAAGAAAGGAGCAAATACTATATCCCCAACTATGTAATACTGAAAAGGCTTCATAAAATAAATGGTGTATGAGATGGATCTTAGTGGTAGAAAAGAATTTTAACACTGGTGGAGATTAGGTGGTGAAAGGGAAAGGGGAAGAAATACCTGGAAGAAGGAAAACAAGAACATAACAATAAGAGAAGGGAGAGTATATTTAGGGAAATGAATAACACAGTTTGGTTGTAATTCAGGGTATACTTAAGAGAAGAGTGGGAGATACAGCTACAGAAGTAGCTGGAACCCTACTGTGGAGACCTTTTAATGAACTTGCAACCATGAAGGTCTTGGGTCAAGAAACTAATAGAACTGAAACTATGCTTTAGGAAGATTAATCTGGCAGCAGTGTGATACATGAAGTAAAATGGGAAGAAACTCAGCTGGGCGTGGTCATGTCTGTAATCCCAGCACTTTGGGAGGTCAAGGTGGGAGGATCACTTGAGGTCAGAAGTTCGAGACCAGCCTGGCCATCACGGTTAAACCCCACCTCTACTAAAAATACAAAAATCAGCCAGGTGTAGTGGCATCCACCTGTAGTCCCAGCTACTAGGGAGGCTGAGGCAGGAGAATTGCTTCTGAACCCGGGAGGCAGAGGTTGTAACGAGCTGAGATCGTACCACTGCACTCCAGCTTGGGTGACAGAGTGAGACTGTGTCTTAAAAAAAACAAAATTAAATCAAAATAGATTAAAGTCTTAAATCTAAGACCTCAAACTATGAAGCTAGTGATACAAAGAGAGTAATACAACACAGTTAATTTCTAATGACATTCTAAAATTAATTTACTTTACACATACACTATGCACAGACATATCCAATCTTTTGACATCATATTTCTCCTTCCTCATTCAAGGCTATCTAAACACTTGCCTTTACCCATTCATTCACTGGCTTTTGCTATAGGATTGGTGAACAGTCAATCAGACAGATAGTAGGACCAAGAAAGGGGAAAAAACGGTTTCTTGACCTACTTTTATCTTGATACCATCCCCCTCCTATCCTCATTCAATTATCCTTTCTCCAATATCTCAGATCAGTGTTACTAATCCATTCCCTTCTTCCAATATGCAGAGCTCTCTCACTACTGAGAAAATAAACTGCTTGATCTCCACTCTCTAGAATACTTTAACTGCCAAGTATCTTGAACAAGTGTTTAATATATCATTTCCTCATCATACACAATTTAATCCATATAAATCGAGGTTCTATCTTTCTATACCAAAATACCACACCTGAAGGTCACCAATGGACTCTTGGGCTCCAAATCCAATAGTTTTTTACAAGGCCAATTTTTCTTGACTCTTCTTTGACACCTGCGACCAGCAAGCACCCCATTCTTGGACAATACCAATACTTTCCTTCCTAAGTTGCACATTATATTACCCTGTTCTCCAAACTCTTCTTTCCTTAGTTCTCTTTTTCTTAATACTCTTAATATGAATATCGGGAGAATACTCATATTCAATCCTTGGCTGCTCAACTCCCATCAGTTTCTCCCTGAGGAAACTGTATACTGTTATTTGTTTAAATTATATCCAGAACAAATAGTCCCCAAATCCAGGCCATCTGAGAGTGCCAGTTTCACACTCCCAACCGCCTTGTCATCCTGTTGCCAGATTAACTTCCTAAAATGCCCTCTGAATAAATCACTACCTTACTCTAAAACTTTCAATGGCTCACACTTATCTACCAGAAAGTAATCCAAAACAAAAAGTATCTCCCAAATGTGGGTATTTCTGGTTTCCACAATTTTGCCTATACTGTTTCCTCCACTCAGAATGTCTCTCACACCCCTCCAAGCTAGGGTTACAGTGGCTCGCCCCTCCGTGAGGGGGTGGTTTCCTGGCCAGTTTCTGCCAGATCGCCAGAATGGTCACTGGTTGGGGTTGCAGTGGGTACGTACTCTGCCTCACTGCAACAGCAGGCAGCTGTGCAGATATAATGACCCCAGGTGAGACTGGGAACTGTTGGTGGGAGGCACAGCTGAGAATATGGGTATATCACCTGGAATTTAACCAGATACACCATTAGAGGTGATATTCAGGTGTGCCTGAGCTTGCCTCCCTAACAAGAGAATAAAATGTGCTAGGGCAAACAAAATATTTTTCTCTTTGTTCAACTTTTCAGCTAGCTCCCATCCATCAAGATCCAGCTGAAGTTCTTCACCTTCTTGAAACCATTTCAAACTACTATGCAACAGAGATTACTTCCTTTTCTGAAACCCACATGAATTCTCATCTTGAACAGCTACTTATTTATTATATTTTTTTGTGGCATCTCTCACATTAATTTGTCATATGAGGTCTAATTTTCCTCATTAGGCTTCATCTCCTTCAATCATTCTTTTTGTCTCGCACAACACTTTGCACAGTATTCAAATATTTGTTATGTAGTTGACATTTACTGTAACTAAAACTATACTTAAGGAAAAGTTCAAGTTTCTTGGGGACAAGTTTAAGAACCAACTTTAAGGAAAGAAGTATTTTATATTACCTTTTTTTTTCCTGCTTCCTTTGAGAAACATCCTTAATCTGTGATAGCAGTATTACATAAAAAACCAGTTGGTAATGTAATGTTTCAGTAAGTGAAAAGATCAGCACAGCTGTACTTCAGCATTCTGAACAAGGCAGTTACGCTTGTCCCAAATAGCAAACTGAAAAATGCCATGCAATAGGCACTGTATTCCTTCAATAATTTCCATCCTTCCTAAACTTTCCTTTGGTCCTCTGCTACCCAGCTTCACTTAGAACTCCTGCCCAAAGACCTGAGACTCCTCTCTAACCTAATTGCTGATCCTGTCCCACAGCCACACAGTTCCTCTTGCCTCTCCTTTTTGCAGATCCTTTTATTCCACTGCCATGTCAGGTCACCTTTGCTCTCCCGCCAGCCAAATGCCCTGAGGGTAGCAGATCAGCTCATTCTCTCATCCATTCCAAGCCTGTTTATCCTCACTTCTTCCACTTTGGATGGTAACCAAAATTGCCTCCCTGAATAGAAAAATGGAGACACACGAATGCTTCTTTGATTCTCTTGACTTAAAGCCACTTTCGTAGTTCTCCATTCCTCTCTCCAGGACAGCAGATTGGACACCACATAAAAGGAAGAACAAAGAGATGAGCAGACAAAGATCTGACAAGAGGGCAGTCTGACCTGTTATCTCAGGGTAGCCAGCTATGAGGCAAGCAGGGTAAGCATCAGGGCCAGGCCACAATGGAAAAGGCTGGTACAGTGAACTGGTGGGGAAGAGGAAAAGAACGTGAGACAGAGTCAGTATTATGTTAGAGGGTAGACAGGGCCCTTGGTGAGGGAGAGGTCTGAAGGAATCTAGATGGTCAGAAGAGAAGGGAAAGTTAAAAGGAGGGCTGACTGAGGGAACACAGTACTTACTCCCATACTATTGGCTAAAACCTCTGTTGCACACAGCTAGCAGGAAAAAATAACATTCTTCATTCTCTGAAGGACAGACAGACAGATGGAGGAGACACAGGTAACAGACGTCAAGTTGCATGGAAGGTACCAAAGACTATAGAAGAATAAGTAAAACACAAGAAAATTATATTTTATAATATCCACTGGTTATAAATTTATTGAGTAAGAAATCTGGCCCATTTTCAATCTGGATGTCAATTCCGAGAAATAACTAAACAAGATATGATTCATGTAACCTGTGATTTCAGGCAACTGTTCTAAAGACTGCCTAGAAAAAGAAAAGAGTACACAGAAGTTAGTAGAGGTTATGCTAGCAGTTGCAATCTAACCCCTCTCCTCTCCAGATGTTTGCATTATGTTAATTCGTTACAGTAAAGCCATAAAAATAAACAGAAAGAAATGTCATGCATTTTAAACAATAAAACATGTCCTAGATTACTATGTCATAGTTAATAAACAAATACATGCTGTATATCCACTCTAAAACATCTCGGAGGGGGAGGGGCAAAAAGCCTCACTGATAATTTTCGAAATAAATTTAACCTCTCTGATAAATTAGGGAAGGTCAACTGACAGAATACCTCACAAAGATAGCTTTGTGGCCTTAACTAAAAAAGCATGATCAGTCAAGAGTATCCATTTAGTTATACATTTTTTACACGTGGCAAAAGTACAGTAAAATTTTAAATATAGATGATTTGAATGTTTACTTTTCTGTGTTACTCAAGAAATAAGGAAAGATAATGACCATAACTTAGTACAGTGTACAGTGTGTACTTCATACGTGGAACTTAATACAGTGTACGTAGTATCACTAAGGTCAAAAGAAACAACTTCCAACAAATTCTCTAGATTAGTGTTTTTAAACATGTACTTTCTAGGTCATGTTGTGGGTAATTTGAAACTATGTTAATGTTATGTTGTTTTAAACATAAAGATATCACACAGAGCACTAAGAATCAATATGAAGGTGTGAAACCATACCAAAGCCAGGTGTAAGGGCAGGTGCATGCTAGATAAGTTACCCCACTCTACCCTAGACCATAAACTCCATGAGAATGGAGAGTACACTTTTTTCTCGGCTATACCTCTAGCACCTATAACATAGAAAGCACTCAGTAAATATTGGTTAAATGAAGAATGGTGAAAATGTGGGCCGGGCGCGGTGGCTCACGCTTGTAATCCCAGCACGGATCACGAGGTCAGAGATTGAGACCGGGACTCATAAAAAACAAAAAATTACGGGGTGGTGGCGGGCTCATTCCAACAAAAAAAAAAAAAAAAAAAAAAAAAAAAAATGTACAACGAAGCTATGCTATTTCCTTCAAGACATTTTTTTCTACCCTCCATCCCTGATCGAACAACCTATAGCCTCTTGCGTGACTTTATCTTAATGACGAAACACAGTACATCCTAATCTAGGTTCTTTAGCAGAAGTATGGGTGGTTTTAAAACTTCATATTAATACACATTATGTATTATATGTAAACTCCATAATACATTTTAAAATGTATTTTTAAGTGGTTAAAATAGTCTATTTTTATGTGTGTGTCACAATTAAAAAATTTTTTAAATAATACTTCAAACAAGTACCTTGAGAAATATACCAAAGAAATAAGGAGGAATTTACCATTGGGATTGAAATGGAAAAGCTTTGATAATGCCTCTTCTACTTTTTCTAGTTTATCTCTAAATTTTTTAAAGTATGAGATATTTGATAAATTATAATTTACAATTGTGCCTTCTGTCATCTTATAATGGATTGAAATTAACAATAAGGGCCAGGTGAGGTGGCTCACGCTTGTAATCCCAGCATTTGGGAGGCCAATGTGGGAGGAACGCTTGAGGCAGGAGTTTAAGACCACCCTGGCCAACAAAGAGAGACCCCATCTCTATTTTTAAAAAAGTATTAAAAATAAATTAACAGTCAGGGAGGAATAGGCCTAGAAAACCTGTGTTGTCCTTTATTGGTAATTAAGGTAGTTTTTTCTACATTAACATTTTCCTGTCCAGGATCCACTGAACATCCCCTACATCAAGAAACTTCCTTTTATTTGACAGAATAGGCCTGTTGAAACAATGTTGCTCTGAAGTATCAACAGCGCAAAGAGAAAATTAACAAAATTGAGCAAAGGTCTGCTCATATGTAGCAATTTGTTTCTTCCATAAAAGGATGTGTTTTTGTTTTTTCTGAACCCTTTCTGAACACTGTAACATTTTCAAATACAAAGATGTGTGAGAAATCTAAGGTATGGCTTTTAAAACAGTCATATCATAAGTACTGTCTAGACATTTTAGACATGACCTTTACAGCACAGATCGCTGAGGGAAAACTATATATTTTTGAAACTTTCTCTAGCTGATTAAGGAGAAACTATGTTCCTATTAACTAGCCAATGTACAATGATCAGTTCCATTAATTGTGGCATAAACAGGCAAAGGTAGCAAAAACAAGCTGTTTAAAAAATTGTATTAAGTCATGGTTCCCAACACAGCTACAGATTCCCCACCAATGAATAAACCTAAACCAGGTGCAGTGGCTCACACCTGTAATCCCAGCACTTTAGGGGCAAAGCCACGTGGATCACTGGAGCCCAGGAGTTTGCAACCAGCCTGGGCAACATGATGAAATCCCACTTCTACAAAATATACAAAAAAAATTAGCCAGGCATGGTAGTGTGCATCTGTGTTCCTAGCAACTGGGGAGGCTGAGGTGGGAGGATCACTTGAGCCCGTGATTGTGCCACTGCACTCCAGTTTTCCAGCCTGGAGGACAGAGTGAGACTCTGCCTCCAAAAACAAACAAACAAACAAACAAACAACAAAAATGCCTAAGAAATCCATCTAAGGTTGCTTTTTTGGGGGCAGGGGGGATGGATTCTTGCTCTGTTGCCCAGGCTGGAGGGCAGTGGTGCGATCGCGAAGGTTGCTTTTACTGTTGGTGGCAAAATCCCAACTAAGTAATATATGATAATGAGAAAAAGCCTCACAAAGCAAAATAATGGCATTCAAAGATATAACAATTATTATTTAAATTATTCACAAGAAACACAGAAAGCCTGTAACATATACTAATTTGTTGACTTTGTGGAAGCAAGTCAAGTAGCTAGTGAATGACTTTCCAGCATCCGCATCTTAAGGACAACATTGTTCTCTACTCCTACATTTGGATTTTGGGTCTTTTACTAAGGGTTTAAAAGAGTCATAGCATTTTCCAGTGATATTTCATTGCATGTGACACAGAACTTCAAATGCTATGATTGTATTTACAATTTTAGAGAGTAACAACGTTATTTTTGCAAGATGTAACTCAGCTACAGATCAAGAGTTGGCCATGCATTTCATAATCTGCCACATTCTTACAATTGAAAGTACAGTAAAATCAAGCCTATTAAGCAGGGTCTAAAAAATTTGACCACACAAAATACATCATATCAATTTTGCATTATAAATGGTCATGCTATCACAGAATTTACTGTATTATAAACTTTAAAAAATTATTCTGGCCGGGCTCGGTGGCTCACGCTTGTAATCCCAGCACTTTGGGAGGCCAAGGCGGGTGGACCACGAGGTCAGGAGATCGAGACCACGGTGAAACCCCGTCTCTACTAAAAATACAAAAAAGGCCTCTATTCCAGTACGGAGAGGCTGAGGCAGGAAATGGCTGAACCGGAAGAGTTGCATGAGCCGAGATTGCCCACTGGATTGTTAAAATTAGAAAATGGCCAATATTAAAAGCTATAGTGAAAGTTTTCCTTACTGCAAAAAAAAAAAAAAAAAAGAAAAGAAAAAGAAAAAAGGTAAACTCAAAAGCACTCACTGAAAAACACTGGAAATAGTCTATTATGCACAAATTACGGTAAAATCATACTCCTACAAATGTAGGAGTAGAGAACAATGTTGTCCTTAAGATGTGGATGCTGGAAAGTCAGCTAGTCATTCACTAGCTACTTGACTTGCTTCCACAAAGTCAACCTCAGCAAAAAACAAATTAGTATATGTTACAGGCTTTCTGTGTTTCTTGTGAATAATTTAAATAATAATTGTTATATCTTTGAATACCATTATTTTGCTTTATGAGGCAACTCATATGGCAACTCAAAAGGTATTAAAGCAAGAAGCAAAATCATTCTTTTTTTTTTTTTTAAATGTACTGAACACCCACTAGAAGCCAGGCATTCTGAGGATGGAAAAATCAAAGACACATTTCCTTCTCTCACAGAGTTTATGTTAATCCAGCAAGTAAGAGAACAATTAACCAATTACAAAATATAAATATTATGACTGACAGGAATATGTATTGGTGCAAATAGCTCAGATGAAGTAAAACCAGAGAAAATGTCCTGAACAAGGTGATATATATGCTTAGATAAAAAAACTGAGGCAGGTGGATTGCCTGAGGTCAGGAGTTCCAGGCCAGCCTGACCAACACGGAGAAACCCCATCTCTATTAAAAATACAAAATTAGCCAGGCGTGGTGGTGCATGCCTGTAATCCCAGCTACTCGGGAGGCTGAGGCAGGAGAATCGTTTGAACCCGGGAGGCAGAGGTTACGGTGAGCCAAGAACGCACCATTGCACTCCAGCGCGGGCAACAAGAGCAAAACACCGTCTCAAAAACAAAAACAAAAACAAAAAAACACTAAGGTCAGAACTAGCCATACCCGAGATGGGGCTAAGAAGTGTTCCAAAGATAAAGAATAGGGGGTAAGAAAATGAATTCTGGGGAGGGTGGAGGATAGGAGAGAAGGTGAAGTGGAAGTACAGAGAACTTGACACAAGATGAATCTAAAAAGATGATGCAGGAACCACAAAGGACCTGGTAAGATACGTTTGTTTGGGAATGTGGACTTTATCCTAAGGCAATAGGAAACAACTAAAGCGTATTAATTAGAAAGATTACCATGTTCATGTTCAAATCTGCAAATCAGTAAATAATACGACTGAAGTGAAGAATAGATTGGAATGAGATGCCATGGAAGGCAGGAAAAGGAGAGGCTCCTGTCTTGTACTAAACATGTCTAGTCCAAATACCAAATACACTGATACATAAACTTAATATGAGATTTATCAGGTGATACAATGTTTAAGGGGATGAGTACTTCCTTTCCTAGGGTTGAGTGTATTTTTGTTTTTTTTTTTTGAGACGGAGTCTCGCTCTGTTGCCCAGGCTGGAGTGCAGTGGCGAAATCTTGGCTCACTGCAAGCTCCGCCTCTCGGGTTCACACCATTCTCCTGCCTCAGCTTGGGATTACAGGCGCCAACTGCCACCACGCCCGGCTAATTTTGTTTGCATTTTTAGTAGAGACGGGGTTTCACCGTGTTAGCCAGGATGGTCTTGATCTCCTAACCTCGTGATCCGCCCGCCTCGGCCTCCCAAAGTGCTGGGATTACAGGTGTGAGCCACCGTGCCCGGCCGAGTGTATATTTTCAAAACACTGGATGTAGCTTTACAGTGACAAAAGGGAAGTGTCTCTCTAAAGGTGTCTTGGACTAGAGATGGTGGCATGTTCTAGGATTGTGGTAACTGGTATAGAAAGAAAAATGATCAGCTGCAGAAAGATTAGAAAGGCAAAATATACAGGATTGGATTTGGTAACTGGCTGGACACGGGGAGTGGGAGGAAAAGGGAAGTCAAAGAATATTCTCAAATTTCTTGACCAGACAATTGAGGGAATAATGGTACTAACTTAACTATTTCCCATCTGTTGGAAATTCTGGTGGAAATGTCCTAAAAATATTACAGTTTCTCTTCAGTTATGCATATGAAATAAACAGTGCAAAAAATATTTTAGATTTGATTTTGGCATATGATTTTTATCTCCTGGGCTATTTTCCACCTATTTTACATAAAATAGTATTAAAATGAGTCTGCACCAACAGGAGAGAAAGGAAGTTTAGTTAGCACAGAACTGTGCTTCGTGCATGGAGAAGGCAAGCTTGAAACTAAAATTTGCCATTCAAAGAAATCCACAGATGAAAAAGTCAAGAATTGACACTACCCCCAAAACACACAAAGTGTCTCAAAATGTTTTCCTTGGGCCTACTACTGAGCCCAAGGAAACTAAGCACAGAAATAGCTCTTTCATAAAAACATGACAGGCTTTTTAAAAAGTGAACAAGAAAAAAATCTACAGAAAAGGAGTGCTACTCTTTGAAACACAACATCCAGAACAAAAGATGGTACCTTCCAAACCCACTCCGTCATTGAGAAATATTAAGTGTCCTAAACTTCCATAAAGAGATTAGAGTTGGCCGGGCGCGGTGGCTCAAGCCTGTAATCTCAGCACTTTGGGAGGCCAAGGCGGGCGGATCACGAGGTCAGGATACCGAGACCATCCTGACTAACACGGTGAAACCCGTCTCTACTAAAAATACAAAAAATTAGCTAGGCGTGGTGGCGAGCACCTGTAGTCCCAGCTACTTGGGAGGCTGAGGCAGGAGAATGGCCTGAACCCAGGAGGTGGAGCTTGCAGTGAGCCGAGATCTCACCACTGCACTCCAGCCTGGGTGACAGAGCCAGATTCCATCTCCAAAAAAAAAAAGAGAGAGATTAGTGTTGCCCGAAAATTAGGTTCTTTTTAAACACTTTCATTTTGTCTTTATAAAGCTACATCCAATCCTGTGAAAATACACAAGTTGCTCTAAGAAAGGAAGTACTCATCTCCTTAAACACTATTACCTGATAAATGTTATATTAAGTTTATATATCAATGCATTTACAATGTATATATTCATGCATTTATACCGGAGGTAACAAATTAGAAGATACACCTTTCTATATTTGCAAAAATGTAAAATGTCACTTGTATTCTCTCAAGGCAGTTTTACTAAAAAAAAAAAAAAGAATTTCCCCACATTGAATAGATTATAAAATAAAAATCAGATGCCCCATACAACGGTACCTAGCAACCCCCTTCACCCAACTCCCATGGGCTTCTCCCACACACTATTTCATCAGTCATCTAGGGAGTCTGTAAGGAATGGGTTATCCTTTCCCTTGCAAAACAGATAAAACTTGCGCACTTAATATGCTCAAAGAATGTGTTCAGTTAATTATAAAAAAGAATGAAAACTATTTGTTTTCATCATTTATTCCTTCAGTCTATATGGTAAAAGAATCCAATTCTCATTAAAAGTTACCATATCAACTCTAAAGAACTTGGTGAATCCACTCGTTCACTATCACAGAGGAACTATCCCTTAATTACATGTACAGAGGGCCACCAAAATCCGCTTACAAAAGCTTTCCAACCATTCTATCATACTGGAGGAAAAAGTAATGTTTCTCCCATAGCTATACAAATAAATGTCTTGTTAGTTTTTCTATAGTTTTCCTGGACTTTCCTGTTGACAGGCAATTTCAAAAGAATATAAGATTTGTGATTTATCTTCCACGCCTTAGTTACGGAAAATGATGCTAATACGATAACTGGCTTAAGGTTACAACGCTGACGTTGGAATGTTTACTGCCAAACAAAAGGAGAAATTATACTTAATTTTAAAAAACATCTCAGGAAAGAACATACCCCTAAGAACGTGAATTAAAACTGTTAACATAATTAGACGGTCTCTTAGATAACAGTAATTCAGGTTTCCCCTCCATCGACAGTAACTACCAAGTTTTCCCATGAAATGGAGGTTAGGGACCAGCCTTAGAATACTGAGAAAGATAAGAGACTCTCCTAGAATCGAAAGAGGGAAGAGAAACCAGAGAACAGAAACATGGTGAGGAAAGAGAAAAAAACAGCTCTAACGTGCCAAAGGGTCTAATAACAAGAAAAAGGCATTATTGAACCAATTTCCCCAGGAGTAACCCGAGCCCAAACCCCCGCCGACCACGGTGCGAACTCCGAAGTCTACTGAAGAAAGCGCCAGAGCCCAGTGACAATGAGAACCGCACTTCTCTAGGAGTGGGGGCTCTGAGAGGAGACCGTGCCTTGCCTGAGTCGCCTTCCAGTTCGCTCGTCAGGAGCGAGACCCACCTGGAGACCGCCATGGCCGGGCACCGGCGGTTCGGAGCTCCCCGCGACCTACGCGCCGCGCAGCTGAGGCGCTAGTTTCCAGAGAGCTGAGCGGTGCAGGCCCAGGCCGCGGAGCACAGGGGAGCGGCCGGTGCGGCGTGGGGCGTTCCAGCGCAGGCCCTCGGGCATCTGCCCTGCCGCCTACCCGAGCTCGTCCCCGCGGCGGCCGGGAAGCAGGCGTCCAAGACGGTAGCGGAGGCGGCAGTCCTCCGACCCGCACGACTTCAAACCGGGTACCCTCAGCTCCGCTCTTTGCTGACGCGGGCGTCGGCACGCACAACTGAGCGTCAGCGCGCCGGAAGTGACGTAAGCTCACCGACAGGGGCTCAGCCCGGCGCGAGCGCCTCAGGTTTGGTGGCACGCGCCTAAATAAAAGCGCTTTGTGCTAATATGGAGAGGATGTCTAGTCTTAAAACTAGAGAAGGAGGTGAAATAAGGGTCCTCTTATTTGACAGAGAAGGAAAAAGGCGATTTAGTCCAAGTCCTGGAACTTCAAAAGCTTGGTTTCTAATTCCATACTACCCAGATTCTGCTTGCCACCATACTGCTTCTAGGAAGCAAGATCAGAAGGACCTTAACACGCTCTTGTCCAGGTGGTGAAGCCAGTGGGAGGAGTGAAAGCAAGAAGTCGCTATGACACTGAAGAAATGGCTCAGATGTTTGTCATTATTTACCAGAAGTTCTGCCTAGGTATTGGAGAGAAGGTCTTCTGACCAACGATTTTGCCAAGTTAACATTTCTCAATTGTTTATGTTGTTTGTACCATCATTTTCTCAGCCAGCCAGATTTGAAAACTACCATTTTTAAACATTTGTTCGTTTGGGGAACTTACCTGGCTTTTCAATATTTTTAAGTTCATTAGGCTTTTAAACACTTCTGCCAGGCGCTTATCATCTTACACTTGATTTTTTTTTTTGACCGAGTTTCACTCTGTCACCCAGGCTGGAGTGCAGTGGCGCGATCTCGGCTCACTGCCAACCTGCGCTTCCCGGGTTCAAGCGATTCTAAATGTGCCTCAACCTCCCGAGTAGCTGGGAGGCACACGGGCCCCACGCCTGGCCAAATTTTTTGTATTTTTTAGTAGAGACAGGGTTTCGCCATGTTGACCAGGCTGGTCTCCTGCTCCTGGCCTCAAGTGATCCGCCCGCCTCGGCCTCCCAAAGTGCTAGGATTACAGGTGTGAGCCACTGCGCCTGGCCCTTAAACTTGATTTTTATGCTAGTAGTCAAAATAATATTTCTCCAATTTTCAATTCAGCCCATTTTATAGGCCACCAACAGATTAATCTTCGAAAAACCTCACTGCTTTTTATCATGTCGCTCCTATGCTTATAAAGCATGTCCATTGGCTTCTCATTACCTGAAGAGGCTATGTCTCAATCCTTGAGTCTGTTTTTCATCTGTAAAATGAGGCTAATGAGAAGCACTGCAGAAGATTGTGGGAATAAAATGAGGTCATGGATCTAGAAGAGCTTACAAGAACTTTGTAAACCATAAAGTAGTATATATGTATGTAAAGAGAAAGAAACTAACAAGTACCTGCTGTGTGCTGGGCACATGACATGCATTATCCATATAATTTGTAGGGAAACCCTGAAAAGTTAGTTTTAATCTTCGTGGACAAGGAAACTAAGCTCAGAAAGGTTAAGTAATTTGCCTCCAGGTTCAAGCTAGTAATAATATTTATTGTCCAGTCATTCAACAAACGTTTGTCACCTCTCTGTATCAGAAACTCTGCTTGGCGGTGTTTATGCTATTAACATCTAATCAAGTTGATGTTCAAGATATTTTTACACTTTCACTTTAGTCGCCTACTTGCCTCATCACTTTATCTCCCACCATTCAATAACAAGCAGATACTTTTTACTGATCGTGTACAACAATCATTTAGCCAAAATTAAGCACCTACCGTATGAGAGATTGGAACTTCTGAAGAAACCAGAACAGACAAGATGCTTACTCTGGTTGAATTTACATTCAAAGGAAAGGAAAAAGAAAATAGATAAACATTGAAAATATATTTATGTGCTATGTAAAGAGAATGATGGGATTAATGGTATGATTAAAGACCTACTCTTACTGGGTAAATCAGGGAAAAACAGGATTAGCTTAAGCTGAGCAGTAAATGACAAGAGGTAGCTAAATGTGTGACAATCTGGGACCCTTCCAGGAAGAGGGTATACGTAGTGCAAAGGTGTAAGAGAAGTCTGCTCTGTTGGGAAATGAGATGGGAGAAGTAGAAAGGGGTCATCGTAAGGAATTTGGACTTTGCTCCATATGAAGTAGAAAGTCATAGAGTTTTAAGAAAGTGAGTAAAATGATCTTAGTTATATTTTTTAAATCTTTTTAATATCAGATAATTGGGTATATAGTCTAAATGGCATTAGAAGAGAGGAAAGGACTGGTGGTGTAGATTTGTAAAGGATAGTGTAATAATCAAATATATTGATATTGGACCGGCTTGTTTTTAAATCCTTTCTCACCACACTTAATCGCAGTGTCTCCAGGGGGGATTTTAGAACCTCTCTAAGCTTCATCTGGGAAATGAGGATAATAATAGTACTCATAGGGTTGTGGTGATGATTAAATTAATGCACATAAAACATTTAACCAAGTGACTGCCACAAGAAGCCCTCAAAAATATTATTAACTACATTGCCTACTGTTTTTGTTAACAATGGAAACTTGAGTAAGTGGCAACTTCTAGTCTCAATTTATTCAGCTGTGAAACGGGGATAATAATAGTACCAGTTCACCACCCTTATCTATACCAGTTCATCACCCCTGCCAGATGATTTTCTGAGTTAAAAACTATTTAGGTTTTGAAAAGTAATCCAATGAATATACCTTGTATTATGCAACATCCCAACAGCTTCTAGGGCAGTACTCTATAATCATATACATTTATAGAGCTGCAGCAAAATGTATGACTAACCATACTAAGAAGAATAAGTAAAAGACTATAGATAGGCATTGCCAGTTCAGGCCAGGATTTGCTGCCAAATATATATATTTGGAGATGGCATCTTGCTGTTTCCAAGGCTAGTCTTGAACTCCTGGGCTCAAGCAGTCCTCCCATCTCAGCCTCATGAGTAGCTGGGACTATAGGTGAGTTTTTAAAAGTGTGGTTTTCAGACCATTTTCAATTTCAGAATTGTAAATAATAGATCATAAACCTGTACTTATAGAATTGTCATAAGGAAGAAATGAGTTCATACATGACACACTTAGAAAATACTAAGTATTAGCCAGGTGTGATAGTTCATGCCTGTCATCCCAGCACATTGAGAGGCTGATGTGGGGGGATTGCTTGAGCCCAGGAATTCGAGACCAACCTAGGCAACATAGGGAGACCTCATGTCTACAAAAAAATTTGTTTAAAAATTAGGCCGGGCACGGTGGCTCACGCCTGTAATCCCAGCACTTAGGGAGGCCAAGGCAGGCAGATCACGAGGTCAGGAGATCGAGACCATCCTAGCTAACACGGTGAAACCTAGTCTCTGTGAAAAATAGAAAAAGTTAACCAGGCATGGTGGCGGGCACCTGTAGTCCCAGCTACGCGGGAGGCTGAGGCAGGAGAATGGCGTGAACCTGGGAGGCGGAGCTTGCAGTGAGCCGAGATTGCGCCACTGCACTCCAGCCTGGGTGACGGAGCAAGACTCCGTCTCAAAAAAAAAAAAAAAAAAGCCAGCCGTTGGTGGCATGTGCCTATAATCTCGGCTACTCAGGAGGCTAAGGTGGGAGGATCCCTTGAGTCCAGGAACTTGAGGCAACAGTAAGCCATGATCATGCTACTCTACTCTAGCCTGGGTGATAGAAGGAGACCCTGTTTCAATGAAAAGAAAAGACTAAGTATTAAATAAATATTAACTATTATGATTAACTAGTTTAGCTATTATTATTTATAATAATAACTAAATATACACCATTAAGTGAACAAATATTCACGTTATAGGAGTTAAAGGAGAAGAATAACGAAAAAGAAAGCTTATTTAGTGAAATTATTGCTAAAAAAACCTTTCAAGTCTTGGGACAGATATAGAGAGGCAGATTCATAAAACTGAAAGATCCCCCAATAAATACAGCCCAAAAACATCCTCACCAAGGCACATGATAATCAAACTGTCAAAATTTAAAGAAAAATAAAGAATTTTAAAAGCAGCAAGAGAAAAGTGTCAAGTCACATATACGGGAATCTCCATTAGACTACCAGTAGATTTCTCAGGAGAAACCTTATAGGCCAGGAAAGAATAAGATTATATATTCAAAGTACTGAAAGGAAAACAAAAACAAAAACAAAAACAAAAAAACTGTCAGCCAAGAGTACCATACCCAGCAAAACTGGCCTTCAGAAGTGAAGAAGAAATAAAGTTTTTCCCAAACAAGCAAAAGCTGAAGAAACTCATCACTACTAGGTCTGCCCTACAAGAAATGCCTAATGGAAGGTTCTTTCTTTCCTTTTTTTTTTTCTTCGAAGTCTTGCTCTTGTCCCCCAGGCTGGAGTGCAATGGTGCAATCTTGGCTCACTGCAACCTCCGCCTCCTGGGTTCAAGCAATTCTCCTGCCTCAGCCTCCCGAGTAGCTGGGATTACAGGCAACTGCCACCACACCTGGCTAATTTTTGCATTTTTAGTACAGGCGGGGTTTCACCATGTTGCCCGGGCTGGTCTCTAACTCCTGACCTCAAGTGATCCACCTGCCTCGGCCTCCCAAAGTGCTAGGCTTTCTTGCTTTCTTCCTTTCTTCCTTCTTTTCTTTTTTTCTTTTTTTGACAGGGTCTTGCTTTGTTGCTGGAATTCAGTGGCACAATCATGATTCACTGCCACTTTGAATTCCTCCCAAGTAGATGGAACTATAGGCATGTACCACTGTGCCCAGCTAATATTTATTTATTTATTTGTTATAGAGATGGAGTCTTGCCATCTTGCTTAGGCTTGTCTCAAACTCCTGGACTCCAGTGATCCTCCTGTCTTGGCCTCCAAAGTGTTGAGATTATAGGTATGAGCCACCATGCACAGCCATGAAGTTCCAGTATAAACAAAAGGATGATAATAATTATTATGAATACAAATGAAAGTATAAAACTCACTAGTAGAGATAAATATGTAGATAAACCCAGAATATTCCAATACTGTACTGGTAGTATGTAAAGCATACATATCTCTAGTATAAAGGTCAGAAGTCAAAATGGTCAAAAAAATAACAAAAGCTATAATAAGTTGTTAAATAATATACAATATAAAAAGGTGTAAATTGTGACATCAAAAACACAAATTGTGTAGCTGGGCATGGCATATGCCTGTAAACTCAGCTACTCAGGAGGCTGTGGTGGGAGGATCACTTGAGCCTAGAAGTCCAAGGTCAGTCTAGACAATGTAGCAAGACCTTGTCTCTTAAAAAAAAAAAGAAAAAAAAACACAGTATGTAGAGGAGAAAAGTCCAGAGTTTTTGCATGTAACAGATGTTATCAGCTAAAAACAGTTGACTATAACTATAAGTTGTTTTACGTAAGCCTCATGATAACCATAGCAGTTATGCAAACAATAAAGAGAAAGAAAACAAAGCTTAGTACTACAGAGGATTATCAAATTTTTTAATTAAAAAAGAAATAAAGGTGCTACAAAACAACCAGAAATAAACAAAGATTCTACAGAACAACCAGATATAAAATAACAAAGTAAAAATAGTAAGTCCTTCCTTTAATAATAATCTTGAATGTAATTGGACTAAATTCCCCAATCAAAAGACATAGAGTTGCTAAATAGATTTTTAAAACAAGATCCAACTATATGCTATCTACAGGAGATGGATTAAGCTTTAAGGATACACACAGGCTGAAAATAGAGATGAAAGAAGGTATTATATGCAAATGGTAACCAAAAGACAGCAGGGAGGCCAGGCATGGTGGCTCACACCTGCAATCCCAGCATTTTGGAAGGCCAAGGTGGGAGGCTCGCTTCAGCCCAGGAGTTGGAGACCAGCCTGGGCAATGTAGGGAGACCTCATTGCTACAAAAAAATGTAAAAATTAGCCAAGCGTGGTGGCATGCACCTGTAGTTGCAGCTACTCAGGAGGCTGAGGCAGGGGGATTACTTGAGCCCAAGAGGTCAAGGCTGTGGTAAGCAATGTTTGTGCCACTGCACTCCAGCCTGGAAAACAGAATGAGACCCTGTCTCAAAAAAAAAAAAAAAAAAAAAAAAAAGCAGAGGTTGCTATACTTACATCTGATAAAATAGACTTCGAGTCAAATCCTGTCACAAGAGACAAAGATGGTCATTATTTAATGATAAACGGGTCAATCCATCAAGAGGACACAATGAGTGTAAATATATATGAACCTAACATTGGAATACTTAAATACATAAAGCAAATATTAATGAACATAAAGGGTGAAACAGACAGCAGCAATACAATAATAGTAGGAGACTTCAATATCCCACTTTCAACAACTGATAGAGCAACTGAACAGAAAATTAATAAGGAAATACTGGACTTGAATTGCACTTTTGGCCAAATGAACCTAACAGATATTCAGAGAACTTTCCACCCAACAGCAGCAGAATACACATTTTCTCTCTAGTGTACATGGAACATTCTCCAGGATAGAGCATATGTTAAGCCACAAAACTAGTATTAACAAGCTTATAAAGTCGTATCTAGTATTTTTTCAGACCATAGAGGTATGAAACTAGAAATCAATAGCAGAAGGAATCTTTAAAAATTCACAAGTATGTGGAAATTAAGCAACATGCTCTTGAACAATCGATGGATCAAAGAAGAAATCAAAAGGTAAATTTACAAAAATCTTGAGGCAAATGACAATGGAAACATAACACATCTGCAGCAAAAGCAGTTCTAAGAGAGAAGTTTATAGCAACAAATGCCTACCTTAAAAAAGAAGATCCCATATAGTTTAACATTATGCCTCAAGGAACTAGAAAAAGAAGCATAAACTAACCCCAAAATTAATAGAAGGGAGGAAACAATGAAAATCAGAACCGAAATAAAACAGAGAACAGAAAAGCCATAGAATAGAACTGAGTTGGTTTTTTGAACAAATAAATAAAATTGATAAATCATCTAAGAGAAAAAGAGAAGACTCAAAAAATCAAAGTGAAGAAATTACAACAGATGTCTCAGAAATAAAAAACAAGATTATAACGGACTATTATGAACAAGTATATGCCAAGAAATTGGATAACCTAGAAAAAATGGATAAATTCCTAGAAAAATACAACCTACCAAGATTGAGTCAGGAAGAAATAGAAGGCATGAGCCGACTAATAACCAATAAAGAGATTGAAGTAGTAATAAAAAACTGGGAGCGGTGGCTCACGCCTGTAATCCCAACATTTTGGGGGGCCAAGGCGGGCAGATCACCTGAGGTGAGGAATTCAAGACCAGCCTGGCCAACACGGCGAAACCCCATCTCTACTAAAAATACAAAAATTAGCTGGGCCTGGTGGTGGGTGCCTGTAATTCCAGCTACTTAGGAGGCTGAGGCACAAGAATTGCTTGAACCTGGGAAGCGGAGGTTGCAGTGAGCCAAATGACCCAATGCAGTGAGCCAGTGCACTCCAGCCTGGACGACAGAGCAAGTCTCCATCTCAAAAAAAAAACAAGAAACACCGGGCACGGTTGCTCATGCCTGTAATTCCAGCACTTTGGGAGGCCAAGGCAGGTGGATTACCTGAGGTCGGGAGTTCAAGACCAGTCTGACCAACATGGAGAAACCCCGTCTCTACTAAAAATACAAAATTAGCTGGGGTGGTGGCGCATGCCTGTAATCCTAGCTACTTGGGAGGCTGAGGCAGGAGAATCGCTTGAACCTGGGAGGCAGAGTTTGCGGTGAGCCGAGATTGCGCCATTGCACTCCAGCCTGAGCAACAACAGCGAAACTCTGTCTCAAAAAAAAAAAAAAAAAAAAAAAAAAAAAAAAAAAAAAAAAAAAAAAAGCCAACAAACAAACAAAAATAAATAACTGCCCAACAAAGAAAAGCCAAGCCCAGGACCAGATGGCTTCACACTGAATTCTGCCAAACATTCAAAGAAGAATTAATACCAATGCTTCTTAATACAACTCTTCCAAAAAATAAAGCTAGAGGGAATATTTCCAAATAAACTTTATGAGGCCATCTTCACTTTGATACCTAAGTGAAAGACATCACAAGAAAAGAAAACTATAGGACAATCTCTCTGATGAATATCAATGCAAAAATTCTCAAGAAGATGTTAGCAAGCTGAATTTAACAATACATAAAAAAGATTATACATCATGACCAAATGAGAATTATCCTAGCCATGCAAGTCTGGTGTAACATATGCATATCAATCGATGTGATAGATTTAACAGAATGAAAGATAAAAACCACATGATCATCTCAATTGATTTGGGAAAAGCATTCAATAAAGTCCAACATTTCTTCTTGATAAAAACTCACAATAATTTAGGTATAGAAGGAAAAGTCCTCAACATAATAAAAGCCATTTATGAAAAACCCACAGCTAACATACAATGTTAGTTCCTCATATAATCAATGGGGAAATACTGAAAGCTTTTCCTCTAAGATGTAGTAAAAGACAAAGGCAAGGATGCCCAGTCTCACCACTTCTGTGTAACACAGTACTAGAAGTACTACCAAGAGCAATCAGACAGAAAAATAAAAAGTGTCTAAATTATAAAAGAAGTAAAATTATCTCTATTTCAGATGACATTATCTTATTTTTAAAAGCTTTAAAGATTTCACAAAAACCTATTAGAACCACTAAATGAATTGAGTAGAGTGTCAGGATACAAAATGAACATACAAAAATCAGTAGCATTTTTATACACATAATGACCTAACAGAAAAAGAATGCAAGAAAACAATCCCATTTATGATAGGATGAAAAAGTAAAATAAAATAAAATACTCAGGAATAAATTTAACTGAGGTGTAAAAATTACACTGAAAACTGTAAAACATTCATGAAAGAAATTGAAGAAGACACAAATAAATGGAAAGCTACCCCATGCTCATGGATTGTAAGCATTAACATTGTTAAAATATCCATACTACCTAAAGCAGTATGCAGATTCAACACAATCCCTACAAAAATCCCAATGCCATTCTTCACAGAAATGGAAAAAGCAATCCTAAAATCTGTATGGAAACATAAAAGACCATGAATTACCAAAACAATTCTGAGAAAGAAAAACAAAGTTGGAGGCATTACGCTTCCTGATTTTAAATTACATTAAAGTCTATAATCGCAGCACTTTTGGAGGCTGAGGCAGGAGGATTGCTTTAGCCCAGGAGTTTGAGACAAATCTGGGCAACATAGTGACACTGTGTCTCTATGAAAAGTAGAAAAAATTATCCAGGTGTGGTGGCACATGTCTGTAGTCCCAGCTACTCAGGAGGCTGATGTGGGAGGATTGCTTGAGCCCAGAGTTTGAGGTTGCAGTGAGCCATGATCATGCCACTGCCTTCCAGGCTGGGCAACAGAGCGAGACCCTGTCTCAAAAAAAATTATATTATAAAGCTTTAGTAATCAAAACAGTAATGGTACTGGCATAAAAACGGACACATAGAACAATGGAACAGAATAGAGAACCAAGAAATAAATTCAAACATATATGGTGAACTAATTTTTGACAAGAGACACAATGGGAAAGGGTAGTCTCAATAGTGCTGGGAAAACTGGATTTCCATATGCAAAAGAATGAAATTTGATCATTATCTTACACTATACAAAAACATCAACTCAAAATGGATAAAGAACCTATTGTAAGACCAGGAACTATCAAACTCCCAGAAGAGAACATAAGGGAAAATCTCCTGGACATGGGCCTTGGCAATGAGTTTTGGACATCACACCAAAAGCTCAAGCCACAAAAGCAACAATAAATAAATGGTACTACATGAAACTAAAAAGCTTTTGCACAGCCAAGGAAACAATCAACAAATAAATGGCAGCTACAGATTGGGAAAAAATATCTGTGAACCATATATCAAATAAGGGTTTACTGTCCAAAATTTATAAAGCACTCATACAACTCAAGGGTAGAAAAACAAATAACCTGATTTTAAAATGGGCAAAAAGACCTGAATACACATTTTTCCAAAGAAAACATGAAAATCACCAACAGGTATATGAAAGGGTGCTCAACACCATTAATCATCAGGGAACTGTAAATCAAAACCACTATGAGACACTACCTCACATCCGTTAGGATGGCTATTACCAAAAAGTCAAAAGATAAATGTTGGCAAGGATGTGGGGAAAAGGTTGTACACTCTTGGTGAGAATGTAGATTGGTACAGCCATTATGGAAAACAGTATGGAGATTTGTAAAGAAATTAAAAATCAACTAGTATATGACCTAGCAATTCCTCTTCTGGGCATATATCCAAAGAAAATGAAATGACCACCTCATAAAGATATCTGCACTTTCATGTTAATTGCAGCATTATTTACAATAGCCAAGGTATGGAAACAACCTAAGTGGGTAAACAAAATGTGGTATATACATACAATGGAATATTATTCAGACTTAAAAATGAAATAAATTCAGATACATACTATAACACAGATAAACCTTGAAGACATTGTGTTAAGTGAAATAAGCCAATCACAAAGGACAAATACTGTAGGATTACACTTACCATAAGATATCTAGAGTAGTCAAATTCACAGAGACAGAAAGTAGAATGATGGTTGCCAGGGGCTGGGGGAAGGGAGGAATGGGTACAGAGTTTCAGTTTTGGAGGATGAAAAAAAGTTCTGGAGATGGATAGCTATAATGGTTGCACAACAGTGTGAATCTTTTTAATGTCACTGAAGAGTACACCTAAAAATAGTTAAAACAACAAATTTTATGTTATGCGTATTATGCCACAGTTTTTAAAAAAATAACTCCCCTTTTCTGATATTGTATAATATATCTATGTGCCCTTACTTTTTACTCTGGGAACAATGTTTGTGACAGCGAAGCATGGTCTCTGGAGTATCTCTTAATTACAGCTTTCAGATAATAAATTTTTTTATTGTAATTAGAGCATTATGCCACAAGATGTCATTCTTTCGTTAAAAATGGTACCAATTCGGTTCAGTAGTTGTTAACAAAAGGTAATGCCAAGGCAACAGACAAAAGCCTGTGACTACTCATCCATGCTTCACACATACAAAGACAGTTTTCTGGGAAAGAAAGGGCTTCCAAGTGTGAAATGTATTAATTAGCTAGTCTTATTTATGAAACATGTTAATGTTTCTAATCTTCATAGGTACAAATTGGTTTTCATTATAAGTTGAATTGGTGTAATCAATTTTTTATTTTATTTATTTATTTATTTATTTATTTATTTATTTATTTATTTATTTTTTGAGAAAGAGTCTTGCTCTGTTGCCCAAGCTGGGGTGCAGCGGTGTGACCTCGGCTCACTGCAACCTCTGCCTCCTGCATTCAAGTGATTCTCCTGCCTCAGCCTCCTGAGTAGCTGGGATTATAGGTGTGCACCACCACACCTGGCTAATTTTTGTATTTTTAGTAGAGATGGGGTTTTGCCATGTTGGCCAGGCTGGTCTCGAACTCCTGACCTCAGGTGATCCACGTGCCTTGGCTTCCCAAAGTGCTGGGATTACAGGTGTGAGCCACCATGCCCAGCCTGAATTGGTATAATTAAAACATAATTAATATAAAATAAAAAGACAAAACATAAAGATCACTGATCACTGAAAGATGTTAGTGGTTTTATCACTAAATGATGTGTGACCCTGGACAAGTTATCTAGTTTCTCTGATTTTACCAGAGTGGTAAAAACTTCCTTTCTGAAGTCAATATACATTACTATATATTTAATATATACTACTATATATTTAAACACATTTTTCTTTTTTCTTTTTTTTTTTTTAAACCTTTTAAGTTTTTTTTTTTTTTTTTGGGAGGATTCCCTCTTTTTCTTTTTTCTTTTTTTTTTTTTATTATACTTCAGGGTTTTAGGGTACATGTGCACAATGTGCAGGTTTGTTACATATGTATCCATGTGCCATGTTGATTTCCTGCACCCATTAACTCGTCATTTAGCATTAGATGTATCTCCTAATGCTGTCCCTCCCCCCTCCCCCCACCCCACAACAGTCCCCGGAGTGTGATGTTCCCCTTCCTGTGTCCATGAGTTCTCATTGTTCAATTCCCACCTATGAGTGAGAACATGCGGTGTTTGGTTTTTTGTCCTTGCGATAGTTTACTGAGAATGATGTTTTCCAGTTTCATCCATGTCCCTACAAAGGACACGAACTCATCATTTTTTATGGCTGCATAGTATTCCATGGTTAAACACATTTTTCTAATTCTAAAGTATTTTGGTTTTTATAGTAGTAACCAAACAATAATTGTTCAAATATAATACTAACAGGAGTTCAGTAATAGAAAATGCTATATGCGAGAGGACATTAGGAAATATAATAAGAATTCCTGATATCTTGAGGAAGTATTTAAGTAAAATATTTACTTGTCTAAAAAAATTACAGTCAGAGGTATAAACTCTTGCAATTAAAAGAAATCACATTTATTAATGAGAATATTTTTAAAAGATGATGGAATATTCTGAAGTTTAAAAACAGCTTTGCTAAGGGTCATTTCTGTGTGTCACTTTATTTCTTTTTATATAGCTATAGTATATTTAAACAATAATGCTGTCTTTTATGAGGGTTTGTCTATTTACCTATTCTTTACTCAGACATTGATGTAGACCTTGTCAGATTATTCTGAGTATTGTTGACAGTGCCTTTTCGATGGAATTCACACTTTTTGCCTGTCACACAAAATTTTGTGGAAGGCAGTTTTAACTTTTTGAAGAATATCTGTCAAAATTTAAGAAAACAAATGTATAAAATTCCATTTTTTTCCAGTGTTTAGCATTTCTAGTAAGCAGTGAGGTTTTTTTTTTTACATATAGTGATGATGGCATTATTGACAAGCTATACATGAGACTGCAGATTATATTGAAACATGTTAAATGTACAGAAATAAAATATTAGATTTATATCAAATTTTCCCATTTGAACCAGTGGGGAAAACCTCACAGAAATCAGTAAGTTAGCATTTCAATTTCTGTCTTATTTGACTAAGTGGAAAGAGATTCTTTAAAATGTATAACCTGCCATTATGTAATTTGGTTTCATTTTATTCTACCTGTTGTGTGAGTTTAGTATATTTAATTTACTTTTTGTTACTCTTTACATACTGTTTATTTTTGTTACAGTTTTTAATTGAAGATGGACTCTGAAAATTGTATAGGACGTGTCTTATTAATATGATTAATATATTTAGAAGAGCCACACGAAACCCATGACAAAATGAATGTAAATATTCTTTCTAAAAATTTAGAAAATTTTATCCTTTTGCATTTATTATGTAAAATTATTTGTTTTACAATATCAAAATCTTTCATTTAAAGAAAAAAATGCCATGAAACATTTGAACTGATGAGCCACAGAACTTCAGTTGAAATTTTTTTCACTTTTTAGCATGCTAAATATACATCTGAGTTTAAATATTGTGTTTAATGGCCATTTATAAATTCAAGCACTACCACTGGTCAGTTTTGTGTGCTAGAATAAAAATATGTTACCTGCAGTGTAAGTACAGCACACTGTCAAATTCTTTTCCTTAAGGTGCACAGTAAATGTACAGATAGTTATAGGCCACTGTTTTGTAATGTAGTACATTTCTGATCTATTATTCCTAACCTATTATAACTGTTTGCAGAGAGAAAATAATTGAATTTTTCTAATAATCTGTAAAATTATGCTAACTTCTACAAGTTGGCTTCTAAATAAAATTTTTAAACAGAGCAAAAAAAAAAAAAAAAGCAGCTTTGCCTGGTCAGCACTTTGAGAGGCTGAGGCAGGTGGCTCATCTGAGGTCAGGAGTTTGAGACCAGACTGGCCAACATGGTGAAACCCCATCTCCACTAAAAATTAGCTGGGTTTTGTGGCAGGCGCCTGTAATTCCAGCTACTCGGGAGGCTGAGGCAGGAGAATCCCTTGAACCGGGGAGGCGGAGGTTGCAGTGAGCCGAGATAGCACCACTGCACTCCAGCCTGGGCGACAGAGTGAGCCCCCGTCTCAAAACAAAAAACAAAACAAAATAAACCAACGCCCCCCCACACACAATCCCCCGCTCCAAAAAAAGCAGTTTTGCTTAAATGTAACATTTTCAAGATCCAAGAACACATTCATTCTCTCTTTTTTTTTTTTTTTTTTGAGAGGCAGTCTCACTCTGTCCCGGGTTCAAGTGATTCTCCTACCTCAGCCTCCTGAGTAGCTGGGATTACAGGCGTCTGCCACCACGCCTGGCTAATTTTTGTATTTTTAGTAGAGACGGGATTTCACCAGGCCAGGCTGGTCTCACATTCTTAACTATTATACCATTTCAGTTGGTAATCTTACCTTTCAACTACTATAATACAAATAATTTTTTTAAACTTCTAATTTTTGGAGGACATTTATAACTGATTTATAATACCTAAAAATAATCAAAAGCCCAAATGTCCACTCCTGGGTGAACTGCTGGGCACTATTGTATGTTAATAAACTAGGATATTATATTTTTATTAGTAGTAACAATTATTAAGATTGAGAGTCTTAAGAAAGGCTATTGGAAATAATAGGTAAAAATGTAGAACTCAGAATATGAGAAATAGAATGTAAATAATATAATTGTGTAAAAAATGCCTAGTTTAGAATACTGAAGTTTGTTTTGTTTCATTTTATTTAACTTTTAAAACTTAGATCTTTTGTTTAATTTTTATTTTTTGGATGGTTAAGTACGTGAAAGAAGAAAATCTTGGTTAATTTTGCCTGATTATTTTAAACATTGGAAGCAAAATACAAGATTTGTATTTCATACTACAGGACCGCTTCCATCATCCATCTGGAGAGACAGAGAGAGAGAGGGAGGGAGAGAGAGAGAGAAGCGCGGCGGTGATAAGTCTCCCAGTGTGAGAGAAATCGGGGAGGGGCGAAGAAGGGTAGGCTTCTTCTGTTCCATTGATACCACGTTCATTCACAGGGAGCCGGCTAAAACAGACTACTCCCCCGTGCAGTCGTTCCCTCTACCCTAATAAGGCTTTGGCGCCTCTCCCAGAACTCGGTAAGTTCAAAGTGTAGTAAAGTGCATGTTTCCAAGGAATCATCTGAAATGATTTTGTAGATAGTTTATTGCAGGTTGGAGAAGGGAGAAAATGAAGGAAGGGGGTAGAGGGGGCAATTATCACGCATCGTTTTGCTATCGTATTTGCAAGGGGAAGAAAATCTCAATGCATACATGCTTTGAAAGTGATTATTTAGACAGTGAGCAGTTTCCCCAGGAAAGCTCCTCAGAGGGTCTCCTCGCAGGCTGCAGCTTCCAGAAAGTCTGCGGAAGAGTAGTTCGCAGGTGCATGCGTCTGGGCGAAGCGCTGCGCCTGGCTCAGTTGGTGGCCGTCTCTGTCTCTGTCCGCAGGTCCAGGGAATGCTCTTTGCCTGGTCCAGCCCCGACAGACGTGGTCTGAGAAGAGCGGAGCGCGGAAACCGCGGAGCATGAGTCCTCCGAGGCCGCGAGCGTCGCTGTCGCCGTCGCTGCTGCTGCTACTGAGTGGTTGCCTCCTCGCGGCTGCTCGGAGGGAGAAAGGGGCGGCTAGCAACGTGGCGGAGCGGGTCTCCGGGCCCACTGGCGGCTCCTCGGGTCGCTTCCTTAGCCCCGAGCAGCACGCGTGCAGCTGGCAGCTCCTGCTGCCCTCCCCGGGGGCCGCAGCGGACAGCGAGTTGGCGCTGCGCTGCCAGAGCCCGGACGGGGCGCGCCACCAGTGCGCCTACCGCGGGGATCCGGAGCGCTGCGCAGCCTACGCCGCACGCCGCGCGCACTTCTGGAAGCAGGTGCTGGGAGGGCTGCGCAAGAAGCGGAGGCCCTGTCACGACCCCGCGCCGCTCCAGGCCCGCTTGTGCGCGGGCAAGAAGGGCCACGGCGCCGAGCTGCGGCTAATGCCCCGCGCGTCCCCGCCCGCACGCCCCACCGCCGCGGGATTCACGAGGGAGTCCAAGCCCCGGGCTCGGAACCGGGGGCGGACCCGGGAGCGTGCGCCCGGCCCAGTCGCTGGCACTCCGCCTCCCCAAAGCGCACCGCCCAAAGAAAACCCCTCTGAGAGGAAGACCAACGAGGGCAAGAGGAAGGCGGCCTTGGTCTCCAACGAGGAGCGACCCGTGGGGACCGGGCCCGACCCCGACGGGCTGGACGGGAACGCGGAGCTCACGGAGACCTACTGCGCTGAGAAGTGGCACTCCCTCTGCAACTTCTTTGTCAATTTCTGGAACGGCTGAGACTGCCTGCCGGCTTAGGGAGGAATGATGGGGGAGGCGTGGGGAAGGGAAAGCTAAGGACGTCTTAGACCGGGGGGGGGGTACTGTGATAGATATTGGGGAGAAGTCCAGGTTCTCGAATGGGGGTGGGGGCAAGGGTAAGGGTGGGGTGCTTGGGATGAGAGTGTAAGGGGTATGGAGAATCTCTGGGATAGCAGAGAAGTTAAAAATTTTGAAAAGTCTCAGTCCTGATTAAGAGCAGGAAAAATAATGGAAACAGAAATAGGCGTACCTTAAATGTGCCAAAACTGGAGACTGGGGAGAGAAATCGATGCGGGGAGAGAAATCGATGCACAGAGGAGGCTGAGAATAAGGGGGAGATAGAGTGACTAAAGTGATGTGAGTCCCATGTGGGGAGGGGGATGCAATGTTTATTGTTTAACATTTCTATTAAATGCAGCCATGAGCAATTGCCAACCTGAGCCAGGTTGAATCAATGTCTTGTCACCTAATCAGCTAACAAGACTGCAGACTTTTTTCCCCTTTCTGAATTGGTATAAACTTGGATGCGGCGTGGTGGGTGTCATAGATAACCTCTATAGGGACAGAAGCCTCACAGGTCAAAACTGGCTCCAAGGAAAGGTTTGCAGAATGATTTCCTTTCCATTCTTTTAGAAGAGCTACTTTTTTTTTTCCCCCTGACAGGGGCTGGCTTGCCCAGGCTGGAGTGCGGTGGCTGTTCACAGATGCAATAATAGGCACTGCAGTCTCCAACTCCTGGCCTCAAGGGATCCTCACATCTTAGCCTCCAGAATAGCTAGGAGTAGCTGGGACTACAAGCATGCACCACTGCACTTGGCTTTGAAGTGCTACTTTATTTTTATTTTTGAGACAGGGTCTTGTGTCATCCAGACTGGAGTGCAGTGGTGCAATTATGGCTCACTGCGGCTTTGACATTCCAGAGTAGCCCGGACTACAGGGGTGTGCCACTAGAAGTGCTACTTTTTAACAAAATGGTGACTAATGTTCTGGAATTTTCCCATTAACCTTGTGCATTTAGAAGTGAATTATAGATGTTGAGTGCTCCAGTAAAAAGTGATTCTCTTTATATCTGATGATTTTTTTTAAAACAGCTAAAATGTAAGTATGTATCTCAGAGTCATTTTGACCATTATGGAAGTTGTATCTCTGTTTCATGTAACTAATTATTAATGTATTTCATTTTTAGTGTGATGTAATGATAGACTGTGTATGTTAGGTGCTCAATAAAAACTGTATGGTTAGATTTAAAGAAGTGGCAAGGCAATGGAAATTCTACCTGCATTTGATCTACTTCCAACCTTGAATTAAGTTCTTAAACACATCTTGAATTGCTGGGAAAAGGCAGAAACTAAGAAGTTGACATAAAGCAAGAGTCACAAACTGGCAGCTGCCTGGCCTTATCATTGTTCTATTTGATTTGCACCCTGGTTCTCTTTCTTCTTCCCTTCCTCCCCACCTTCCTCCCATCCATTGTTGAATCTGTGGATGCAGAGCCCATGGATGTGGAGGGGCAACTATATATATATATATATATATATATATATGTTTTTCCATTATATATATAAATGTGTGTGTGCGTATGTATATATATGTGTGTGTGTGTGTGTGTGTGTGTTTGCAACCACTTATTTGGGAGTTTGAAGTTAAATCCTCATGGTCATTCCCTTCTTAACAAGGTGAGATCGCTTTATTCTGAACATTTTCGTCCTCCATTTGAAGCATACCATTGCATACTATATTAAAACAACAACTTCATAGTCCTTGCACCCTAAACACCTATGATCTCAAGAACACAAAATTTGTTCATAATAAATGAAAGTTAAATTCTAATTCTTCAAATAAGAGTAAATCATTAATTATTCTCTTAACTCTACAAGTTACATATGGTGGCAGACTATAAGTATATAATGTATTTACTTACATGATCCCTACCTCCTGGTATTCTCACCTTTGTGTATTCCCCTCTCTTTGATTATGCACAGGGCCTGTGAATTGCTTCTAAGCATGGTGGGTACACTATCACCTGAAAGATGTATCTCTTAGTTTTCCACATTCTGCTGATTGAAAGAAAACTCTGGGTAAGTTCCAATCTTGCTATTCAACAGGACAAGGTTCAAGGCCAAAAAAAGAGTCCTAGAAAAGGTCAAGCTAGAAGCAGCAGGAAGTCAGGCCAACCTGAGTAGAAATGAACAATAGAGGCTCTAGGGAAGAATCAGTTTCCTTGCCCTTTCCAGCTTCTAGAGCTGTCCACATTCCTTGGCCCTTGGTTTTCTTCCATCTTCAAATCCAACAATCATTCCAACCTCTCCATTTTTTTTTTTTTTTTTTTTTTTTTTTTGAGACGGAGTTTTGCTCACTCGCCCAGGCTGGAGTGCAATGGCGCGATCTTGGCTCACTGCAAGCTCTGCCTCTAGGGTTCACGCCATTCTCCTGCCTCAGCCTCTCGAATAGCTGGGACTACAGGCGCCTGCCACCACGTCCGGCTAATTTTTTGTATTTTTTTTTTTTTTTTAGGGTTTCACCATGTTAGCCAAGATGGTCTCGATCTCCCAACCTCGTGATCCGTCCGCCTCGGCCTCCCAAAGTGCTAGGATTACAGGCGTCAGCCACAACGCCCGGCCCCAAACTCTGCTTTTATCATCACATCTCCTTCTCTGACTCCCTCTTTCTTGCCTCCCTCTTTTTTTACTTAAAAAGACACTTATAAATACACGGGGCCCATTCAGATAATCCAGAATAATTTTTCAATTTCAAGATCAGTTGGTTAGCTGACTTAATTCTATCTGCAACTTTAATTTCCCATTGAAATCTAATGCAATTTATCCCAATATATTCACAGGTTCTGGGGATTAAGATGTCAACACGGGGCAGGGGTGGGAGAAGTGGGGGGTGGGGGGTGGGGAGTGCCAGCATTATTCTGCTTACCACAAGGGGCTACGTCCAACAACGTAAACTCCAAAACAAAGGAAGAGGATAAAGAGGGACATTACGTAACGAGAGAGAGAGAAGGATCAACTCACAAAAAAGACAACAATCCTAAATGTGAGTGTACCTAACAGTGCAACAAAATACATGAAGCAAAAACCAATAGAATCAAAAGGAGGAATAGATAAATTCGCTATTTTATCTGGAGACTTCAACATTTCTCTTTCAGTAATCAATAGAAAAAGAAGATAGAAAATCGGTAAGAATATAAAAGACCTGAACAATACTATCAACAAACTTGACCTAATTGACCTTTCTGGAATACTGTATCCTATAACAGCAGAACAGCAGACTACACATTTTCAAATATGCATGGGGCATTCACCAATATAGACCATATTCTGGACCATAAAATGAATTGCAACATATTTAAAATAATTTAATACAAAGTATGTTCTCTGTAAAGCATTTAAGTTAGGAATCAATGAAAGGAAGAGATTTGGAAGTTTTCCAAATACTTAGAAATCAAACAACATACTTCTAGATAACCCATGGGTCAGAGAGGAAGTCATAAGGGGAATCAGAAAATATTTTGCACCCAAAAATTATTCTTCTGCCTAGAAGTTTTAAGATTCTCTTCTTTAGGTGGGATTTCATTGTTTGCTATGAGATGCCACTTTTCTTTGAAATATTATAGTGTTTTCAAAATGAGATACCCAGCCAATGAGGTCATGAAATCCATTTAGTGCATTAAAAAAAAAAAAAGGACAAAAGAAAATAGAATATAGGCCGGGTGCACTGGCTCACACCTGTACTCTCAGCACTTTGGGAGGCCAAGGCAGGCAGATCATGAGGTCAGGAGTTCGAGACCAGCCTGACCAACATGGTGAAACCCCATCTCTACTAAAAATACAAAAATTAGCCAGGCATGGTGGCACGTGACCGTAATCCCAGCGACTCAGGAGGCTGAGCCAGGAGAATAGCTTGAACTAGGGAGGCGGAGGTTGCAGTGAACCAAGATGGCGCCACTACACTCCAGCCTGGGCAACAGAGGGAGACTTCATCTCAAAAAAGAAAAGAAAAGAAAAGAAAATAGAATATAAAATGTCAGGCCAGGTGCCGTGGCTCACACCTGTAATCCCAGCCTTTGGGAAGCTGAGGCAGGCAGATCTCTTGAGGTCAAGAATTTGAGACCAGCCTGGCCAACAAGGTGAAACCCTGTCTGTACTTAAAATATAAAAATTCGCCTGTAATCTCAGCACTTTGGGAGGCTGAGGCAGGCGAATCACCTGAGGTCAGAAGTTCTAAACCAGCGTGACCAAGATGGAGAAACCCCAACTCTACTAAAAATACAAAATTAGCTGGGCACGGTGGTGCATGCCTGTAATCCCAGCTACTCGGGAGGCTGAGGCAGGAGAATCGCTTGAACCTGGGAGGCGGAGGTTGCGGTGAGCCGAGATCGCGCCATTGCATTCCGGCCTGGGCGACAGAGCGAGATTGCGACACACACACACACACACACACACACACACACACACACACACACACAAATGGCTGGGCACGGTGGCTCATGGCTTACGCCTGTAATCTCACCACTTTGGGAGGCCGAGGTGGGCAGATCATCTGAGGTCAGGAGTTTGAGACCAGCCTGGCCGACATGGTGAAACCCCGTCTCTACCAAAAATACAAAAATTAGCTGGGCGTGGTGATGGGGGCCTGTAGTCCCAGCTACTCGGGAGGCTGAGGCAGGAGAATCGCTTGGACCGGGGAAGTGGAGGTTGCAGTGAGCTGAGATCGTGCAACTGCACTCCAGCCTGGGCGACAAGAGTGAAACTCCGTTTCAAAAAAAAGAAAAAAAGAATGTAAAATGTTGGCCTGGCACGGTGGCTCATGTCTCATGTCTGTAATTCCAGCACTTTGGAAAGCCAAGGCGGGCAGATCGCTTGAGCCCAGGAATTCGAGACCAGCCTAGACAACACGGCGAAACCCTGTATCTACAAAAAATTAAAAAAAAAAAAAAAAAAAAATTTTGCCGGGCGCAGTGGCTCATGCCTGTAATCCCAGCACTTTGGGAGGCCGAAGCGGGCGGATCACGAGGTTAGGAGATCGAGACCATCCTGGCTAACACGGTGAAACCCCGTCTCTACTAAAAGTACAAAAAATTAGCCAGGCATGGTGGCAGGCGCCTGTAGTCCCAGTTTCTCGGGAGGCTGAGGCAGGAGAACGGTGTGAACCTGGGAGGCAGAGGTTGCAGTGAGCCGAGATCAGACACTGCGCTCCAGCCTGGGTGAAAGAGCAAGACTCCGTCACAAAAAAAAAAAGAAAAAAAGAAAAAAAAAACTTTTGCACTGAATGAACATAGGACATATCAAAATTTGTCTATTGTAGCTAAAGCGTTACTTAGAGATAAATATAGAGCATTAAATGCACATATTAGAGAAGTTAGTGACAGAGCAAGAACAGAAGCCAGCTCTCCCCAGGCTTTCTACGATACAGCATTGCCGGCGTTTCAGGATGAGAGTTTCTTCACTGCTCTTGGTGGTAAACTGCCAGTTATTCATCCCAAATCTAGTCTCCCCTTTTTTCCCCTGAGTGCATGCCACCTAACCAGATACATTTTCTAGCCTTTCTTGTAGAGAGATGTGATAAAAATGACCACATTTTTTCCAATTGCAACTTCAATTTCAATGTGCTTTAAAAGATATTGCTTGCCTTGAACTTTCTCTCCTTTCTCCTCTCCAAGAGGTGAGACTTAGATGCTCTTGCAATTCAACTTTAACCACGCAGAGGAATACATTATCCTAGAGGATGACAGTGTAACAAGATGGAAGGAATCTGAGTTCCTGAACAACCTGGTGGAAAACTGCCTCACCACTCTGCATAGGCTAGACCTTTATATGAGAGAAAAACAAAATGTACAATACATACTCAATATTTGTGGATTCTGTATTTGTGATTTTCCCTACTTGCTAGAATTTATTGGTAACTCCAAAAGCAATACTGATGGTGTCTTTGCAATCATTGGTGGAAACACACCTGCAGAGAGTGGTGAAAAATTTGTCATCCAACATGCCTGTTCCCAGCTGAAGTCAAAGAAGGCATCATTCTGCCTTTTTGCTTCAGCTCTAATACTGTAAATAAGTCTCTTTATCATGGTTTATTTAGAGCCACATTTTTTGCACTTTTGTGCTCTTTGTTAGTAATTTCTCAGTTTAAAATGGCCCCCAAACACAGTGCTAAAGTGTTATCTTGTGTTCCTAAGCACAGGAAGCTGTGATGTGCTTTAAAGAGAAAATACAAGTGTTGATAAACTTCCTTCAGGCATGAGTCACAGGCATGAGTCACAGTGTTCAACGTTAATGAATCAATAATATATATTAAGTAAGGTGTCCTTAAACAGAAAAACCCATAAAACAAATTGTGTATTGAATGGTTGGTGAAAAATGTTGTGACCAAAGGCTCATAGGAACCTAATCCTGTATATTCCCCAGGAGCAGTGGTTCTGTATTTGCTAAGTCAGTGTTCACACTGACTTTATAGAATATAACTACTGCAAATAGCGAGATTCAACTGTATTTCTTACTTAAGCCCCTGTATTCTGAGATTATCATTTACCTTAACTAATATAAGATTCTAGTGCAGTTCCTGTTAGTCAAAAATAAATACTGTATTTATTGATTCTAAGGTATACTTTGTATCATCAGTGTCCCCATACTGCACACTCAGAAGGGGGTAACTGGAGTTTAATGAAGGAACTATTTACAAGAGTGTAGAGTAATACTGGAGTGAATAGGCCCCCAAAGATCCACATCCTTCTCAGAACCCCAAAATGTGACCTTATATTGAAATAGGGTCTTTGTAATTAGTTAAGATCAGGTCATACTAAAGCAGGGTAAGCCCCAAATCCATTTTTGACTGGAGTCCTTATAAGAAGAGAAGAGACACAGATGGGGGAAGGCCACGTGAAGAAGGAGGCAGATACTGGAATTATGTATCTACAAGCTGATTAATGCCACAAATTGCCAACAACCACCAGGACGAGAATAGGCTTAGAAAGGAGTCTTCCCTAGTCTTCACGCGGAGAGAGCATGGCCTTGCTGGCAGCTTGATTCCAGGCTTCTAACCTCCAGAACCGTGAGAGGATAAATTTCCCTTAGTTTAAGCCATGTGGATTGTGGTACTTTGTTAAGGCAGCCTTAGGAAACTAATTCGGGGGCTAATAAGGCACAGTGGGACACCTCGGACTGTATAGGGAGATGCTATTATCAGCCCTGGACCCAAAGTGGGAAGGGCAGGAGTGGCTTCCAGAACCCAGAGAAAGAGAGAGAGATCGAACTCAGAACTGTGGGGGAAAGGGTCTCTCAACAGGAACTATAGTCTTAGGTACCTAAAATGTAACCATTGTCAAAACCTTGGTCTATAGGGTGGGACCCAAGAGAATAAATACCTTAAGCTCTCTCTCCAGCTACCCTCTGGCCTTCTGTTTCCCCTTTTCATGGACTGAACCTGATTAGAAGCCAGACAAGAGCATCTGGGTGCTACAGTGCTTAGTGGTCAGCCTTCTGGGCCCAGAGCAGGGTAGATGGAGAAGGGTGGAGAGTGGATCTGTAAGAACAAACACTATTTGGCGCATGTTTTCTCCCTCACATTTAATCTGAAGTCAGCTTATAATCAATGGCATGTCATCGTTTAATTGGTAGTATCTTTGTTTTTTGTTTTGACACAGAGTCTCACTCTCTTACCCAGGCTGGAGCGCAGTGGCGCAATCTCGGCTCACTGCAACCTCAGCCTCCAAGGTTCAAGCAATTCTTGTGCCTCAGCCTCCCAAGTAGCTGGGACTACAGGCATGTGCCACCATGCTTGGTTAATTTTTGTATTTTTAGGAGAGATGGGATTTCGCCATGTTGGCCAGGCTGGTCTCAAACTCCTGACCTCAAGTGATCTGCCTGCCTTGGCCTCCCAAAATGCTGGGATTACAGGTGTGAGCCACTGCGCTTGGCCAGTATCTTTTTACTTTCTTAGTGCTACATTAAAAATGGCATGTATTATAACTGATAGAGTCTCAGGCTCAATAAAATACATTAATAAATGTAATGTTGGGTATTGAGGATTGACAGAAATATAGACATATGAGACCCCGTTCTATGTGTCCTGTCCAGGGAAGGGAACAGGAGTAATAAGTGAAGAATATATTAACAGTGCAACTCAGATGACAAATGAGTATTTTACAACTAAGTATGTACAGGCATGGCTGATCTGTTGAGGACTGGACCAGAGGGTGTGCCCATGGCCCATAGCATGAATATGACATGGGCACATAGCATGTCATAGCACGAATATGACATGAATATGACATGGCCCATAGCATGAATATGACATAGCATAGTATTCATAGGAGAGCCACAAAGATGTAATGTCTTTGAGGAAAGGTATATCGCAGTGGGCCCTCTAGGAATCAGCTGGCAGGAGGTACAGGGGAAAATGACTGTAGGAGGGAAAGGGAAGAGGGGGAGAACCTGAGTCAGGTGCGGGGCAAGTAGGAGGAAGGAGGATAGGGTAGGAAGAAACTTAGCTCTGTGCAGCTCAGAAAATCTCAGCTGTGCTAGTGGGGACACCCAGAACAGAGACTGCTCATTGGAGGAGCCTCGCATTGGACAGGCCCCATTGGACAGGAATAACCTGGTTCTAGATCCCCCGTGGGCACAGTCATTGGCTGGGAGTGTCCCAAAGAGACTATGCTCTTGGTGAGAATACTGTGGTGGATTCTGAAGTTGCTGCTGCTGGACATGGTCAGCTAACTACACTCCTCACAGAGGCGCTCGCTCAAAGGGAGATTTGAGCAGTGCATTCCCCAGCGTACTCCCCATAGCTACCACAAACGGTTAAAAAAATACTAAAGCTTTGGTTTGGCTGGGGCATGATTTGGGTGTTTTTTCCTCCCATTATAAAAATAATTATAGGTAAATTCTACTAAGAGTATGGGTGATGGAGACCAACATGCATGAGTTCAAATCTTAGTATTACCACTACCCAGCTCTGTGAACTTGGAAAATTCATTTCATCTTTTTGAGCCTCAGTTTTCTCATCTGTAACACAGAGTTGTTGAGAGGATTAAATGAGATGCTCATGTAAATCACACAACAATGTCTGGCATGTTGTAAGCATGTAATAAACACATCGTTAGGGCTCCAATTTCCTTTAGTATACCAATAAAGGCATCTGAAGGTAATTTTCAGTTTTAAAGAGCACATATGCAAAATGGTGATCAGCAACTCTCCATCTCAGCTGGGGACAGCATAAAAAGAAAGAAGCAGCTGGGTGCGGTGGCTCACGCCTGTAATCCCAGCACTTTGGGAGACCGAGGCGGGCAGATCATGAGGTCAGGAGATCAAGACCATCCTGGCTAACATGGTGAAACCCCAGCTCTACTAAAAATATAAAAAATTAGCCTGGTGTGGGGGTGGGCGCCTGTAGTCCCAGCTACTTGGGAGGCTGAGGTGGAAGAATGGCGTGAACCTGGGAGGCGGAGCTTGCAGTGAGCCGAGATCACGCCACTGCACTCCAGCCTGGGTGAAAAAAAAAAAAAAAAAAGCAAGAAATCTGTAGTTATAGAAGAGAGAATTGTCTGATGATGAGAGCTGTATACAGTACTCCTACCCCTAATGTGGAAGCACGTGGGCTTGTAAGACCTCCTTCCATGTGGAGGACTTGAAAGGAGATGAGACTGCATGTGTCCAGGAGTTCATATGTGGTCTCGCAGGCAAGGGGACCACAGCTGATCTCCCAGGTCCATGACTTTCTTGTAACTTCAAAGAACAATTTTCTTTAGTTCCTGACTAATGCTTACAGCTGCAGGGCTTTGGTGAACTTACCCCAAGTTTTGTCCCTCTTGTGACCTCTGGTTCACCACATTCAAACTTTTCCCTATTACAAAATTTGAAAGCAGCCATGAAAGCAGGCCACAGTCCTCCTCTCCCTTTTAAAGCAAGATGCCTACTTTGGCCATATTAAAATTACTGAGTGGTTGTCATATGCAAACAAGTAGTTTAAAATATAATGAAAGATATCATTAATAATAGCCACACAAGGTAAAATACTGAATCACTCAACAAGAAATATGCATGAGGTATATGAAGAACACAGAAATACTTCTGAGAGCAGAAAAAAAGATTCAAATAAATGAAAACATATGGATTTATGATGATGATTATTAGATAAGAAACCTTAGTGTTTAAAAAAGTGTCAGTTCCCTCTGGATGAATGTATACAATTAAACGTGGTTACAATAAAACAGTACCAATAGGATTTTGGGAGTGTGAGAACTAGGCAAACTGACTCTAAATTTCCAATGGAAAACCTAGGTAAATTGGGAGGCTGGAGGGATGCAAAGTTGTATGTTTCAGAGACAGAGAGGAAAAAAAGTATGCTTTCATTAAGGCGTACAACACAAAATGGCTAAGTACAGACTCTCCCAAAGAAACATTGACAATACAGTGAAAAACAACATAAATGGCCTTGGAGGGCTGTTTCTAGGTAGCCACAGAGACTCTCTGTAAAAGGTCTGAAGCTTGGAAACAACACTTCAGTTGATAGTTGCTGCCTTTGAGCTGGGTGGTCATGTGATCGTGGTAGGGCTGAAGATCCCAAACCTTTGATCCATATGTTCTTTGTTCCCATGCACAATGATTACAATGAGAAAGATTATCCTCTGAATCAAGACAGGGATAAGGCCCTTGTGCCTTGATTTTAAGATGTGCAGAGAGAGGCGAAAGAAACACTGCCAGTGTGGAATCCCCAGAAGCGTGAGATGTCAAAGTTGATGCTTAACGATGGATAAGTATTCTTTGGCTATTTTACAGGATAAAAATAGTTATCAGCATTTAGAGGCAGCTATTTACTCTCCTTTCTCCTCCTCCTCCTCCTCCTCCTCCTTCTTCTTTTTTCTTTTCTTTTTTTTGAAATGGAATCTTGCTCTGTCGCCCAGGCTGGAGTGCAGTGGCACAGTCTCCACTCACTGCAAGCTTCTGTATTAGTCTGTTTTCATGCTGCTGATAAAGACATACCAGAGACTGGGAAGAAAAAGAGGTTTAATTGGACTTACAGTTCTATATAGCTGGGGAGGCCTCAGAATCATGGCGGGAGGCAAAAGGCAATTCTTACATGGCAGCAGCAAGAGAAAATGAGGAAGATGCAAAAGTGGAAACCCCTGATAAACCCATCAGATCTTGTGAGACTTATTCGCTACCACAAGAACAATAGGGGAAACTGCCTCCATGATTCAAATTATCTCTCACCAGGTCCCTCCCACAACACGTGGGAATTATAGGAGTACAATTCAAGATGAGATTTGGATGAGAACACAGAGCCAAACCATATCAGCTTCCCACTGCAGGACTGGCATCAATATTTGGCTTCTTCACTGGTGATGATAGTGGGCATGAGTCTCTTCATTGGTCAGAATCTCCTTTGCCTTCTGTGGTTTCTGAACAGTCTCCATTGCTTTGGAATTTTCAGGATGCTTGTTGGGGTGGCATTCCACAGCTCTGAACTTAAATTCTGCCAGGATTTGTTCAACAGTTCTGGTGGCTGGGAAGTCCAAGATCAAGGCACCGGCAGATTCAGTGTCTGGTGAGGGCCTGTATCCTCATAGATGGTTCTCTTCTCACTGTAACTTCACAAGGCGGAAGGGGTGCTTTAGCAGCATTTAAAAGGCACTAACGTTGTGTGCATGAAAGTGGCTGTAAGGTCAGTTTTGATACATATTTCATCAAGATGTGACATCCCCAGCCAGATCCAATATTGCATGAAACCTTTGAATCATTCCAAAGAATTGCATGGCTATTGACACAGCTGAGGCCATGTCTCCTGAAATAAATTCAAACTATGCACTGTGCTGTCCAATATGGCAGCCACTAGTCACATGAGGTATTGAGCATTGGAAATGTGGATAGTATGAAATGAGATGTGCTGCAAACATAAAATACACACTAGGTTTCAAAAGAGGAATGTAAACTATCTCATCAATTTAAAAAAATTAAAATATATATATATGTATGCTTTTATATATATATGTGTGTGTGTGTGTATATGTGTATATATATATATGTCTTTTAAGATGGAGTCTCACTCTGTCGCCCAGGCTGTCATGCAATGGTGCAATCTCAGCTCACTGCAACCTCTGCCTCCCAGCTTCAAGTGATTCTCCTGCCTCAGCCTCCCGAGTAACTGGGATTATAGGCACGCTCCACCATGCCCAGCTAACTTTTGTATTTTTAGTAGGGATGAGGGTTCACCATGATGGTCAGGCTGGTCTCAAACTCCTGACCTCAAGTGATCTATCCGCCTTGGCCTCCCAAAGTGCTGGGATTACAGGCGTGAGCCACCATGTGCCGCCAAAAATTTAAAAATATTGATTGCATGTTGAAGTGGTAATATTTTAGATATATTAGATTTAATAAAATAAATTGTTAATCTCACCTGTTTATGTGTTTTTAGTGTAACTACTTGAAAATTTAAGGTTGTGCGCGGTGACCCACGCCTGTAATCCTAGCACTTTAGGAGGCAAGACGGGCGGATTGCTTGAGCCCAGGAGTTTGAGACCAGCCTGGCCAACATGATAAAACCCTATCTCTACAAAAAATACAAAAAGTAGCTGGGCATGGCCCTTCATGCCTGTAGCCTCAGCTACTCGAGAGGCTAAGGTGGGAGGATCACCTAATCCAGGTAGGTTGAGGTTGCAGTGAGCCATGATCAAGCCACTGTACTCCAATGAGATCCTGTTTCAAAAAAAAAAAAGAAAGAAAAGAAAATTTAAAATTACATGTGTGGCTTGCATTATATTTCTGTTGGACGGTGCTAGTGTAGAGCACAAAGAATGCTTCTGGATTTTTGGCCAAAATTCTGGATGTACATTTTTCTCTTTACCAAAGGTGTTAGCACCATTTTAAGCCTGACTTTTGAGTCAAAACCTGTACTTTTTACCATAGGTGTGAAACTAATGAAATACCAGTTTTGATTTTCTTGTTTTCTTCTGCCAGTTCAACATACAAAGAATAAGTGCTAGTTGTTCAACATGCCTTTTGTTCTTGTTACAAACTAGTTGAACTGAGTATCACTTTCTAAAATTATATGTATGATTTTCAACCTAAATACCCATCAATGACAGATTAAACAAAGAAAATGTGGTACATATACACCATGGAATACTATACAGCCATAAAAATAATGAGATCATGTCTTTTTCAGGAACATGGATGGAGCTGGAGGCCATTATTCTAGTGAATTAATGCAGGAACTGTAGGGTCCAGCTCCAGGGGGCTCAGCAGGTGTTCTCCCCGTGTGCAGAGACGAGAGATTGTAATAAATAAAGACACAAGACAAAGAGCTAAAGAGAAAACAGCTGGGCCCAGGGGACCGCTACCAGCAAGACGTGGAGACCGATAGTGGCCCCGAATGGCTGGGCGCACTGATATTTATTGTATACAAGACAAGGGGGGCAGGGTAAGGAGGGTGAATCTTCTAAGTGATTGAGAAGGTGAAGCAAGTCACGTGATCATAGGACAGGGGTGCTTTCCCTTTTATGTAGCTGAAGAAGAGAGAGAAGGCAGCATACGTCAGCATTTTCTTCTACGCATTTATAAGAAAGATCAAAGACGTTAAGACTTTCACTATTTCTTCTACCGCTATCTACTACGAACTTCAAAGAGGAACCGGGAGTACAGGAGGAACATGAAAGTGGACAAGGAGCGTGAGCATTGAAGCACAGCACCACAGGGAGGGGTTTAGGGCTCCGGATGACTGCGGGCAGGCCTGGATAATATCCAGTCTTCCACAAGAAGCTGGTGGAGCAGACTGTTCCCTGACTCCTCCAAGGAAATGAGACTCCCTTCCGCGGTCTGCTAAGTAATGGGCGTCTTCCCAGACACTGGCATTACTGCTTGACCAAGGAGCCCTCAAGCGGCCCTTATGCGGGCATGACAGAGGGCTCACCTCTTGCTTTCTAGGTCACTTCTCACAATGTCCCTTCAGCACCTGACCCTATACGCGCCGGTTATTCCTAGGTTATATTAGTAATGTAACAAAGAGTAATATTAAAAACTAATGATTAATAATGCTTATAATAATGATTGATAATTGTCCATGATCATCTCTATATCTGATTTGTATTATGACTATTTTTATTCTATTTTCTTTATTATACTGAAACAGTTTGTGCCTTCAGTCTTTTGCCTCGGCACCTAGGTAATCTTCGGCTCACAAGGAACAGAAAACCAAAACTGCATGTTCTCACTTATAAATGGGAGCTGAGTGATGAGAACACATGGACACAAATAGGGGAACAACAGAAACTGAGGCCTTTTTGAGGGTGGAGAGTGGGAGGAGGAAGGGGAGCAGAACTATTGGGTACTAGGCTTAGCACCTGGGTGACTAATCCATACAACAAACCCTTATGACACAAGTTTACCTATATAACAAACCTGCACATGTACCCGCAAATCTAAAATAAAAGTTAAACAAAAATAAATAAAATTATATATTTTTCTCCTACTTTATTGTCCATTAAATTAATAGCTTCATTTTGACTTCTTCATCCACACAGTAATCTTTTATTTTATTATTTCTTAACTATCTTCCATGTTTGGCTGTTCTAGTTTTAGCTTTTGAAACCGTTTTTACTAAATCTAGTAATTTCCCATTATTTCTGTAAATATTGTGCTGTTAATGCCATGAAAAGTGCCATTGTGTGTGGCTAAGTATTGAACATTTATTATTATTTTATGAATATTATATCAATGTTTTTTATATTGGCTTTTAGTTGTTATTGTGGAATACTGTCAATTGCTGTTTATTCAGCTTTTTTTTTTTTGCAGTTCCAGTGATTCATGTGCTCCTTTTATGCACAAGTGATAGTCATTTTCCTTTAATAGAGAACCTAAATGTGTCCTTTCACAAATCTCTTCACTAACCAAAGCTAATCATGAAGATAGTTGTGAAACACGAGAGTAGCTGCAGAACTTCGGCTTTGTGCTTAGCATATAAAAATGTCTAGTTTCTCCATTTGAAGGAATTTTGATGGAAAATGAAATATTAAACCTTCTATCAGGCTGAGTGCGGTGGTTTACACCTGTAATCCCAGCACTTTGGGAGGCTGAGGCAGGCGGATCACGAGGTCAGGAGATCGAGACCATCCTGGCTAACACGGTGAAACCCCGTCTCTACTAAAAATACAAAAAAAATTAGCCTGGCATGGTGGCGGGTGTCTACAGTCCCAGCTACTCGGGAGGCTGAGGCAGAAGAATGGCGTGAACCCAGGAGGCAGAGCTTGCAGTGAGCCGAGATCACACCACTGCACTCCAGCCTGGGTGACAGAGCAAGACTCTGTCTCAAAAAAAAAAAAAAAAATTTATATATATATATAAATTAGCCAGGCAAGGGGGCACACACCTGTAATCCCAGCTACTTGGGAGGCTGAGGTAGGAGAATCACTTGAATCCTGAAGGCAGAGGTTGCAGTCAGCCAAGATGGCACCACTGCAATCCAGCCTGGGCCACAGAATGAGACTCCATCTCAAAAAATAAAAAATAAATAAAAGTTGTAATGCAAGAATCCTATTATCTGAGAGGAAGGACATGACAAGTTTACCCTTTCTCATTCCCAAGGATTTCTGCCGACCAAGTTCCTCATGCTCTGGAGTAACTCAGTTGCCAACATCAGGAGCAGTCACCTGCAGTCCCTTTTGGTTTGAGAACATTGGACAAGAAATATGGAGAAGCGTTTCCCTGGGGACTAAACAGTATGGCCAGGTCATGTTGTACTGGCAGACCCAAGCCCTCCCAAATGACAGACGAACTTTGGTGCTCTTTAATATTTTTTTTGTAAATGTATGTGTGCTATGCAGGACCCTCTCCAGAGCAGGCTCAGGCAGTGGCCCTTCTCATCTGGCCATAAGGGTAGTACTGATCCTCTTAAGAGCTTGTGCTACTGTCATGAGCTTGAAGGATGCACACACACTGACTCACTACCCTTGTGCAAGGTCACCTCTGCCCTTTACTGCAGACTTTTCCCAGGCACCAACCCCCTAGATAGGGCCAGGAAGCCTGGAACTGGCACTGACTTAAAACAGAGAGGAGCTGTATTCTACCCACATGCCTAAGAATGAAATCTCCAAAGGCCACTGCTTTGTTTTCCAACTTGTATGAAATCTAAATAGTGCTCCAAAATGAAATCCTGTTTTAAAGTCTTTATCATAAAAGCAAAACAAAACAAAACAGAACAAAACGAACAAGGAAAAAACAGCCAGGCATGGTGACTCACACCTGTAATCCCTGCACTTTGGGAGGCCAAGGAGTGGAGGATCACTTGAAGCCAGGAGTTCAAGACCAGCTTGGGCAACATAGGGAGATCTTGTCTCTAAAGAAATAAAATTTTAAAAATTAGCCAAGTGTAGTGACATGTGCCTGTAGTCATAGCTACTCGGCAGGATCACTTGAGCCTGAGAGTTAAAGGCTGAAGTGAACTATGATCACGCCACTGCACATCAGCCTAGGTGACAGAGCCGGATGCTGTCTTGAAAAAACAAAAAACAAAACAACTCAACGATAATAATTCCTATCACTTGTATTTGTTTTTAATTTACAAAGCATTTTTTGTACATCCTCTTATCTACCTCATGAGATGGCATTTTGTGAGTGAGGAAACAGGTTCAGAGACATTCAGTGACTTCTCCAAGGACACAAAACAGAGCTGAAACTCGAACCAAGGTCTTTCCAATACAGCATAGCTGTCTCATCATCAGGCCACAGACCTTGAACATCCTCCACCAAATACCTCAGTCCTTTAGTCTCTGTTAATCCGTTGTTTCTGCTCAGCCAGAATGCCTTTCTACCAGTCCCAAATTCATAGCCTTCCACATGCATCAGAGCTTCCCCCTTAATGAGGAGGAGCCACTCTCCATGCTTTTGTTAGACAGAGGGGCCTAATCCCTTCCATCTTTGCCTGCAGACTCCATCACGGTAACTCTGGCTAACATAAAGATGTGCCTGATGAATCATTACCTTATTTGTAAGATGATGGTGCCAGCCTCTATGGGTAGACCCAGTCAGTTCATGATGATGTTTAGACCTGTCTACCACAAAATGAGAAAAACAAGGACAATATAGTGAATTTTGGTAGCACTGAATTGATCAGATTAAGGATTATTCTTTATTCTGAGATTATGCCCTTTTTTTTTTTTTTTTGCAGGGGTGGAGGCAGGTGGGTTTAAAATATCCTTTTTTTTTTTTAATAAAATGATGATGCTAGTATTATAGATGGTAGTTTGAAAAGTTTAATGTCTTCACTTGGCAAAGTATCAAAGTGGCAACCTTATGTCTTTCCCCAAAATGTCTTAGAAGGTTTTATTAGTCTTGGAATTCTAGACATCTGGGAACTACTGGCTTGGGGGATGATTTAATATTTTCTGACTCCCTAGAGTGTCACCAGTGGTGTTCTATGCCTCAGTGAGGTAGTAGCTGCTATGGGTTTCCTAAATGTCATTTAGTGAAAATATTAGCCTCGTGCTTAATATAGGCACACGAGTATCACCACTTTCTACCAAACGACTTATGAAAATAGTGGCACAGCAAAGTAATCTGGTGTATGGAAATATCTCCCAATTTTACAGGCTCTTCACATATTAAATAAAGGGAGGGCTCTGGAGAAGCTAAAAGTCTCAAAGGTAGTATGTCGTACTGAGCAGGGATCCCCAACCTGTGGGTTGAGCTCAGCCTGTTAGGAACTGGGCCGCACAGCAGGAGGTGAGTGGCCAGCGAGTGGGCGTTACCGCCTGAGCTCCACCTCCTGTCAGAGCCGCGGAGGCTTAGATTCTCATAGGAATGAGAACTATTGTGAACTGCGCATGCGAGGGATCTAGGCTGAGTGCTCTTAATGAGAAATTAACTAGTGCTTGATGATCTGAGATGGGACAATTAGTTTCATTGTCTTCCACAAAACCGGTCCCTGGTGCCAATAAGTTTGGGGACGGCTGAGAATGTAGATTCTGGATTCAGATAACCAAGGTTCGAGTCCCAGTGATATCTTACCATGTCACACTTAGGAGACAAATTACTTATCCTAAGTCTCAATTTCCTCATCTTTAAAGTGGAAGTAATACTAATGATGCTAACTTTATAAGACTGTTCTGAGGATGAGATATGTATAAAGCACTTAATATAGTGTTTGCTGTATAGCTAGCACTTGATAGACATTTGCTATAGGTAGGCGTGGATGAAAAGGCAATGGGGTTAGAGGGAAAGAATTCCGAGGTCCACATATGGGATAAGAAGAGCAACAGGGCTTGTGAAGATTTAAATTTTTTTTGTTTTGTTTTGAGAGAGAGTCCCGCTCTGTTGCCCAGGCTGGAGTGCAGTGGTGCAATCTCAGCTCACTGCAACATCCGCCTCCTGGGTTCAAGCGTCCCCTGCCTCAGCCTCCCGAGTAGATGGAATTACAGGCACCCACCACCACACCACGCCCAGCTAATTTTTGTATTTTTAGTAGAGATAGAGTTTCACCATGTTGGCCAGGCTGGTTTCAAACTCCTGACCTCAAGTGATCCACCCGCCTTGGCCTCCCAAAGTGCTGGGATTACAGACGTGAGCCACCACGCCCAGCCTAAAAATGTTTTTAATCGTCATCTAACAAGAGAAAAGAGAATGGTTAGGCCGGGCGCGGTGGCTCACGCCTGTAATCCCAGCACTTTGGGAGGCCGAGGCGGGCGGATCACGAGGTCAGGAGATCGAGACCATCCTGGCTAACACGGTGCAACCCCGTCTCTACTAAAAATACAAAAATTAGCCGGGCGTGGTGGCGGGCACGCCTGTAGTCCCAGCTACTTGGGAGGCTGAGGCAGGAGAATGGAGTGAACCTGGGAGGCGAAGCTTGCAGTGAGCCAAGATCGCGCCACTGCACTCCAGCCTAGGTGACAGAGCAAGACTCCGTCTCAAAAAAAAAAAAAAAAAAAAAGAAGAAGAAGAAAACAGAATGGTTTAATTTGGGTTTGGGCAGGGCTGTTGTACAGCAGCAGAAAACCATCAAGATCTAAACAGGAGGTAAGAAAAAAGGAAAAGACTAAATGTCTTTATTTATGGGACATTTGACTTTGGAGGAGAAAGCCTGGGAAAGGGGGTTTTATTGCATCAGACCCCCGGCCAGGGAAGCAAATTTGGTCTGCGTAGGAAGCCTACCTTTTTCTGTGTGTACCAGAAGCTCAGCAACAAATAATTTCCCTCAAAAGCCTGGTTTTTAAATGTGCTAACTAGACACAGATCTAGAATAACTACAGCCCCTAAATTTAAATTCCAGAAATATGCTATACAGGCTGAAAATAATTAAAATTTAAACCGAAATTATCATAAAAAGCAAATAACATCACGAAATGCAATGCATGAATCTTTAACATATTCTGGATTAAAAAAATAGTTAAAAGGCATTTTGGAAAAACTAAGAAAATTTAAATAAGGACTATATTTTAGGAGATATTAAATTAGCGTTGATTTTCTTAGGTGTGATAAATGGTGGTGTTGGTACATAAGAAAATGTATTTATTCCTAGTTGCTGCATGTGAATTATTTTGGGGCAAATTGTCATGAGGTCTGCAATTTACCTTCAAATAATGTAGGAGAGAGTAATCTCTCTATACAGACAAAGGATAGAGCGAGTAGGGCAAAATGCTAAGAAGTGAATTTCGGTGAAGGATCTACAGGTGTTAATTGTATTACTGCACTACACGTTTAACTTTTTTGTAGATTTGCATATTTTCTGCATTAAAAGTATGGAGAAAAACTAACTGGATCGCGCCTCCACTTACAAATATAAAGTCTTAGCGAAGGGAAGAAAAGTGAAAGAGACAGGGTTTCCCCACGTGCAAAGGTGTGGAGGAGGCTGCAGTTTTAAGCGCTTGCCTGGGCGCTGGCTACCCTCTTCTGGCCTCGGTGCGGTGACTTCTAGCAAGGGAAGCCACCTACATTCACTGGCTTCGTGGGCTTCACGATTATCTTAAAATATTTTCTAAATTATTTGAACTGCGATGAGACTGTGTGGTTCTGGGGAAGGTAAACATGGCGATTAAATAGTGAGATTTAAAAAAATAACACCAAAAGAGTCACGCGTGCACGTGGAGGAATGTGAACGTGGCGAGCGGCAGCACCTCGCACGGGGAGATAGATGCTCCTCCGGGCACCGGTGGAGCTGTGACGGCTCCTTGCTCCGGGCGCTGAGCGATGCTGAGATGCTCCGGGCGAAGCTCCGGGCGCGCACAGGGTTAACGCCGGGGGAGGGGACCGCGCATCCTCTGCCCGCCCACATTCCTCCGCTGAATGGAGGCGGTGGTCTGATGCCGGTGGGGTGATTTCGCCCCTCGGCGTCCGACCTTCCCACTGGCCGGGCCCGCGCCCCTCCCGGGCTGGCCCTGAGCTCCGCAGTTACGTTACCTTCCCCGCTATTCACGCGGCCCTGGGGGTTTACAAAGAGGGACATTAAGAAGTCTGTGGGCATCGCAGGGGCCCGGAACGTGGGGACAATTACCGTGGCTCTGAAGGCCCCTGTCGCCCAGCCTTGTAATCTGACCCCTTCCATGATGTTACAGGGGGCCCAGTGTTTGCAGATTTGTTTCTTTGTCTGAATTTTGGCTATAAAGTGAGCTACAACTTCAGAAATGTGTGTGTGCCCTTTCATTAAATCCGCATTAACCAAACAAACAGGAGACACTTTCATTGATTTGCCTTTGTCTAATTTATGAAGCATATTTTACAAAATATAAACCTTTTTAATAATAGGGAGAAAATCAGGTTTTAGGTCTATGGAGACCTAAATGAAAATACACGTTTTCACAAATAATGCTCCAGAACCAAGTCTAATCATTTAACCTTCTCTTGTGATTAACCACATTTTGGGATTTTTTATTTGACAGCTTCAGCTGGCACTATTTTTAAAAAATCTTATAAAATATATAAAACATAAAGAAGAGGCCAGGTGCGGTGGCTCACTTGTCATCCCAGCACTTTGGGAGGCCGAGGCGGGCAGATCACCGAGGCGGGTAGATTAGGCAGGCGAGACCAGCCTGACCAATGTGATGAAACCCCATCTCTACTAAAAATACAAAAATTAGCTGGGTGTGGTGGCATGTGCCTGTAACCCCAGCTACTCGGGAGGCTGACTCAGGAGAATCGCTTGAACCTGGGAGGCAGAGATTGCACTGAGTAGAGATGGTGCCATTGCACTCCAGCCTGGTAACAAGAGCGAAACTCCGTCTCAAAATAAATAAATAAATACAATAAAGCATAAAAGAGGACAGGGGCAGTGGGTGACGCCTGTAATCCCAGCACTTTGGGAGGCCGAGGCAGATAGACGGTTTGAGGTCAGGAGTTCTAGACCAGCCTGGACAATGTGGGAAAACCCTGTCTCTATTAAAAATACAAAAATTAGCTCGGTGTGGTGGCACTCACCTGTAATTCCAGCTACTGAGGAGGATGAGGAACGAGAATCGTTTATGCCTGGGAGGTGGAGGTTGCAGTAAGCTGAGATTGCCCCACTGCACTCCAGCCTGGGCAACAGAGCAAGACTGTTTCAAAAGAATAAATACATTAAGTTAAAAGAGTGTAAATGCTTCACGTTTATTACATGACTCAATGACCATGAAAATTAGAGACAGTTTGATTAAGTGAGCATCCGTCCATTTTATGTTGCTATAACAGAAAACCCAAGACTGGGTAATTTATAGAGAAAAGAGATTTATTTCCTACAATTCTGGAGGCTGGAAAGACCAAGATCTGGCAACTGCATCTGGTTGGCTTCCAGTGCGGGTCCCATGCTGCATCATCACATGGCAGAAGGCATCACAGGGCAAGGGGGTGGGGTGCACTGAGACCCAAACTGGCTGCTTTCATAAGAGACTTACTCTCATGATAACTAACCCACTCCTGTGATAACCCATTAATCTATTCATCCATCAATGGATTAATCCATTCATGAGGGCAGAGCCCTCTGACCCTAATCCACCTCTTAATACGGTTATATTGGGGATTAAGTTTTAACATGAATTTCAGAGGGGACAAACATTCAAACCATAGCAGCATGCAAACAAAATGACATTTATTATTACTAGAGAAAGTAAATTAGCATGCACAGAAAGAGTGAAAGGAAATGTCCAAGGAGAATGTGCATTTACTCCTTCAATAGTACTTCAAGGGCTCATGATGAGCCAGGCTCTGGAGAATGAGCGGGCCATTGGTCCTGCCTTCAGGGATATCCCATTCATCCTGAGGAACAGTGTTGAGTCAGGTGGCCCATATCACCAAGGCCAAGTACCAGGTGCTGCAGGAGCTCCTCAAGGAGCGATACTCCACGCGTTCGGGGTCACAGGTGTGTGAAGACCGGGGAAGAAGGAGAATTCCGGCAGGTTTCCTGAAGGAAGAACTGCTAAACTGAAACCTGAAGAAAGAGCGGAAGTTAGGCCAGTGGGTCTCCAACACTGCTGGACGTTGGAATCACCTGGGAGCTTAAAAAACTCCCCACAATTAAATCATAATGTCTAGCTTGAGAGTCTGGGATCAGAATTTTCCAAAAAACATTCCAGGTGATTCCAATGAACAGCACAGTTTGGGGAATTACTAAGGCAAAGGGAGGGAAGCTAAGGTTTTTAGGTTTTCTCAAGGAAAACACTTGGCCAGCAGGCATGGTGCAGGTGCTGGGATGTAATTGTTCTTTGATTCGTCCTTCTGCTTCTCACTGCCCTGCCTCTAGTAAGCACTCAGGAATGTTTACTGATGCTCGAGCAAAAGCGAATAAAAATCCAGATGTATCCAAAAACCAGGTCTTCCTCAAGAATGTCTTTTAGTACTCACTGTTGACGAGTTAGGGTCTGAAATTTATAGCGGCAGGCTCTCACAGAAGGACATAAAATCCAGCATTTTGACAGCTAGGGGAAAAAAATCCCTCTTCTCTCAATTCCTGTTCTCCATCTTCAGTCATTGCTATAAATGTAACTTCACAGACAACCATCCGAGCAATTTTGTTTCTATCTTCAAATGGCTTCCCCCTCTTTATTAAAAAAAGCGCAAGGCCTGCCAAAATTCAGAGTATTTTAATTATGAAAGGTCAAGAATAGCCTAAACAAGAGGCCACAAAAGAAAGAATATTCCTGTTAGTGAAGGGAGACAAGCTATGGGGGCTGGAAGCAAGGGCCCTCCCTCTACCCAGGCACCACATTTTATGCCTGCTGCTCTGAGAGAGCAAGATTTGCCCATCACTGTCTCCTGGCTAAGCACACTTTGACATTCTGCTCTCTAATGTACCTTGGCATGAAATGGCCTCTGGCAATTTATCTCCTGCTTTAAATGGTAATTTCAAGCCTACAGGGTCTTTAAATGGGAAACGGGAAAGAAAACCTCTTTTAATCCAGGCTGAGGCAGGCTGCATTTTCATTAGCTCACAGACCACAGCGTAGGAACTCCTTTTCTGGGAGGAGACGGGTCTGTGACATTCTAAGAGATCCATTGAAGCTCAGACTAAGAACATGATGTCACACCACTCACGGAGCTCCCCAGGGAGCAACATCCCCACGTTGGCTCTATCTTATTATATTCACCTCTAGGAACCTTTACACCTCTCCGTAGGAAAGCGGGAAGGGAAATGCAAAATGGATTCTGTCTTATTGGTCCTCCCCTGAAGCACTAGGTCCAACTGTGACCCCATGGGATCAGCAGGGGGAGTTTTGTGACTTAGATTCAAGCCACGAAAGCTCTCTCAAATGCCGGAGACTCCAAGGGGACCAGGCAGGGAATGGGGTGTGGCCGGAGAGGTTTTTTTCATTAGTCCTGGATCACACACAGGCGGTAAGGTGTCTGTGCCTCTGAAACCAACCCGTAGTGCGTGATCAGCACAAAGCCCTGAGCGGTGGGAGCTGACCGAACATGAAGCAAAGCCTGTTGACAAGGAAGCAGAGGGTGTTCCGTGGAATGTAAGTGTGGGTTTTGAAGCAGGCTCTCCAAGTCTCGCTGGGAGCTGTCGCCAAGCCCTGAAAATCAGTCAGGCTCTTCCAAATATCTTTCCTCTTGAGCACAGTGAGGTCACGCCTCCTCACATTTATGTGCAGTTTCTAATCTGCCAAATGTTTTCACAGACATTACCTCATCTGAGCCTCTTAGCCCCTCTTCGAGTTGCCAGGGCATATGTGATTATTCTCCCTTTTAGCAGCATGGGAAACTGAGGCGCAGAGGGAGTAAATGACATGGGGGAAAGAGCTGCCCTCTTGAGCCCAGATCTGACTCTGAAGTGCTTTCTATCCACTGGAATTCTTCAAGTCTGGGCTGAACGTTACTTTCCTGAACCACCAAGGAAGTTCAGGAAACATACAGATTTCTGGGCCCCACTCTGACCTTCTGAACCTGACCTCTGGGCAACACTCAGGGATCTTTTTTTTTAGAGACAGGGTCTCACTCCGCCACTTGGGCAGGAGTGCAGTGGCAGGATCATAGCTCACTGCAGTCTTGAACTCCTGGCCTCAAGCAACACCCCGGCCTTAGCCTCCCGAGTAGCTGGGACTAAAGGCGCAGGCCACTGCCCCTGGCTTATTAAGAATGTAGATATATCTTTTGTGGTACAGAGTTTCACTAGTTGCCCTGGCTGCAAGAGACTATTTTTAACCTGAAGATTCCCCAGCCGATTCTGGTAAGAATCACTTTTGGTAACTACAATATATAAGTCAACCTTATATATAAGCCAAAAGCCAGCCTCATGCTTAAGGGAAGAACACCAGAAACATTTCTTTTAAGTCAAGAACCAGATAAGACTGCCCACCATCACTATTTAACATTGTTCTGCAAATAGTAGCTGATGCTATTAGTCAAGAGAAAATAAAAGTTTAAAAAATTTAAAGGATAAAGTAAAATTATTTTTACTTTCAATTCAGATATTATCTGAACAACCCAAGAAAATCAACTGAAAAACCATTTCAAACAATAAAAAAATTCAGTAAGATGGGTGGATATAAAATTAATAAATAAAAATTAATAGCTTTCCTATTTATACATAAAAAGCAGTCATAATATGTAATGGAAGAAAATATTCCATTTATAGTAATAAAAAATATATACCTAAGAATAAATGTAACAATGAGAAGAATTGTTACTTAGAGACACTATTATTATTATTATTATTATTTTGAGACAGGATCTCACTCTGTTGCCTGGGCTGGAGTACAGTGGCGAGATCTCAGCTCATTGCAACCTCCACCTCCTGGGCTCAAGCAATCCTCCCACCTCAGCCTCCTCAGTAGCTGGGACTATAGGTGCGTGCCACTACGCTTGGTTAATTTTTGTTTAAAAATTTTTTGTAGAGACCAGGTCTCACTGTGTTTCCCAGGCTGCTTGTATACTATTCTTGTACAGAAAGATTCAATAATATAACTTAATTTCTTCCTAAATTAATATATAAAATTTTCATGACCTAATAACATATCAACCTATTTGAGGGATGAAGTGTGAAATTTCACAAACTGATTCTAAAGCCACTATGGAAAAATAAACTACAAGGATTCTTTTTTTTTTTTTTTTTTTGAGACAGAGTCTCACTTTGTTGCCCAGGCTGGAGTGCAGTGGCACAATCTCAGCTCACTGCAACCTCCGCCTCCCGGGTTCAAGTGATTCTTCTGCCTCAGCCTCCCGAGTAGGTGGGACTACAGGTGCTCTACCCCTCAATGTGATGGTATTTGGAGATGGGGCCTTCAGGAGATAATTAGATTTAGTTAAAGTCATAAGGGTGGGGCCCTCATGATGGGATTAGTGACCTTGGAAAACAAGACAAGTTTAAGATCAGGGTGCCAGCATGACTGAGGTCTGGTGAGGACTTTTTCCTGGCTTGCAGACAACTGCTTCTCACTGTGCCCCTTGACATAGACAAGGAATTAATTTTCTTTCTTTTGATCATGAGGGGTGGATCCCCCTCACAACATGTTAGGGCATAGTGAGAAGGCAGCTGTCTGCAAGCCAGAAAGAGCCCTCTCTAGAACACGACCATGCTGGCACCCTGATCTTGGACGTCCAGCCTCCAGAACTGTGAGAAAATAAATGTCTAAGTCACGGAGTTTATATTATTTTGTTATGGCAGCCTGAGCTAAGACAGCAGTATATTATATAATCGTGGAAAAGATGATGGTGTTGCAACAACTGGGGAGCTGTTTGGGGAAAATAGTGTTGGATCCAAACCTTACCCCTTACATAAAAATATACTTCAGAGCTGAGCGTGGTGGCTCACGCTTGTAATCCCAGCACTTTGGGATGCTGAGGCAGGCGGATCATGAGGTCAGGAGATCGAGACCATGGTGAAACCCCGTCTCTACTAAAAATACAAAAAAATTAGCCAGGCGTGGTGGCGGGCGCCTGTAGTCCCAGCTACTCAGAGAGGCTGAGGCAGGAGAATGGCGTGAACCCAGAAGGCGGAGCTTGCAGTGAGCCGAGATCGCGCCACTGCACTCCAGCCTGGGCGACAGAAAAAAAAAAAAAAAAAAAAAATATATATATATATATACAGATGATCAAAATGAAAAGGAAAAAAAACACAAAAATACAAAAAATATAGAGAAGTCCTAAGTATAACCACAAAATCCAGAAGCTTTGAAAGATTGATAAATTCCACTTCATAAAAATTTGAAATATCTCCCTTCTCTTCCCTCCCTTCCCCTCCCCTTCCCTTTATTGACAGGGTCTCACTGTGTCACCCAGGCTGGAGTGCAGTGGCTTGATAGTGGCACACTGCAGCCTCCACTTCCCAGGCTCAAGTGATCCTCCCACTTCAGCCTCCCGAGTAGTTGGGACTACAAGCTCGTGCCACTATGCCCAGCTAATTTTAAAATAACTTTTTAGAGGCTGTGGTCTCACCAAATTGCCCAAGCTGATCTCAATCTCTAGGGCTTAAGCGATCCTCCTGCCTCGGCGTCCCAAAGTGCTGGGATTACAGGTGTGAGCCACTATGCCAGGCTGAAAACCTTTTTACATGTTAAGAAAATCAATTCTGGCCAGGTGTGATGGCTCATGCCTCTAATGCTAGCACTTTTGGGAGGCTGAGGTGAGAGGATTGCTTGAGCCCAGGAAGCTGAGGTGAGAGGACTGCTTGAGACCAGCCTCTATAAAAAATGTAAAAAATTAGCCGGTGTGGTGGTGTGTGCTTGTAGTGCCAGCTACTCGGCAGCCTGAGGTGGGAGGATTGTTTGAGCCTGGGAGGTTGAGGCTGCAGTGAGCCGTAATCATGCCACTATACTCCAGCCTGGGCAACACAGTGAGAGGCTTTGTCTCAAGAAAAAAAAAAAATCAAGATGCAAAACAAGCAACCCAATAGAATAAGAACAATATACAGAAAGGGAAATTAAAATGGCATTTTAAAAAGAGAACTGCAAATTAGCTGTACTGTGAGACCATTTTCATCTCTCATATTAGTGAAGGTAAAACAGTGATATTCAAAATAGTTAACACCCAGGCACTGGACAGTCAGAACAGTCCAGTGACAACAGTCCCTCTTCTGCCTGGTGTCAATTCTGTCTCTCTCTCTCTCTTTTTTTTTTTTTTTTTTTTTGAGATGGAGTCTCACTCTGTCACCCAGGCTGGGCGCAATGGCATGATCTCTGCTCACTGCAACCTCTGCCTCCCAGGTTCAAGCAGTTCTCCTGCCTCAGCCTCCTGAGTAGCTGGGACTACAGGCATGCACCACCATGCCCGGCTAATTTTTGTATTTTTTAGTAGAAACGGGGTTTCACTATATTGTTCAGGCTGGTCTTGAGTTCCTGACCTCGTGATCCGCCCACCTCAGCCTCCCAAAGTGCTGGGATTACAGGCATGAGCCACCAGGCACCTGCCACCATGCTCAGCTAATTTTTTTTTTTTTTTTTTGTATTTTTAGTAGAGACAAGGCTTCACCATGTTGGCCAGGCTGGTCTTGAACTCCTGACCTCAGGTGATCCACTCGCCTTGGCCTCCCAAAGTGCTGGGATTACAGGTGTGAGTCACCATGCCTGGCGCCTGGTGTCGATTTTTAAGTTGCTGGATTGTGAGCAAACTAAAGGCTCTCAGACATAATTATGAGAAAGGCACTTGGCAGCTAGTTAACAGTGAGTGCATAAATATGCTGATCTTTTAACAACCAGTACAGCCCCTCTGATGCGATATAGCTACCCATCGGCCCCAGTGTAACAGAATACTTCTCTTATACCAATGGGAAAAGGTATCTAGAAGGAAAATTAAGCAATACGTGTTCGTATTTTAAATGAAGATATCTTTTGATTAAACGGATGCATGAGAATGAAATACATCACAGTGTTACTTGAAAATACAACATTATAAATAGCACAACTGTAAATTGTGTTCTGTAAATTACAGTGTATTTATACACCAGAAAATTGGAATCATGAAAAGAATGGGCCAGTCCTATGTGTACCTATCAAGACAGATTATTGAGTGGAAAAAAGGAGCGAGGTTCAGAACAGCATGTAGAGTATGTTATCATCGTAAAAATAAATACAGAGGAAGTGTAAACATAGAGGCTTGTGTGTGCGTAGGCTATCTCTAGAGGGAAAAAATGCCAATAAGTGGTACAGTAGTTTGAGGAGGAGATCTGGGTGGCCAGAGACAATGGGATGGAATGAAAGCTAATTTTCCACTCTGTATCCATCATACTGTGTGCACTCATTAAAAAATATAATTTGTTGGCTGGGCATGGTGGCTTATGCCTGTAATCCCAGCACTTTGGGAGGCCAAGGCGGGCGGATCACTTGAGGCCAGGAGTTCAAGACCAGTCTGGCCAACATGGTGAAACTCCGTCTCTACCAAAAATACAAAACTTAGCTGAACATAGTAGTGCGTGCCTGTAATCCCAGCTACTTGGGGGACTGAGGCACGAGAATTGCTTGAACCTAGGAGGTAGAGGCTTCAGTGAGCCAAGATCGCACCACTGCACCCCAAACTGGGTGACAGAGGGAGATCCTGTTTCAAAAAACAAAACCAACAACAAAAACTATATATATATATACACATACACACACATTTTTTTTTTTTTGCCCAGGCTGGAGTGCAATGGTGCAATCTCGGCTCACTGCAACCTCTGCCTCTGGGGTTCAAGAGATTCTCCAACCTCAGCCTCCCAAGTAGCTGGGATTACAGGCTCTTGCCACCACGCCTGGCTAATTTTTTGTATTTTTAGTAGAGATGGGGTTTCACCATGTTGGCCAGGATGGTCTCGATCTCTTAACTTCATGATCCACCTGCCTCAGCCTCCCAAAGTGCTGGGATTACAGGTGTGAGCCACCGCACCCGACCTATAATTTGTTTAAAGATGAGATTTGAGTTAGGTAATATCTAACGGTTCTTTTAAGCTTAAGTCTGCAAACCTGTGGCCAAAACCAAACTAATCTCCCCTCAACTTGCTCTACCTTCAATCCCTTTCCTAGTTAATGGCCTCTTCATCCTTCCAGCTGTTGAATACAAAATCCTTGGAATCATCATCCTCCCTTCTTCTAACCACTCACACCAACCCGCTGGTCTCTCTGCTTTCACCCTTGTCCACCACTACTTCTCCCCAGAGCTCAGTCTATTTTTAGCTAAGGATCCAGAGTGATTCTGTTGAAGCTTAAGTCAAACCATGTCACTCCTTTTGCTCACAACCCTGCAGTGGCTCCCCATTTCACTTAGAGTAAAAAGCTAAAGTCCTAAAAATGCCTAGCTTGACCCTGGGTGACCCACCTTTGCATCTGTGACACGATTTCCTACTCTATCCCACTCCAGCCTTCTCGAAGCACACAGGCAGGATCCCAAGGGCTTCTGCAGTTGCTGTTCTGTGCGTAGAATGCTCTTCCCCCAACACTCCCCATGGCCTACTCCTCCACTTCCTTTACAGTTGTTCAGATGCCACCTTCTCAGTGAGGCCTTCCAAACCACCTCATGTTAAATTCCGCTGCACCAGCCCCTTCTCTCACAACTCACTCCCAATCCTCCCCACCCTGCTCAATTTTCCCCTATATCACTAATCACATTCTAAATTCAATATAATTTACTTACTTGTTTTTTGTTTTTTGTTTTTTTTGAGACGGAGTCTCGCTTTTTCACCCAGGCTGGAGTGCAGTGGCTCAATCTCGGCTCACTGCAAGCTCCGCCTCCCGGGTTCACGCCATTCTCCTGCCTCAGCCTCTCTGAGTGGCTGGGACTACAGGCGCCCGCCACCACGCCCGGCTAATTTTTTGTATTTTTAGTAGAGACGGGGTTTCACCATGGTCTCGATCTCCTGACCTCATGATCCGCCCACCTTGGCCTCCCAAAGTGCTGGGATTACAAGCGTGAGCCACCGTGCCCGGCCTACTTACTTGTTTTTATTGTCAGTCTTCCCCCAACTAAAAGGTAAACTTCACATGGATGGATTCCACTGATGTAGCCCCAGTGTCTAGAATAGTGCCTGGCAAATAGAAGGTGTTCAATAAAACACCCGCCAGGTGAGTGAATGGGCTTATGTGACCTTTAGTCAGTTCTTTTAAAGTCTGTTCATCATTATATGGAGAGAGCAATAGCTAACAGTGCACTACCAGCAATAATAATAACCACAACATAGTTATTTATCAAATGCACTACCAGCAACAACAATATCAATAATCATAGTTATTTTTGAAATTTACCACCACTAATAATAATATCAATAACAGTTATTTTTCAAACTACACTATCAAAAATCGCAATTGGCATGTATCACATCCCTGTACTATGAGCCAGATAATCCCACATAGAAGAAATTATTAAATCCATTTTCCAGATGAGGAAACTAGAGCTCAAGGGTTAAAGAAACTTGCCCAAAAGGCCAATAAGTGGCGGATCTTTTCTGATTCCTTTTTCCACTGTGTTTGGAAACTCCTAAATGTGCTGGGCTCCTGGCATGCAGTAAGTCCGCCCTGAGGAAATAGGAGTCTTTGCTCACACTCTGTGGGAATGTCACTGGTTGCCTGTACAGAACTGCAGAATGGGTGGGTCTTTCTTCAGTTTTTCTGGTACTTCCAGTCTTGGACCACGTGAAACCACCACTCCCTCCCCACCCCTGCCAGCCTGCAGATACGGTCAGAAGAGATTTCTGTCCCTAGAGGCAGAAAACTGCTGCAACTTGCCCTCCAAGAGGTGTGGACCAAAGAGGAAGCTGATGAAAATCTAACTGCCTGCCTCAATGTCTCTTGAAATGGATGCTCCAAAGGATGTTTTTACTTAGAATCCCTAATCAGCTGATTTTTAAACAGATTGATTTGAGGAACAGATGGACTCTGGATGAAGCTGTAATCCGGAGGTTGCTACTGATTTCTGTTGACAGTTTTAAACCCCACCTATTTGTCAACAGTGGGAATTCTTCTGGGGGAATGCTCTGTTCCTGAAAGAGAAGAATGTTTCCATTCTGACCACCGAATAAAGAGAGAATGGATCTAGGCAGGAGTAATTTGACTGAAGTTAAATAGGTTTTAATATAAAAAGGCTAGCAGATTCCAATGGAAGTGAATACAGTTGATCTGTATTTATACACAGGGATTAAGCAAACTAATCCAATGGGAGTCTGTGCCGGCGATTGTTTGGGAGCAAGATAGATCATCTGCGTGCAAAGAATTGTGAATGAATGAGGATCTATGGCTCAGTGGGCAGGCGGGGCACGGGGGAGACCACCAGTCTGACTAATCAGACATTCACATTTCCCACTGTTTTGTTCTATTGTATCCAAATGTGAGAAGCTGCTCTCCAGTCCCCCACATACAAAGCTCTTTATTGGACTTTATTGTGGCATAATCCCGGCTGCTTTACTCCAACTGCCAGCCTCAGAAGGAGTTTTGCTTGATGGTGTCTGGCAGCTTGGCTTTGCTTCAGTAGATTTATGAGCTGTGAAAGATGGTCAAATTAACACCCTAAGCATTCCTGATAGGATTAGAGGCCTGCATTAGCATACCACCCTGAAGTACCACACCATCTCTGTGTCTTCCCAGCCCTTCTGGGTGGGGTTGGGAGAGGGTAAGAGGGAGGTGATGCCACACACCCCTCTCCCGGCTGGCAACACAAAGGGTCACCATGTGATTCCAGATGATGTTATTTGGCATTTAACATCTAATGGCAGTGTCTCCCAATCAAAAGAACTGAACCGAAGTGGTGAATGCATCTCCTTTCAGGGCTGGATGCTCATCTTTGCTTTCATGGAGAGAAAGAGCGGTCTCTTCTTTGGGGCGAGATTGACAATCCAACCACCCTAACCAGGACTGGAGTGGACCTTAAAATACCCATTTAAGTCATAATGATTACTGATTGTTCTGATTATAATGGTAATGCGTATTTATTGTAGAAAATTTGGAAAATGCTGAAAAATACAGCCAAGTAAAAATCACCCATCGTCCCATTACTTAGAGATAGCTTGCCATTAACATTTTGGTGTATTAATTTATTGATAATCTGTTTTCTATGCATGTAGACAGGTGATTTGTTATTTTTGCTTTAACAAAGCAGGATCATATTGTTTATCTTAAATTTTTTAATATTATATCCAACGCATTTTAATAAATTTCTTCTGCTGGGTGCGGTAATCCCAGCACTTTGGGAGGCCGAGGTGGATGGATCATCTGAAGTCGGGAGTTTGAGACCAGCCTGGCCAACATGGTGAAACCTCGTCTCTACTAAAAATACAAAAATTAGCTGGGCATGGTGACGCATGTCTGTAATACCAGCTACTCGGGAGGCTAAGGCAGGAGAATCACTTGAACCTGGGAGGCAGAGGTTGCAGTGAGCCGAGATCAAGCCACTGCACTCCAGCCTGGGTGACAGAGCGAGACTCGAAAAAAAAGCAAAAAACTTATTTGGAAAAGGTTATACAATTAATATATATTATATTACTACATATTATATATTTACTATAGATTATATAATGTATATTATATATATATTTCTTTTTTTCTTCTTGAGACAGTGTCTCCCTCTGTCACTCAGGCTGGAGTGCAGTGGCATGATCATGGTTTACTGCAACCTCTGCCTCCCAGGCTCAAGAAATTCTCTCACCTCAGCCTTCTGAGTGCTGGGACCCGAGGCACACACCACCATGCGTGGCTAATTTTTATATTTTTTGGTAGAGATGCCCAGGCTGGACTAACTCTTGGACTCAAGTGATCCACCCTCCTCGGCCTCCCAAAATCTATTTGGAATTTATTTTAGAATATGAGTGAAGTAAGGATTTGACTTAAATCACACCTGGAATTACAGATGTGAGCCACTGCGCCTGGCCTATATTTCTTTTTATAATAGAGACAAGGTCTCGCCATGTTACCCAGGCTGGTCTTGAACTCCTCCTGGGCTCAAGCCACCCTTCCACCTCAGCCTCCCAAAGTTCTGGGATTACAGATGTGAGCCACTGTGCCCAGCATTTTTTTTTTTTTTAAAGGGTCAGGATCTGGCTCTGTCTCGCAGGCTGGAGTATGGTAGTGCAATCATAGCTCACTGTAGCCTCAAACTCCTGGCCTCAAAGTGTCCTCCTGCTTCAGCCTCCTGAGTAGCTGGGACTATAGGCAGGTCCCATGCCTGATTATCATCACCATGCCTGACTAATTTTTTGTTTGTTGCTAGAGACAGGGTCTGGTTATGTTGCCCAGGCTGGTCTAGAACTCCTGGCCTCAAGCTTTCCTTCTGCCTTGGCCTCCCAAAGTCCTGGGATTACAGGTATGAGCTACCATGCCTGGCCTAGGGAAGTTTATTTTGAAGGGGTGCATAGTGTTCCATCATATAGAATAAAATATCTCAATTTAGGTTGCATTAGCCAAAGTAATGGGTTTTACTTTAGGGGACAACATGCATAAAAAGTGTGTACCATGTAAACAAGATGCAGTGTTAAGACTCCTTCCCTGAATTTGCATTACAGATGCTGCTCTGTCTGCACTCCCACCTACTCAGGAGGCTGAAGCAGGAGGATCCTTTATGTATTATTAAGTTATAATAATTAATTAAAATGTGTTATTACAAGAAGAAACAGTGAAAATTATTGAAACAATAAAAAATGGTATTTCAAATCAATGGGAGAAGAATAAATAATATAATAAGTGGTTCTAATACAAAAGATTTAGGTAAAAATTAAAATTAAGTCAAATCTTTACTTCACTCATATTCTAAAATAAATTCCAAATAGATCTAGGAGTCAAATATTTAAAGAAAAAAAGAGCTAGGGGATGATAATGATGAATATTTATATGATCTCAAGATGAGGACATATAGAAGAACATGAAAATTAAGAGATATGATTAAATAAAAAATTTTAATTTGATATTGAAAAAATACATAAATACGGCCAAGTGCAGTGGCTCACGCCTGTAATCCCAGTACTTTGGGAGGCTGAGTCAGGCGGATCACGGGGTCAGGAGTTCGAGACCAGCCTGGCCAATATGGTGAAACCCCGTCTCTACTAAAAATATAAAAAATTAGCCAGGCGGGGTGGCATGCACCTGTAGCCCCAGCTACTTGGGGGACTGAGGCAGAAGGATCGCTTGAACCTGGGAGGCGGAGGTTGCAGTGAGCCGAGATCACGCCACTGTACTCCAGCCTGGGTGACAGAGTGAGACTCCGTCTAAAAAACAAACAAACCAAAAAATCATAAATACAAAATAGACAAAATTATGACAATAAAGATATTCAACCTTACAATTAATGAAATTAATGCAGGTTGAAACAACTTAGTATCAATTTTATTTGTCAAATTAACAATTTTTTCTTTTTTGAGGCGGAGTTTCACTCTTGTCACCAAGGCCGGAGTGCAATGGCTTGATGTTGGCTCACTGCAACCTCTGCCTCCCAAGTTCAAGCAATTCTCCTGCCTCAGCCTTCTCAGTAGCTGGGATTACAGGTGCCTGCCACCATGCCCGGCTAATATTTGTATTTTTAGTAAAGACGGGGTTTTACCACGTTGTCCAGGCTGGTCTCGAACTCCCGACCTCAGGTAATCCACCGGCCTCGGCCTCCCAAAGTGCTGGGATTACAGGCATGAGCTGCCATGCCTGGCCAACAATTTTTTTTTTTTTTAAAGAATGATACTCTGTTGGAGGTGCTAAAAAATGTGTACTCTTATATACTACTGGTGGCAGTGTAAATTGGTGTAACTCCTCTGCAAGGGCAACTTGTCAATCTCTAAGTCATAAAATCATAAAGCAGCATTTCCCAGCCCTCTTTTTTAGCTATTGAAATAAATAATATTAAATATTGTCTATCGTGTAGTATTATAGATCAGACAATTTATCCAAAGATCACCATTAATTTTCATAGCAAACCTATGTTTTATATACATAAATCTATAATGATGCCCATTTTACAGATGAGGAAACGGGGGGCTAAATGTTTGTAAGTTTTATGAATTTCATTGTCCTGACGCTGTTTCCTATGTGTTTTTCTCATTCGGTTTGATTTGGCCCAAATGGAGATAATGTTAAAAGCATTAACACTGCCCCACTCACAAATAAGGCTTAGAGAAAAATCTCTTGCAGCTGCCTTTTCCGATCTTCAGTGACAACCAGAGAGAGTGTGGAAGGAGTGACACTCTGTACTGGGAGGCCCATTGACTGAGTCACATCATCACACCACATACTCTTGGGTCCTGTTAAATGAAGTAACACCCCAGTATAGGGGCAAGGGATGACTGGGGTGGTAGAAGGTTCTATATGTAGTTGAAATTTCATAGAACATTTAAGGGATGGAGTGAAGCCAAGAAATCCAAAACCCAGTGTGTGAAATAGGTTGGAAAATACCTTCTTATTCTCTAAGACTCTTACCATCAAGGTAGTTCATCCTGTCTCATGGACTATGCCGTGTTCTAATATTGGCAGGAATGTATTCCTGCCACTGGATATTTCTTAAAGTATGTATTTGGGTTTCTTGTCTTTTACTTTCAAGGTTAAATTTTTGTCTTTGTTGTTTGTGGTATGAAATGGGCTTTCAGTACCCTAGTTCCTAGCCTTATACTCATAGGAAATAAATTCAATTATTATGATTCAGTTAAGGACTATTGCCCAGGAACATTTAGATTGTGTCATTAAATAGGAGGTTGCCTGTAAATCCATTCTCTTAAAGATTCTAATGACAGCCAGTCATTAGAATTTAAAAAATACTGTTGCTTGGGCGTCACTCCCAGAGATTTTGATTCAATCAGTCCAGCATGGACTTAGAGTATTCCCAAGAATTTCTAATATGCGGCCAGAGTTGAGAGCCGCAGTATTTGACTCCTTGGTGCCTTCTCTCTAAGGCTGCTGGCTGGTGCAGACAGGAACCATGTTGTCAGTCTTGTTCTTGACTGTCTTCCCAGCATTCATCCTAATGCCAGGGACATTTGTATTAAATGAATCCAATAATGCCCTTGGAGTTCATTGATTCAAGCAGTGAATGGCAGCCTGTTTAGATCCACCACTGGGTTTCAGGGGGGACTAGAGGCCCTGAGAACTGGTTTGAGCCAAGTTTGAGAGTAACTGGAGGAGACAAGATAAACACATGATGAGCAACCAGGGTATGTGGGGGTTTTAGCAAGGGTTGGGGGCAGACTCAGCTGGTGTTGAGTGTGAGAAGACAGAGTCCATGTGTAAGGCAATTCTTTATCCCCTGAAGGATGCTGGAATGTCAATTGTATGAGGAAAGTGAGAGGTGAGGCCAGTTAAGAGCTTGCAATAGAGGCAGAAGTTGGTTAAGGCTGAGGTGCCATTGGGACATCCATGTTCAGAGCTGTGCTTTTGTTTTTCTATAATTCTAAGCACAACATTGTGCTATAAATCGGAGTGCTCTGGTGGCTACAGTAGTGTTTACAGAGGAGGCCCAGGGAAGATTAATGAGAACTGGGAAAAAGGAGTAGGTAGGGGAGAGGGGAATAAAAAGTTAGCATGCAACAGTTCTGAAGCCAGAGGGGAGAAATGTTGCTGAATTGGAATTTCTGCAAGTCACTATTTGAAAGGACAAAGGAAGGCCCAAGGGCTGGTTTCTTTAGAAGAGTGTTTGTTTTGTTTTGTTTTGTTTTTCTGGTCTTGAAGCAAAATCCTCATGGCAGTGCTTGCTGGGAGGGGAAGCCAAAGTGTAATTTTAATGTATTTATTGGTTTTAAAATATAAATTATTTAATTTTTGAATACGTATTGCTTTCATAGTTCAAAAATATTAAAGTATAAACAGGTATTCAGTAAAGTCTCTCTTCTATCCCTATTCCCCATTTACACCCAATTTTCCAACATTTACTAAATACTATTGTTTGTTTCTACCATATCCTGCCAGAAATTTTAATACATATATGAGCACATATAATTATATGTGTATATTTTAACCTCACCTTTAAAATTCATATTATATCCACCATCTGCATCTTCTATTTTCTTTTCTTTCTTTTTTTTTTTTTTTGAGACAGAATCTCACTCTCTTGCCCAGGCTGAAGTGCAGTGGTGTGATCATAGATCGCTGCAGCCTCAAACTCCTGAGTACAAGTGATCCTCCCATCTCAGCCTCCTGAGCAGATGGGACTACAGGTGCATGCCACCATATCCAGCTAATTAAAACAATTTTTTTTTTGAGACAGGGTCTCCCTGTGTTAGCCAGGCTAGTCTTGACTCCTGACTTCAAGCGATCCTCCCACATTGGCCTCCCAAAGTGCTGGGATTACAGGCATGAGCCACCATGCTGGGCCATCTCCCTTTCACTCAATGTATCTTGCAGATCTTTTCACACTAGTACATAGAACACATCCTCAGCCTTCTTTACAACTTTAGAAATGCAAGGAATTCCATCTTGTGAATGTGCCACCTTCTATTTTACCAGTATCCTATTGATGAACATTGACAATGTTTCAAACATTACCAAAAAAAAAAAGAAAAAGAAAAAAATGCTTCAGCGAACAACTATATGATCATGTAATATTTCTGTGTGAGCAAATATGTAGGATCAATTCCCAGAAGTGAAATTGCTGGTGAAAGGGAATGAATGGGGGAAACCAAAGAGCAATTTTAAAAACTGAAATGCACACAGTACAGAATTCAAAAGGCAAAAGAGTGAAAAGCAAGCCTCCCTTCCATCCCATCCCCTGCCATGCTGTTTCCTTCATAGAAGCAACCAGATTATCAGTTTCCTGTGTATTTTCTCAGAGATTCTTTTTTTTTTTGAGATGGAGTCTCGCTGTGTCGCCCAGGCTGGAGTGCAGTGGTGCAATCTCGGCTCACTGCAACCTCCACCTCCCGGGTTCAAGCAATTCTTCTGCCTCTCAGCCTCCAGAGTAGCTGGGACTACAGGTGTGCACCACCACACCCAATTTTTGTATTTTTAATAGAGACGGAGTTTCACCATATTGGCCAAGCTGGTCTCGAACTCCTGACCTCGTGATCCACCCGCCTCAGCCTTCCAAAAGTGCTGGGATTACAGGCGTGAGCCACCGTGCCCGGCCTTTTCTCAGAGATTCTATGCATAATCAAATATACAGGAGTTTTTTTTCTTCTTTTTCTTTGAGACAGGGTGTTGCTCTGTTGCCCAGGCTGGAGTGCAGTGGTATGGTTATAGCTTACTGCAGCCTTGACCTTCCAAGCTCAAGTGACCCTCTCACCTCAGGCCCACCTCTAGTAGCTGAGGCTACAGGTGAACACCACCATGCCTGGCTAATTTTTGTTTTAAATTTTTTGTAGAGATGGCGTCTCATTTATGTTGCCCAGGCTGATCTTGAAGTCCTGGCCTCATTCATGTGATCCTCCTGCCTTGGCTTTCCGAAGTGTTGGGATTATAGGAATGAGCCACTGCACTGGCCCTTTCTCTTCTTGTTCCGTTCCTTCTTTTTTCTTCCTTCCTCCTCTTCCCCCTCCTCTGCTCCTTCCCCCCTTCCCCGTCCCCCTTTCCTCCCCCTCCCCTCCTCCTCCTCCTCCTCTTCTTCTTTTTCTTACAAATGGTAGTATACAAGCCATTTTGCTTTATTTTTCTCTTGACAATATATCTTAAAGATACTTGCAGGTCAGTATAGTGTTACTTCAATCTAAAGGGGAATTTTCTAATCATACTCTAGTGTAGTATAGTTGTAATCATTCTTTTTTTTTTTTTTTGAGACGGAATCTCGCTCTGTCGCCCAGGCTGGAGTGCAGTGGCACGATCTCGGCTCACTGCAAGCTCCGCCTCCCGGGTTCATGCTATTCTCCTGCCTCAGCCTCCTGGTAGCTGGGACTACAGCGCCCACCACCATGCCTGGCTAATTTTTTGTATTGTAATCATTCTTTTAAATTTGTTATCATCTAGCTAGAAAATAATTTAACTTCAGCCTGGGATTCTCATAAACTCACAGACTGAGAGTTGGAAGAACTTGTAGAGGTCATATCTGTTTCTATGATGTGTATAATTTTGGGGCTTGCAATTTTTATTTGCATTTCCTCTCTTGAACTATGATATGGGGAGAAGAAAGACAATTCAAGAAGGTGGAAATTGAAATGAAGCCTCATGTGCTCTGCAAAATCTGACTTGCTAAGTCCTGGTGGATTCCTGGAATCTGTCACTGGGCTCCTCACAGCTCTCCTATTCTTTTCAGCCTTCACCTATTTTACACATTGGTTTTCAGCATAAGATTTTGTTAGGAATAAGGACTTGGGTCAGCTATACTCCCTTGGATTTCAGAAGAGGGTAGTGATGCCCAGAAAAGTTGAGCAACTTGTTCAATTCACCCAACTGGTAGAAGCAAGACCAGAACCTGAGTCTCCCAAGCAATTCCCACATCTTTGTCTTCTCACGCCAAGGTTTTTCTCCATTCAAGTTTGCCTGATAGGCGCTCCACCTTCTTAGGACAGTTAACGGAAGGTTTAATGAGCCCCTCTAGATGACATCTGTGCATGTCATCACCACCTGAACCCAAAGAACTGCTTAAAAAGCGGACATTCTGGGCACTCCGGCAGAACCACTGGGAGTGTTAGGGGAAGGAGGCAACAGGCAGACATCTGTCTTTTCCAGCAGCACAAAGGTCCAATTGGTACAAGGCCAAGAAAACACCAAAGAGCTCACACGAATGGTGAATCAAAACAAAATGCTCCTTGTCTAGGTGTGTTGCATGGTAAAGTTTGTTCCTGACTTACAATGTTTAGACTTAACAATTTTTCTTCTTTACTGATGGGTTTATTGGGATGTAACCCTATTATAAGTCAAAAAGCTCCTTACCACTTACAATGGGATTAAGATTTCTACTAAATCATTAATCCTAACCCATTATGATTTCCATTGAATAATGCTTTTGTGCCATTGTTAAGTCAAAAAATTCTAAGATGAACTATCATATCACTAGAATTAAATGCATGTTTGACATACAATATTTTCGATTCACAATGGATTATTTGCACGTAGCCCCATGGTAAATCAAGGAGCAACTGTATAAATATTACATCTGGAAGTATCTATTTTTTGTGTGTGTGTGTATATATATATTCTTGTATACACACACACACTATATATATAGTACACACACACTATATATATAGTACACACACACTATATATATAGTACACACACACTATATATACACACACACATATATATATAAACACACACACACACATATATATATATATCAAATTTAGATGTGTTTATCAAATGCCTTTCAGAATTCAGGGGGATTGTCTAATTTTTGCCCTGTCAGCTACTGATAAGGTGAATTATATTATTTTCTTTTTTTTTTTTGAGACGAAGTCTCACTCTGTCACCCAGATTGGAGTGCGATGGTGCAATCTTGGCTCACTGCAACCTCCACCACCTGAGTTCAAGTGATTCTCCTGCCTCAGCCTCCCAAGTAGCTGGGATTACAGGCATGCGCCACCATGCCTGGCTAATTTTTTTTTTTTAAATTTTTAGTAGAGATGGGGTTTCACCATGTTGGCCAGGCTGGTCTTGAACTCCTAACCTTGTGGTCCACCCACCTCAGCCTCCCAAAGTGCTGGGATTACAGGCGTGAGCCACTGTGCCTGGCCTATATTATTTTCTAGTGGTGAACCAGCCTTGCACTTTTGGTATAAAGTCCAACTGGTCATTCATTATGTACTAGTTTTAAAAAACAGCTTTAACATTTCCATCACCTCAAAGTTCACTCATATCCATTTGCAGTTTATCTATATTCCTACTGGTATTAATGTTGTGCTAGATTTTGCTTGCAATTATTTAACATTTTGTGCATTAATATCCACTCCTTTTTCTATCACCTTGTTGAAGTTTGATATTAATTCTATGTGTATTTATTAAAAAATTGGAAACTGTCTACACTCTTAGAACAGTTTAAATAACATTGGAGTTATCTATTTCTTAATGTTTTGTAAGAATCTACCATGAAACTTCCTGGGCCTGGGAATTGTTTGGGGATAGCTCTTTGACAGAATTCTTTCTTTTTTGGCATCTGGTTTGTTTAGACTTGCTCCCTTTTCTTGGGTTAGTTTTAGTCATTTATGTTTTACTAGAATATTACTTTAGGTGTTATCTCGGTTCCCAAATTTATTTGTATGGAGTTGAGCAAACTGGCCTTCAAAATTTTTAAACATTTTTCTTTGTATTTGTGGTTACTTCTCTATTGGAACTTTTTTATATTGTAGATTTCTGATTTTTCTTGGTTACCTTACCTATTTTATTCCCTTAAATCGCTAGTTTTTACATTTACTGCTTCTACCTCCAAAGTTGTGTAAGAAGGAAGGCCACTCTGTAAGGAGGGGTGACCTTTAGTGAAGGGGATAGCTAACCCAGTGATTCTCACCCAGGGCGATTTTGTCCTCCAGGGGACATTTGGCAATGTCTGGGATACTTTTGGTTGTCACAAGGGGCAGCTGTACTATTTGCTTCTAGTGATTAGAGATCAGAGATGCCACTAAACATCCGACAATGCACAGAATAGCCCCAACAAGTAATTATCTTCCCAAAACGTCAATAGTGCCAAGGTTGTCCTGAGACTGATCAGGATGAGAGCTGGGAAATACATGTTTGAATTTCACTCTTCCTAATCACCCTCCAACATCCGGCTGATACTCCCCTTGGGTTAAACCCAAAGAAAAGCCAGAGAACAGGGAATCTGTCCATGTAGCCCATCAAGATTAGATTTCTGGGGCAAAAAGGAGGCTGGAGAACTGTGAAGAGTGGAAAGAGAAGACAGTCATTACATAAACATTGTGATCAGTGTTGTGCTCCTTCATATGACTCCTGGAGCCGCTGAGCAAGGGTTTCTCTCTATACCTAGATGTCAGAGGAATTTCTCATTTTACCAGTAATGCCAAATGGATTTCAAAAGCACTCACACCAACAGCAATGTATGGGATCCAGATCCCAACACTTGCATTGCTAAGTTTTTTACTTTTGTCAATTCTGGCAGGTATAAAATGGTACCTTATGGTACCTAATTTGAATTTCCTTGATTACTAATGAGGCTGAGCATTTTTTGATGTTTGAGTTTCCCATTTTGAGAAACGCTTGTTCACACGCGCCCCACCCCCTGCGTTTTTCATTTTTTTCTTGTAGTTTTCAGTATATCCTGAATATAAATTATTTGCCCTTTGTGTGTTTCAAATATTTTCTCACACTTTATGACTTGTCTCTTTACTTTCTTCTTAGTGGCCTTTGGATAAACAGATGCTTTTAAACTTAATACAGTCAAATTTACCAACCTTTTCTTTTAGGGTCAGTGTTGTTTGAAGCTCACTTAAAAAGTTCTTCCTTGAATGGGGTGAACCCAGAAGGTGGAGCCTGCAGTGAGCTGAGATCACGTCACTGCACTCCAGCCTGGGCGACAGAGCGAGACTTCGACTCAAAAAAAATAAAAGTAAAAATAATAAAAAATAAAAACTAAAAAGTTCTTCCTTATCTCAGTTTCTTATATTTTCTTTTAAACTTTTAAAATATTTTGCTATTCACATATAAGTCCTATATGAAATCTATGTGAAATTTATTTTTGTGTATATATCCAGATATGTATTTTTGCATGTGGATTACCAGCTGTCCCATTACAATTTATTGAATAGTTCCTCCTTTCCTCAGGATCTATAATGCTACTCTGGCATATAAAAAGCCCTTATAAACTCTCTTCAACTGGTCAAAGACTCTACACCTATATCAATATCACACTATCTCAGTTACAACAGCATTAATACTATTCTTCATCTCTGGTTCTCCTGCTTTATTTTTCTTCTTCAGGTGCGTCCAGGATACTCTTAACCTTTTACAGATATTTCCTGTTCACCTGATTCTTTGACATTTTTGGGGAAAAAAAGTGCACGAGTCACCTGCTATTCTTATTTTTATTCGACTGGTTCATTTTTATTACCTTTCTCCCATCTTTACACTTCGATTTCTACTCTTTTAGTGATTATCTTTGAAAATTTAATATGCACACTTGACTTAGAGTCTAAATTTCATCAGCATCTTAAAGCTTCTATTTCCCATACTATTGTCAACTAGTACTTTCATTCCACCTTGTTTTAAAAATCTCAAATCTATTACTTGACTATTGCAGACAATGCTTATTATAGTGCTTTAAATAGTCCTGTTATAAAATTCGAAAGGAATAAAAGGATATACAGTTTAGTCTCTTTCACATCTGATCCCAGTTGCACTGAGGTTTCCTCCCAATAGTTCACGTGTATCCTGAAGGAATTTTATTCATAAACAAGCAAATGCATGTTGCACTTTTTCCTACGTATACAAATACTAGCAAATCATACACACTGGTCTTGAATATTATTCCTTATCAGTTAATATTATTTCAGCCTTTTTACTGACATGTTTGCTGATTTCTTTGTGCACTATGCTTCTTGCATCCTGCTCCTCTTTTGGATTCAACTGCTTTCTTTGCTAAAGAACAATCTACTAGATCTCTCAGCAAAAGAGCGGATGCATTTTTCATCCTCTTTTTAAAGTACTAGTTTATCTGTGTATAGAATTCTAGGCTAACAGTAGTTTCCTCAGCACTTGTAAGTTATTTTGTCTTCTGGCTTCTATTGCTGCCACTGATCTGCCGTCAGTATATTAACCCTTTGTCTTTTCTATTTTTTTCTTGTCTTTTGATGCTCTGCAGTTTCACTATGCCTAGTAGCAGACTTGCTTTTATTCATCCTCCTAGGTGTTTCTTAAGCGGCTGCTTCTTTAAATTCATATTCTCTATGAATTCTTGGGTATTTTTCAAGTCTCTTCCCTCCCCTATTCTTTGTGTCTCCTCATTCTATTCCGTCTCCTAGCTCTCTGATATTTCCCGTATCTTCCTCTGTGCTACGATCTGTGTGTTTTCCACTGTATCTTCTAGTTCCCCAATTCTATCTTCAGATATGCCCAGTCTGTAGTTTAATCTGAGTTTTTAATTTCTAATTATATATATTTAGTTCTAAAGACTTACTTTTTCAAAGACTTTGCCTTCACAGCGTCATCTTAATGGTTTTAATGATTTCTTTTATTCCCACCCTCAACCCAATCATTTTAAACAATATTTACTTTACTACTTCGTTTGTGGGAGGTGCTAATCCTCCAAGATTGTCTCTACTGATTTGTGCTTACAATACACTGTTTTGGATTTTTGATGAGTTCATCTGAGTGAGGCTTTTTTCTAGACAAATATGATGCAGACTGGATTATGGGTACGTCTGTCTGTGCACTCATATCAGTAATTTTTAAACTGAGATTCCTGTGGGTTAGGGATTTATATACTTTACATTTTGAGCTTCTTAAGATTTCATTAGAATAAAAGAATTAGTGGGTAATATATCTTGCAGTTTTAAAATTCTATGCTCTATGTTTCCGTGACAAGTGGGAAAACTCAAGCCACTAATTCTGGAGTATTCAGGGAAATAATATTAATTATAGTAACCAATTATTGGCAAGTACAATGCTTAGTAGCACAGATAGAAAATCATTTATTACTCTCAACAACCTTATAAAGTGTTACAAAAATCTTAAAAGGTTACATAATTTGTTCAAGATCACACAGATGGTGAGGGGTAGAATAAAAATTAAAATCCATATACATCTGACCTTATAGCCTAATCACTTAATCACTATTTATTCACCCAACAAAAAATTTACTGAGGAACACTATGTGCCAGATATGCTAGGTGCTAAGTCTACTGGTATACAAAGCAGATGTGAAACCTTTCAAATTATCTGTGAATTATCAGTTTCTTTCTAAGTTTCCAATCCACTGCAGGCCAATATTTCAATTAAAAATTAGAAAAAAAAATTACAACAATGTCTTGCTCTAAAAGTTTTTAAAAGTTTACCCTTACTTTTTGTATTCATATCTCCATGGGCTGGTAACAATATCAGTTTGCAGACCAATCCTATCTGCAGATCACACCTTTGTATAGTGCTGCTTTATAGTATATGGGCATACTGCTTTGAGGGGCTCTGTATATATTTGTGTTATGGAAATGACAGCTGTGGGTGGGTGACAAGGTGGAGACAACACTTCTAATAATAATGGCTTTATGTGAAGAGCAGTAATTAAGTTATTTTAGGTCATAGCCTGTCTAAACTAGTCAGCACAAAAGGGTAGGAGGTGTGGAGACACAGGAGACAGGGAAAGGCATATTACAATTTAATTTTATAGAAGTCTGACAGTTCTCCTGGTGACAAATGAGTACCACCACTACTTGCTTCCTTTGTCACTCTAGTCCTGTAATAGGACAGCAGGTAAAGGCACAGTCAGGAGTAGACTGTAGGAGCTCTGGGAAATCTGCATGCTTTCTTGCCTCATCAACCTGCAAACAACTGGATCACAATAAACACCTGAGACTGGCATGCATACTTGAAATAGCAGCAAATACTTCCATATTACTCTAAATGAAATAGGAACACAGCTGCTGAAATGTATTTCAAAGCCAAAAGACTTAAGAATTATTCGCACCATCATTCTCTTATTATGGAAATCAGGGAATTGATTACACACAAGGAAACTTAACATACTGAAGTCTAATATACATATGCGATTACACTTTCTTTTAATAGCAATAAATACCACTAACTTTGAGATTTGGAAACTTATTAAGAATGTTTTCATACGACACAGAAATAAAAATATATTCCTTTTTATAAGTTAAGAAGATTAATTTCCCAGGAATGAGCTTAAAGGTTTACCAAAGTTGTGCTGAATAGACTAAATGTTGAAAGCATCTCACAGCTACTTTCATTTTAATGAGCAAGTACAGCTACAATATTCAATATTTCAAACTTCAAACTGCATTCTTTGTCACTATTAGACTCAGAACTACATTGTTTCCCTGCAATTGTGGTTTATTGTAATCTTAATTCATTTTCTCAAAGACCATTCAACACATTTATACTATTCCAGTAATTACCATGCTACCCAGAAAAACAAGTGAACAGTTTTATTAAGAATTAAATGAGGGTATGGAATGTGATACAGTACAAGTAAGACACTGAAGATGGGTATAATAGTACTACTTGCACAAAAAGTTAAATTTCACTTCAAAAAAAAAATCACAAGACAAAAGAAAAACCAATTCCATCATTATAAAGTAAGCTATTTCATGCAATGTACTAATACTCCCCCTCCCCCCAAAACCCCAACTTCCCAACAAACAAAAAGCTATCTGAAAATACTGCCATGCTAACATATGAACCACGGTATATTCATTCATGGAAAAACACTCATTAAGCAATGGATTAGATAAAATAACACAGTTTGCAGTATTGTAAACTCATAGACCACAATGATTTCACATGAAAAGCAATTCCAGATTCACTCATAGGGTGAGTAATATGGGCTACATAGTTGAGAGAGAATGTAAATATAAACCCCATTAATTCTCTCATTATCTTCTAATTATAAAACCTGGAAGCTTAGATAATCTGAAAAATTCATATAAAATTTGGCATACTCCACTTGTGTTCCAAGAAATGACTTTAGGATATTTGTAATTATTAGTGAACTGTATAAAAAGCACTTCAAGATCAGGATTTGACTTCTTAAATAATGATCATAATTTACATCACAGAAACAACTCCAGAAATGTATTTACTCTGATTAACTCTTACTCAGGACAAGGAACATGATTTTCTAGCACTTTATGTACAAGTTACTGCAAAGGGCCAGTTAATTTACAGGCTGAATAAAACGTAAAATAAAGGTGAACTGGTACAGACAGTGATGGGGAATGTCCTCAATAAGTGAGTAAAGATTTTTCCTCGACTTTGAAGGGAGCTCAAGTCAACAAACAAAAGAGACTGCCAAGCCACAATGGATGTATGTCTCTAACAAGATGCTTAAGCATGCTTCCTGGAAAAGAGTGTTACATTAGAAAATAGGAATGGCATTTTATGGGACAGCATTTCCTTCTACAGCTGCCAAACTGAACACAGGCCTGGTCACCATATAGTGCACAAATTGAGAGCATATTTCCAACTGGGCATAACATCATGGAGAGAAAACCCAGGAGCAAGAAGCACCTGTTTCACTGCACTTGCCCATTCAGGAGGCCTGGAGGGGACTGAGACAACTACATTTTATAGTTCTGGGTTAAGTTTACCCATGATGTATAGATTGGCTATAAACACAGCAATAAAACCAAGTAAAAAGAACAGGAAAAAATATACTTAGGATAAAAAACTACCCAGTCCTGTTTGTGATTTTTTTTTTCCCTTTAGATTTAAGGTAATTAAAATAGACTGGGAAATGATTTAGGATTACCCTTCCCACCCTGGAAATGTAACATCCTACTTACGTTCCATGAAAAGAACACAGTAATTGTTCAACAGCAAGATTTAGTTTCTCTAAAAAACAGGAGCACTTTGCCCTAATTTTCACAGAATGACTTTAGAAAATTTTCCAACATGAAAGCTAGAAATTGAGGCCAGTAAAGAAGCTTCTTTAGTAATCAGGATCTATCATAGTTAGAGCTCTTTGGAATGTGTCTTATACATACAAAGGTATCACAAATTAAATCTTCACCATATTCATAAGTTCTTAAATGAGAAAGATTTCTAATGACAGATAAAGGCTCCCATCGGCAAATGAAATCTGATAACTCAATCTTTCCCAACTAACAACTCAACATAGCCTCTGGAATCAAATGTAAAGATCACTCAATCATGACGATGTAAGATGAAGTACAGATGAACAATACATATGAAAAAATTTTGTAAACCGCTGCAGTTCTAAAACAGATTTATATTACAAAGCAATGTAAATAAATATTGGGCTAGTACAAAAGCTCTTATTTACAGTTTTACAAATGAAATTGTATTCAGTGTAAATGCTGTGTTTTAAAGAACACAGTATTGTATTAGTAAAATGAGTTCTGTTGAGGGCATTACAGTTTGTTAGAATCAATGCATAACATATAAAAGGTTCAAGTTAACTCTGTTTATAATTTAGTACAGACAACCCAGTTTAACCTGGAATGGCATCTGTTAAAGTGCTGAAAAAACAGGAAATATTTAGAAAACACTGTACATTATTAAAGCTTTATCAAGTCAGAATGTTAAACTTCGTTCACATTTTCATCCTTTTACCACAGGCCTGTGGGCAAGATTATTTTTTTCAGCAAAGGAGTAATTTGTAGAGGCCACTGCTGCTTTGATGATTTTAGGTTCAGTGGAATTAGCTTCTTAAAATAACTATTTATCCATCGACCATACCTTCAGGCCTCATAATCTGGTAAGTAATTAAATACTCAGGATAAGCCTGGAAGAGAAAGATAAATTCAAATAACGGTACAAAAATTTTCTTGAAAGATAAATAGACTTTCCGTAAGTATTCCTAATCTTAGGGAGGAGGTTCTAAATTACTGTTGTAGATCAGAATCATCTAGGGACATTTTCTCAAGACATCTTTACCCTGACTACAGTTCTTTAGATTTTCAATCAGCAAGTCTAGGCTGAGTACTAAGTTCATAAGTATCAGATAAGACTAAAATCATGTCTGATTTTAGTAACTGAGGTGATTCCGATACCTACCCCCAATTCACAACACTGCTCTAGAACTACTTTTGGCTCTCACTGACAGCAAAACACAATTATATACTTTGCTACGGACAGGCTGTTAAATACAAGATTTCAATTATTTGTAAGAGCTAAGAAAAATCCGAAACGATTGGCAAAATTTGAATAAAGTCTTATTGTTTTTAGGAAATTTACAATTGAAATAGTTAATGGTAAAGGGACATGCCCTGCAACTTACTCTCAAACAGTTCACAAAAAAGTATGTACACACACAGGGAAGCAAGGAGAGAATGATGAGAAAAAAAGAGAACAAAATATTAACATTTAGGAAATCTAGGTAAAGGTTATATAAGAGAATTCTCTTTATTATTTCCGTAACTTTCCAAATCTGAAATTATCTCCAAATAAAATTTTTTAAAAATCCAGTTAAGGCAATATGTCTTGTCAATTCAAGAGATTAGTAAAAAGTTAAAGTATGCCTCTCTATCATTTTTGAAGACGAACAAATAAAACATTACCTGTTCTCCTCTGTAAATAACATATTCAGCTAATGCTAGGCCATTTACACTGGGCCTACCAGTGACTGAGTGATGACCTGGAGGAGAATGTGCCATTTTCATTGCACTGAACTGCAGGAAAGACTTTCCCAAGGTTACCCGGCAAAAGAGCAGCTGCCTATAAAATGAAAAGGAAAAGATCACCCTGAAGTCAAATTTGATACATAAATATGACAATGTGTGGACACGGTGTAAGTTTTAAAAATTTATTTATACATAAATACTTATAATTGTTTTTATCATTTCACCCCTAAAAGAACTTTTTAAGAATGTCTTCTACTACTCTTATTAATGAAATAATTTGTCAATTTAGTTAGTCCTTATTTTAACTATAAAATCTGAAAAATGTAATAACCTTATAGAGATGCAGACTCTACCACCTTGTTTGTATCTCAGCAAAAAACAAAAGTCACTGGCCAAGTGGGAAGGAGAAGGTTTAGCAGACTTCCATTAAGTGGCTTGCAAAGTTGGACACATATCTAATTAAGTCCAGTTGATTTTACCTTCAAAATATATTTGAAATCCATTTACTTTTCTTAATTCTACTGTCGCTATTAAGTCAAATTACTGAAATATTCACCTGGACTATCATACAATGGCTTTCTAAACCAGTCTTCCTGTTTCTTCTCTAATTCCTGCCCAAACTTTTCCCATCCAAGTAATTAAAACAAACAAAAATTAGATCAAGTCACTTTTCTGCTTAAAACCTTTTAGAGGCTGTCACTGTACTTGGGAGAAAATCCAAATTCTGTACAATGGCTCCAATTTCTTGAATCTCATTTTATGTTCATTATGCCCCAAGCACATTGGTTTTCTTTTCTTCACAAAAGCCAAACTTCCTTTATTAATGGTCCCCATCCATAGAATTTTCTCCACCATTGGAATGGTATCTATTTTACCATTCTTCCACTGGCTGATACCCACTCAATTTTCAGACTTCAGCTGAAATGTTACTTCCTTAGATAGGAAGTAAACTGGTGGTCTCCCCTCACCACCAGTTTCAGTAGATTACCCTCTCACTCCTCTCAGGCACGTGACTGGCCTTTCTTAGTTTCAAACAACCTTTTAGTATTAAAGTCATTGTTTCTTTTTAGAAGATAACAAGAGATTTCGGTAGACCAGTTGATGGTTCTATCTTCCAAAGAAGAGGGAGGTATTAGAATGTTGCTTATTACTAATAATCAAAACTATTTAGCCTTCACACCATATATGACAAATAAAAACAGCAGTGTTCAATTTACAGGAAATTACATGCCTCCTAACCACTCCAATTTATGATCTAAAATAGGAGTGGGATGTCATACATAGGAGGGCCTACTGTGTACTACCTCTGCAGGCCTAAATTTAGAGGGATAACAGTAAGAACAAAACAAACACAAAGAAAGAATCTGTTTCCCTCCATGACTGCAATTCTTCAGCTTGGAAGCCCTTTGAAATCAACTAGGAAGCTTTTAAAAATTCTAATATCCAGATCATGCCCCAGTCCAATTAAAAGAGATTCTGTGAGGATGGGACACAGGCATTAATAGTTTTTTAATATTCCCTGGGTGATTCCCATGTGCTTCCAAAGTGCAAAGTACTGCTCTAGGGGTTTTTTATAGATCAGTGGTCAGAAATACAGCGTCACATCTGGGAACTTGGTAGAAACTCAAATTCTAGAGTCCCACCCCAGATCTACTAAATCAGCAACTGAGGAGGTGGAGCCTAAGAATCTGTGATTTAAACAAGCCATCTAGGTGATTCTAATGCACGCTAATGCTTGATAAACTACTGATCTATATATTCAATAAGCAGTGCCCTGTCGAATAAATCTCAGGAATTAATCTTACTAGATTTTTCAAATGGCATTACTTTTTGCCTATAAGGATTTTATAAGTTAGGGACAAGTTACTTAAATGATTTTTAACAAGTGAGTTAGAACAGGTAATTAAAAGTGGAAAAAAAAGTGCAAAGTAGTTATTTGATTATTATTTCCTTTCAAAAAGGATCAATGTTTTAATTTTAAGTTCTTATAGTAATATTGCAAATTGAGAATTAGGATCGTATCACAGTGGAAAAGAGGCTCAGGCACTGCCATCAAATAATTAAATTTGACAAATAATGCCATTTTAGCATTTGAATACTAGATTTTTTAAAGAGTCCACAGAGTCCTACAATACTCAAGGGCTACAATAAAGCCTCTTTCATGCCTAATGTTACTTTCTACTCAGTATGCTTTAAGGCACCAGATATTCTAATGATTAAATTAGTCAAACAGGTCAAGTGCTTAAATTATAATTGGCCCATACGGATCATTTAATAAATATTAGCTATTATTATAATTGGTGAGAGGGCCAAAAGCAATCTAAAACATGCCTAGCTTGCATTCCTAAGGCTGTCCAACATAATGCTTTGCCCTCAAAAATGTAACTAGTTCTTATCTGATTACCACCAAAATAAATGAGAACAAGTGATCTCTTACCTGTGGCAAATGTAACAAGATCTGTCTTTGTGAACTGGACACCCAGTACCTCCTCCAATTCCATATACATATTGATTGCTTTTGGAAGAGTTTTCAGCAAAATAAATGCCAGCTCCAAACATACCACCTATGTATGCATGCCTTTCATCAAAGCCTTTGTGGATAATTGCATTCACAAAAGGAGACCCTGAAACACATATAGATGGGTAACAATAATTTAAAATTTATTTTAGAAAAGTAAAAAACTAGTTTTTTAGAAATTGAATTCTTAAAATATACAGCCCCACCATAATAAAGCCAAAACGAAAAAGGGTAACAAGTTAACTGTCAGCCAGCTATTTTAGAATAAAGAACTGCTAACATCAACTGATGTTTCTAATAGAGTGCTGGTTCATGTGCTAAAATAAGGACACAGATTGAACTAGAAAAACAGATTACTTGAAATATCAATGTAAGAGTTACTAAATGCCAGACTGCAAATCCATAAAAATCTAAAACCAAGAGGCTCATAATTCACTTTAGATAGCAAAGCTAAATGTAATTAGGTCTTAGAATGATGCCTATGCCTGTGTGCTTTTTTGAAGATATCAAGTGGCCCAAGTAGACTTTCACATTCTTTTTTTAAAAATTTTTTTGAGATGTAGTCTCGCTCTGTGGCCCAGGCTGGAGTGCAGTGGCATGATCTTGGCTCACTGCAACCTCTGCCTCCTGGGTTCAAGCAATTCTCCTGTCTCAGCCTCCTGGGTAGCTGGGACTATAGGTGCACACCACCACACCTGCCTAGTTTTGTAGTTTTAGTAGAGACGGGGTTTCAACATATTGGTCAGACTCCTGATCTCAGGTGATCCACTCACCTTGGCCTCCCAAAGTGCTGGGATTACAGGTGTGAGCCACCGCACCCGGCCCAACTTTCACATTCTCTTTCTTATACCTCTTCTCTTCTATCCTTCCACTTCTGCCTTTCATCAGTTGTGATACAAGATTCTATCTGCAAATGTGGTGCTTTCCCTCACCCCCTGCACGTTGACTTCTCTCTCCTCTTTCCTTGGGAGTGGAGTAGGGTAGGGGACGGAAAAAGTCAAAAAACCACAGCTAATTCATTTATCAAGATCATGTTCCCTTTCCACAGACAGACAGGAAAATATACTGAATTCTACTTTACAGAAATACAGATGAATAGAATCATTTTTTGAATTAACTTAGGAAAACCAAAATTATTTATATTACAAATTAGAAAAACCACATTATAACCATCACGTTAACAGATAAATATGCCCTGTGTCAAGAGATTATCATGATAATTATTTAGGATTCTGGAATAAGGAGTGCAACATGTTTAGATTCTGCACATGAATCCATTCTGTTACAGACATTCTCCCAGGGTATTATGAAATTTACTGTGTTTTAGAGAACTTTACAGGTCTCTAAAATTTTTCTGCAATCAAGGACAAATGAAGAAACAGACTGGAACTACTATGGGTAATGTACTTGAAGGCCTCATAAATACTACATTAATATGTTTAACTCTGCTAAAATTTGAAAGACTAATCAACACCTGCCGGCTTATAATACAAAAAAAGTAGAAAATTCCAAGAAGAATAAGTAATTGTGCTTTCAATTCAATTCTATGGTTTCAATTCTACAGTCATCAGAAACCTCTACAGGTTCAATAACAATGGCTCTTTTCAAATTGTGTCGGTTTGATACTTAGAATCAAAATCAGAATAGGATGTACACCTTCTTCTGAGGTGATTCCCAGGTCTTATTTTTAATTCAATCAACTAGTTAAAAGTAAAACACAAAATTTCTTAGAGTGACCATAAGCAAAATTTACTATTTAAAGAAAAAAGGAAAAGATAGTCAACACTCTCATTTCTATTTTTTATTGTGGTAATCTTATTTAAAAACAATCCATTATAAAATACACAAATTCAAAAGAAGTTGAAAATATAAATGTGAAAGCTACAGAAATACTAGGTTTATTTTAAAATAATGACATAAAGAATATATAGGCTTATTATTATTTCATATCTGAACAAAAAAAAACTATCCTAACGTGGAAGACAGTGGTAGAGTCGGTGGGGAGGAACCTTACCATGAAATAGCATTCGTTCATTGGCATGGTTGTGGTTTTCTTCAGAAACTTCTTTTCTCCGGTGAGTATATCTTTCCCATAGTTTCTTGTTACAAACCTTCTGAATCTATAAAAAATAAACCAGAAAAATCAAATCTTTAGGAATTACTTACTGATTTCTTCATCTAAATCAAACATGGGCCATACATTTAGCTAGAAGGTAGGCAAAACTTTTCTCTGAAATATAAAATGTGTTATTTTAATCAACTAAAAATACTTCATCCCAACCATAAAGTTGGAAGTATAGCTACATTTTAGAGATTAAAAAAATTCAAAGAGAAAAAGGCCATATGTGAAGGTCAGGAATACTGTTAATTTATTAAAACACTTACATTCTTAAATTAACTTAACTTAAACTATTAACTTAAACTATTACAAAACTTCAACTATTAACTTAAAACTATTACAAAAACACCTCCAAATCAGACATGCCGAATTTTTTCTGTATAAAGTACTAGAAAGAGAAGAGTATCCTTTTTCCCCCAATGTATTTGTCTCAGAGCTCCATATTAATCTGTTTTAAATTAAGAATATTTGAAATAGCATCCCCCACCCATCAACACACACACAATTACTCCCTCGACCTTCTAATTCAGAAAATTTTTATCTGCAAAAGATTTTAACGTGGATATCAGTCTCATTAGGAGTATTTCTAGGAACAAAATTCACAATACTACTGTTGTTTCTTAGCTGTGTTTAAAGGTGCTACAGCCCCCCTGCTGGTTCCTAGAGCACACCTGGAAGCTGATGGTTTTACTCTTGGCTCAAATAATGCAAAATATTGCCACAGATGTAATCAAGGACCATAACTGTCACAAATAGATCTCATTTATGCATTAAAATGGAACAACAACAACAACAACAAAAAAAAACCCTGTTTCATCACTGAAAAAATTTTTATTAAACAATGCATGAAAATACCTTTATTAGGGGAAGGTATCTTTCTCAAATCCAACTACTTTAGAAATCAAACACACAATCTCTCTCCTCCTCTCACTCCTAACAAAACTCCACACATTTTGTTAATGCTTGTAGACAAAGTGGACTTGACTGAAATGTACCTGTAGTAGGCTGTATTTGTCTGATTACATATTATACTCATAGTATGTTATGAAACAGTAATACAATACGGCTCAAAGATTTGACACTGTTCAGAGTTTAGCATTTGTGTATTAGAAAGGCATTTGTCACATTTTAATTCTGTCTTATTTTTACAATTATTAGGAATATACTGCATCAATGTAGTTAATACGAATTCATTATGCATCAAGTATGGTGTGCAGTTTTGATTACTATAGTTCATGAAAAACATAATGTTGAAAAAGTTCCTAAGAAGAATAACTGAAATCAGTAAGACAGCAGCCACTAAATGACTCAAAACAATTTAAAATATATTTTTTTGGAAAAGATGAAGAGAGTACTATTAAAATTTATAAAAAGATAATATATTTAGGGACTTTCAGAAACCTGTAGTCAATCAGGATAAAAAAATAAGCATTGTATGACTATAAAGATGGTATCCGCCACAAAAAAAATTCAGCTGTTACAATAGAGTACTTTAACAGTACTTTAAATAAAGTATTGAACCTATAGTATTTAGCATTACCCCAAGATAAAGCATAACCCATAAACTTGAATATGTTCAACAAGAATTGAATTATTATCCTTTATTAAAAATAGCACAGGGATTTGGAGAATATTAACCTTCTAAGGGTATCTTTCTTTCCCAAAATAGTCTCTGATGCCAAGTCAAGGACTTAACAGGCTAGATTAGATTCTTATAAAAGTTACTTATGGGTTCAGGCTTTGAAAGCTATGGTCTCAGAAAACTTTACCTTCACTAATTTATTACCTTGAGAATATTGTATCTGTTGAAGATTCCACCTGCATGACCTCCATCTCTGTGCTCTCGAACTGTACTTTGCATCTGTCAGAAAAATGGTTTGAAATATATGTGCATTAGCATTTGTGTATTTTCTGATTTGGGGAACATGGTTCTTGACTCATCTGATTCTACTTTTGAGAATACAAAACAGGTTTTAATATTTTTGTTATTCAAAGAATATGAGGGCTGGGCATGGTGCCCCACTTTGGGAGGCCACGGCAGGTGGCCTGAGCTCAGGAGTTCAAGACCAGCCTGGGCAACATGGCGAAAACCCTCTCTACTAAAAACAAAAACAAAAACAAACATAAAAACAAAGAATATGAGTCTTATAAATTCATGGGTAATATTTTCTAGAGACAGTTATTAGATAATCAGCTTGAAAACAGAATTTATAGGTGAAAATTATATAATGCAAACTAAAGGAAGAAAAAGAAACAAGAGGATACAAAGTGAACTAAATATATAAGGCGAACCTACTATTGAAGTTATATGAACATACCTCTTCCTCCACAGACTGAAACTCTTTATCATCAGGAGACAGATCTATAAGAATTGTTCCACTACCAGAAGTGTTCAAAGTTAAATAAGGGTTAAGACCTATGAAACAAAATTTGAAGGTAGAAAAATAAATTGTCAATAAACAATGAATATCAAAACCAAAAATAACCACCTAATTTTTCTGATGCTTACTACCAATTTTTTTTTTTAAACTTTATTTTTATTTATTTACTTTTTTTTTTGAGACAGAGTTTCACTCTTGTTGCCAAGGCTAGGCTGGGTGATCTTGGCTCACCACGACCTCCACCTCCTGGGTTCAAGCGATTCTCCTGCCTTAGCCTCCCGAGTAGCTGAGATTACAGGCATTCGCTACCACGACTGGCTAATTTTGTATTATTAGTAGAGACGGGGTTTCTCCATGTTGGTCAGGCTGGTCTTGAATTCCTGACCTCAGGTGATCCGCCCGCCTCAGCCTCCCAAAGTGCTGGGATTACAGGTGTGAGCCACTGCACCCGGCTGCTTACTATCGATTTTAAAAACATTTCATAGTGTGATAATTTAGATATTTAGAAAGGCTGAAAGTACAGAGTTCCTCTGCACCCTTCACCCACTTTCCCCTAATGTTACCATTTTATATAACCATAGCACATTTGTCAAAACTTATTAACTAAATTATAGATGTCATTTTTTCACTAGTTTTCCCCACTCATGTCTTTTTTTGTTCTAGGATCAAAACCAGTACACATACTACATTGCATTTAGACTACTACTTTTTGACCTGACAAGTTATAAGGGGTTTTGTGGAAATATTTCAGAAAATCTTTCTCTTATCTCCTATTCTTAATGAGTTTGTAACACATTTTCTTCTTCAAATTACTTTCTTTACTAACTACGCAGTCCTTTCAACATTTAATCTCTTTCTTCTTTGTAAATATGAGGAAGAATTATGACAGAAACTTGCATAGCCTCAGGTAATTTTAAATCACTCTAGAATGAGAAATCCACAGTTTACCACCTATTGAATGTATATTCTGTCCCATAACAGATTGTTTACCTCAGCAATGAATTTGTGATATTTTCCAAATGTCAATGATCAAGATAATCATATCTATTTTTGTATCTTTACTCTTATAAAAGCTTTTAAAATGGAATTTTAAACAGAATTTTCTAATTCCTTTGGTGTATTTGTAGCACAACTCTCTCCTTTAATCTCTACAACAATATCTCCAACACTGCTGTTTCCCCATGTAGGGGCCAAATCCTTTACAGCTGGGTTAGTGCATGGAAGTTTGTCTCTGGAGATGAAGAGCACTATTCTGGTTCAAAGCTATGGTCTGAAGAACAGGACTACTACCAACATGTCAATGCTAATAAACACTTACAGAAGTGGCTGAACTGGGGCCGGGCGCAGTGGCTCAAGCCTGTAATCCCAGCACTTTGGGAGGCCGAGGCGGGCGGATCACAAGGTCAGGAGATCGAGACCATCCTGGCTAACATGGTGAAACCCCGTCTCTACTAAAAATACAAAAAATTAGCCGGGCGTGATGGCGGGCGCCTGTAGTCCCAGCTACGCGGGAGGCTGAGGCAGAAGAATGGCGTGAACCTGGGAGGCGGAGCTTGCAGTGAGCCGAGATCGTGCCACTGCACTCCAGCCTGGGCCACAGAGCAAGACTCTGTCTCAAAAAAAAGAGAAGTGGCTGAACTGCAATAATCTTTAAGGATTATGAAGAGCATACGGAGAGTATTTTACAGAATAAAGACTGTGACAAATGCTTGACTGAGGCATCTGCAACATATACAAGATGATGTTTATCAATACTGAAAGATCAGTATGGTACTAGTCATCTACTGACTTGATGCACTGAATGATAGGTAAGGCTGTTAAGTCAGCATGATAGATTGTTAGAAGATCATCACAGGCAGCTACCAGTTTCACTTTGCAAATCAGGTGTTAAGTATAGAATTCCTGTTGGTTGACTAACATCAGGTTGGGGAAAAAAAAAGAATCTTGGCTTTGAATGAACATAAAGAAGATGGTAACTTTATGTAGGAAAGTGACCCTGATATACTAGATCAGACACAGCATTTTGTCTCATGACGTTTCTTCTTCATATAGGAATGAATGTTCCTATCCAAGTGGAGCTGGATGTATCAGAGTGACTACAGGACCAGAGGTGGCATGGAAGTACCTCTGCCATTTGGAGGCAATGTATCCATTTCTGTCATTGAGCCTTTCAGCTTTTCAGTGCAGCCCTAATAGCTATGATATGTTTAATATACAAATACTGCCTGCTTTCCTTTTCTACCCTGCCTCTTCCCTAAAAGACTCTTGTTATCCTGGTACTCTAACATAATTGTTATCATACCAGATCAGTATTATTCCAGTAGAGTTACAACGATGGTCTACAACTGAGGGTTCTAGTTCCTCATTTTTAGTGCTAATTATATTGTATACTAATATTTCAGGAAATCATGGACTTTCCCTCCTCTTTATCTTATAAAAATTTGTCCTCTATACTAGAAACAGCCAAGACCATATTGCACTTTAAAATATCTTATCCTAGCCCCTATCAGGCAGTAAAACACATCTACCTTTAATTGAGCTTATTCTAAAATACCAGTTTAAAGTATTCCTTAGCTTGAATCATCTACATTTTTAGAGGTGCTCTTATTTCTTCAGAGGTGGACCCCATCCTGGCTAGCATACATTCATTCCTGAAAATATCTTCATTTTTACTGATGGAGGTTTCTCTTTAACTCCAGGTGTACAGCCAGGACATTCAATTATTGGATATTTTTGACCCCAAGATAAATCACTTCCTCAGTTGAACAATAAAGTTAAATGTGGTTTTGACACCTAAAACAATTCACCTTTTTATTTTTTTATTATTTTTTTGAGACGGAGTCTCGCTCTGTCGCCCAGGCTGGAGTGCAGTGGTGTGATCTCAGCTCACTGCAAGCTCCGCCTCCCGGGTTCACGCCATTCTCCTGCCTCAGCCTCCTGAATAGCTGGGACTACAGGCGCCCGCCACCACGCCCAGCTAATTTTGTATTTTTAGTAGAGATTAGGTTTCACCATGTTAGCCAGGATGGTCTCGATCTCCTGACCTCGTGATCCACCTGCCTCAGCGTCCCAAAGTGTTGGAATTACAGGCATGAGCCACCACGTTCGGCCACAATTCACCTTTTTATACCCAGACCTGGTATAAGGTGTTAACATCTGCTGAATAAATGCAATTTGCATTTTCCTTAAGCACCAACATTAAGGAGAAATAAAAATATTATTCAACTTTGTTTTGTTCAATTTCCTCAGTTGCAACATTATTGCTTTCCAGTATTTTCATCCCAAGCGCTTAAAATTTTATCTACGTAAGAGATCTACTACAGTACTTTAAGGGTTAGCCTGAACACTTAGTTATTATCTATTATATTACCACAAGAAATGAGATACCTAAGTTTCAGACCTTTAAAATAATACATTTTTAGAGCTAGAATAACTTCAGAAAATAATCTCAAACTAACTTATTTTCAGGAGCTAAAACAAGTCCCAAATTTCTGAACGGTCCAGAAATTTTACTTAGGTTCACATCGTTAACAGCAGCAGCTCAGTAAGTTTAAGTTAGTGGCACAGCTAAGACATAATCCCAGTTTCCTGAATCCTAAATTAGAATTCTTCCTATTAAACAGATTCTCTCATACATATTTTTAAATTATAACTTAGTACACTGAGGGTTGCCTTTATGCAAACTGTTAAACTGACAACAGCAATTATTAAAATAAAATACCTTGTTGTCCGGAGATAAGTCTCTCAACTCCTTTAATTAGTTTGTGCCTATGTCCATAAGCATTGATTCCAATCTCCTTCAGCTCCTTGTGCCCCATCTCAACTAATACATCCAAAGTGATCTTACAAAAGAGGAGGAAACTACTTAGAATGCTTACTTATTTGGTGGACAGTCATATATTGGTGTTTTCATAATATATAAGATCCATACATTTACTCCAGATTATTTTAAACATTTCTAAAAATATTATTTCCATTTAGCGTAAGAACCTGAGCAGAACTAAAATGCAAAACAAAAACGCGCTTTCAAATTAACCACATTTAGGTATTCTATTTTATCTCTTCCATAATACTTTTCTACCATCACTCTACATCCAACCCTATTTATATAATGTCTTTCAATGGTTCCTGCTGAGTCTGGACTATGCCAAGTGGTACTTCTGCATCACTGTTCAAAGTAACCCTTTTACCTTTAATACAGTAATACACTATGGCTTCATGAAATTGAAGCCATTCTTTAAAATCCTGTTTTACTTACACACGTTCCATGAAGCATTCCCTGATAAGCCTAGCTCACAGTAATCTTTTCCTTCTTCAAATTTCTGTTTTTTTATTTTTGAGACGGAGTTTCACTCTTGTTGCCAAGGCTGGAGTGCAAAAGTGCAATCTCAGCTCACTGCAACCTCTGCCTCCCAGGTTCAAGCGATTCTCCTGCCTCAGCCTCCCCAGTAGCTGGGATTACAGGTGCCTGCCACCACGCCCAGCTAATTTTTTGTATTTTTAGTAGGGACAGGGTTTCACTATATTGGCCAGGCTGGTCTTGAACTCCTGACCTCAGGTGATCCACCCGCCTCAGCTTCCCGAAGTGCTGGGATTACAGGCATGAGCCACTGTGCCCGGCTCCCTTCTACAAATTTCTAAAATCTATGCTACAACTTGAATTTTCATATGTTCTTTCTTTTTTTTTTTTTTTTTTTTGAGACAGAGTCTCGCTCTGTCACCGAGGCTGGAGTGCAGTGGTGTGATCTTGGCTCACTACAACCTCTGCCTCCTGGATTCAAGCAATTCTTTGCCTCGGCCTCCCGCGTAGGTGGGATTATAGGTGCCTGCCACCATGCCCGGCTAATTTTTTGTATTTTTAGTAGAGACAGGGGTTTCACCATCTTGGCCAGGCTGGTCTTGAACTCCTAAGTGCTGGGATTACAGGCATGAGCCACTGCACCCAGTCATATGTTCTTATTCTACTTCCATAACTACACTGAAAGTCCCTTAGAGTGCAACTCTACAGTAACATTATTTTCTGAACAACAACAAAAATCAGTAAATGTATTCTGACAGAGTACTTTAAACTGAGACTGCTTAGAAAAGCCCAGATATGGCTGGCATATTCATATACCTTCCATAGCAGCTAGAAAAGTGTCAGGCTTGAGAGAGAACTGAATAGACAGTGCTTAAGGATAACTTACTTCAAGAACTGAATAAACTAAACTTTCCATTCAAGAAAGCTACTTTACCATTACTACTCGAGTCAATTGTGTGCTAATAAACTAAATGGAAGTTTCAAGGTCGAGCCAAATTAGAAGGCTGACTGATGTCATTTCTTAAAAAAACATTCTTCCCCAATAGCTTACATGGTTCAGCTCATTTCAAGTATGTTCCAAATTTTCCTTGAGTTTCCATAAAACACTAATCCAAACAATATGATTTATCTACTCACCTGTTCTCTCTCAAATATATCCATTAGGTGCTCAAGTCCAAGATTCCTCACGAATTGAATTATGCTAAAATCTACTCCTGGAACTAGGAAATAAAAAAATCCAAAACAAATGGAATTTCACATCAGAATAATGTATTTCATCACTATAACAATAAAGTCTTGTAATGTTACTACATATGAAGAAAATAATATTAATAGCCACTTAGGATATAATACTGAACAAGAGAAAGCTATAAAATTTCAACATTAGAAAAAAGTTAATCAATGGGGCAGTCTCAGTACTCTCATTTTTATTTTAAACTTTGTTTTTAATTGCATCTATATTTTTAAAACCAGTTTTCCTATCTTTCAGGATGTAAGCTACTTCACAAAAAAGTTTATGAAAACAAGCTCTACATTGTTGCATAAGGTGAGATGAATTTTAACAGAAAAGGTTTACATCTAAAGAGTAGATTAAGGGCTGGGGGCGGTGGCTTATGCCTATAATCCCAGCACTTTGGGAGGCCGAGGCGGGTGGATCACCTGAGGTCAGGAGTTCAAGACCAGTCTGGCCAAAATGGTGAAATCCCCTCTCTACTAAAACTACAAAAATTAGCTGGGCGTGGTGGTGGGTGCCTGCAATTTCAGCTACTCGGGAGGCTGAGGCAGGAGCACTGCTTGAACCCTTGAGGCAGAGGTTGCAGTGAGCCGAGATCACGCCACTGCACTCCAGTCTGGGTGACAAAAGCAAAACTCCATTTCAAAAATAAATAAATAAATAGTAGGTTAGTAGCACAAGACTCTTCGACTGTCAACTTGGAAGGAAGAAAGCAATACAAGGTTAAACCTTTTTAAGGCTATGTTAACTAATTTGATACTAATACATTGTATTTAAGGTTAAAAATGACTCTTTAGCATCCCAAATGGCAAATATGGTGCCACAATACCAGTTAGAAAGTTATTTTTGCAGAACGTCTCACCCTCCTTTTTCTCCAAACTGGAAGCACCCTCTGTTCCACTTGAACTAACTACTGAAGACAGTTCTGAAAAACTCCCAGATAAGTTGTCAAGACTGCTGGCTGCAGAAAGGCTTGATGGGCTAGATGGACCTGAAGAGAGAGCATCTGCAGTGGCTCCTGGGCTTCTCACACCATTGAGCACTTGAGGCTTGTAACAAGAGGGCAGAGCAGAAGGGGGCATGGCTGCTGTCAGAAGAGCGCTGACATCATCCGCCTAGGGTACGTGTCAGAGACAACATCTGCCATAAGCAAGTTTTAAAATGCTATTATACCTAATAAAATACATTTAAAAATATGAGAAATCCCAGCAATTTGTGCCAGGATTATCACAATGGAACATTATTCATTCTAAAAAGTGAAGCAAACAGGTTAATACAGGTCAAACATCCCAAATCTGAAAATTTTAAAATGTTGACGTGAAGCTCAAAGGAAATGTTTATTGGAGCATTTTGGATTTCAGATTTTGGGATTGGGGATGCTCAACAGTAAGTATAATGCTTGAGTATAATATTTCAAAATCTGAAAAAAAATCCAAAAGCCGAAAACACATCTGGTTCTAAGCATTTCCGATAAGGGATATTCAACCTGTATCCAGCTAAACTGTTATTAAAATATAAGACATAACTGAGAATATCTCTTCCAAAACACATATTATCAAAATACAATTTAAATATGGCAAAGCATGAACAAAACCCTAATTCTGATATTGTGACTGAGAAGCACAACGAATTACAGAAATATCAATTTTAAAAGGTAAGAGATTTCAGTCCTATTGTAGTTACTCTGAAAGAAGTAATTCAACCTACACAGAACTTTAGCAAACAGAATTGTCTGTATTTCCTGGAAAATATTCAGCAATGTATTTGTTCCCTAAAATTGAAAGTTTTTTGGAGAGGAGGCGGGTAGAAAAGTTAATCATTTTAATCAAATCTGCTAGAATGGGGCCAGGTGCAGTGGCTTATGCCTGTAATCCCAGCACTTTGGGAGGCCGAGGTGGGTGGATCACTTGAGGTCAGGAGTTTGAGGCCAGCCTGGCCAACATGGTGAAACCCCATTTCTACTAAAAACACAAAAATTATTAGCCGGGTGTGGTGGCGCATGCCTGTAATCCCAGCAACTGGGGAGGCTGAGGCAGGAGAATCATTTGAACCTGAGAGGCAGAGGTTGCAGTGAGCCCAGATTGAGCCACTGCACTATAGTCTGGGTGACAGAGTGAGATTTCCGTCTCAAAAAAATAATAATAAGTAAAAATAAAAAAAATCTGCTAGAATGGAAAAAAGTCCTCACATTTATTGGAACATTAATTTGTTTAATTAGTAATATGTACTATTCTTTCATAACGTTCAACTAATATCCAGCAAGGAGTAAATCAGTACTTGTTTCATAGTCATTTGTTCTGCCTATTCCAGTCATCACCTTTCTCTTCCCCCAGTCTATGCATTCCCATTGCACTCACAGTTTGTAAATGACATTTGTTTATAATAATAGTACCATTTATTGAGTGCTTTTTATGTACCTGATACCATGCCAAAGACTTTAAGTAAATTACCCCATTTAATTCTCATACTAACCAGATATATTTTACCTCTATCTATAGATGAGGTAACTAAGGTTTAGAGGTTAGGCAGTTCATAAGATTGTACAACTTAAATGGTGCAGCTGGAATTCTAGGCCTGGTCTGTCTGACTCTACAGCATTTTGCTTCATTGTAACTTAATTGTATCTGGTCGACTAACATATGGGTGGAATGAATTCCAAATGTTCACTTTTAAGGTAACTTGGAACTAGAAAGGTATTTCCCTGAAGAGATAATGTGTAAACATGGCTGGGTTGTTAGCTGGCTGAGAAAAATCTACTTAAGCCCCAATGCAGCTGAACTACCTCAGTTTCTTATTGTAATGTGGAACAATGGAATCTCTCTCAGTAGAAAGCAGTCTGCAGAAAAGATTCCCCTTCCTTCTCATCTCAAAAAGAATTCCTTCCTCCTTTCTTTCCACTGCTCTAGTCAATGTCCTCAGTGGTAGAGGCAAGAGAGGCATCTGCTTCAGTGCCCAAAGCAGAGGTGGAAGGTTCAGTGGAAGCTCCTAAACCTGCCCCATGCTCTGGAGGGGAAGGAAAACAGGACCTCCACAGGAAAGTGGATAATAGGCTTGTTTCATGAACAGTTAAGGTAGGGTGAGCAACAAGAACTCTGGGATGAGGCAGTGTGGGAGGAAAAGGAATCTCTACTGGCAGCAGGCTTTGTAGCTGCACCTTGGGGGCAATGTTCCCAGTTGGGGTCGTGTGTAAGAACCATGGTCTGTACCATCTTGCGCTGTATGCACTGTAAGTAACGGCATTTTCTGAGGGCCTGGGTCTGTTTGGTTTCCTAACTAACATAAGCAGTTATATCATGTACTTCTTTTTCCTATTTCCAAAATACTCAGTATATAATAACTGATTGATAATTCTATTCTACAGAAGAATAATTATATTACTTTATAATTCTATTTTAATACTAAAGAACTCTTACATTAAAATCGGGCTAAAACCCAAATTTTGCCATTCATATTGACTATAAAGACATTTTATGATAACATCAAGTGAATTTTAAAAAGTCAGAAAAACACTGAGATTTTTCAAAAAGCCCATCACTTACTGAAACTAAATCTAAAGGTGTTTGTCCTTCCTGGTTTTTAAGAGTCGGGTCGGCTCCATGGGCTAGCAACAAAGCACAAAGCTGTGTTCGTCCCTTTTGGGCTGCTTCGTGCAAAGGTGTGAAAGCCCATTTGTCCGTGGCATTGACACATGCATTATACTTTATTAGTAGAGCTGCTACATCCACATGCTGTAAAAGAAAATACCCATTACAGTCTGAAATATTATTTTGTCACACTTTACTTTCTTAAGAAGAAACTAGTTATGTACCTACTTCCACATTTTCAAACTTACTCTGGAAATGAAAAGAAAAACTCTTTCTCCCCAACATCACAACTTATGGGTAGCTGATTAAAAATTACAGTGGACATTTCAATAACTTGAGAAACTATCTAGAAAAGAGTTAAGAATTCTATTTAGCAGGAAACTAGACTAATATGACTTCAATAATTTCTAATTTATTCAAATGTTATAACTACTAAATGTCAATTTATAAAGCAGCAATCTTCCTCAATTATTCAAACTATACCATTGAAGATGGTCAATTTTGAATTTAACATTCAGGACTATGATAAGTCAGCAACAATGCATCTGAATCTGTACAGATTCCATCTATCCTGTTGGTGCCCCAGTGGATTTTCTGGGTACCAACAAATAAACACAATCACCATCATCTCACTGAAAATAAGAGACAGGTGTTAAGGCAGATAACAAAACAAACAACAATACGCCGCATATCACACAGCAAGCTTAGAACAGATTCAGAACCGAAATTTGGAAGTTATTTAACTTCTTTAGCTCTCCCACTTCTCTGCAAAATGAGAACATCAAACTACATTCCATTTGAGCTGCAATACTGACTTTCACTTTAAAATTCCACAAATTTTTAAAGGTAACACGGAAGAACTTACCCCGTAAGATGCTGCATTATGTAAAGGAATAAGTCCTCCTTTGTCTTGGGCATTCACATCAGCTCCGTGTTGTAACAAATACTCTGCAACTTCTAAATTATTATAACCAGCTAATTTAGAAAAGAAGTACAATTACTTTACTTGTTTTTTCTTTTTTAGTCCTATGTCATAATACTTCCACTTGTTAATATAAAAAAGTCACTATATGTATACATACACATATATATGTATTTATAAGGCATAGACATTACTGAAAACATAAAAAAGATTTTGTATAAATCTGAAATAGCTCATTGGACTCTATTAACAATTTACCTTCTGGAAAACATTTCCGCCTTGCCTCAAGTTGGAAGCTTTTTGTGTTATCGATTAGCTTTGTAGATTCCCAAAATTATATTGACTGATTTGCTTGTATCTTTCCTATGAAAACCTTCCTACCAAAGTCTCTGCCTTCATGGGTGTTACATACCACTTCTTGAACTCAGGTACATGGGTCTCAGAGGCTGCAAGTCAAAGGTCTGCAATCACATACAAGTCAAACCAGAGTGGGTCTCAGAGTCCTCTTCCCCAGAAGGCCACAAGAGCATGCTTTTTAGCTAGAGAGAACTCAGAGGTACACATCTCTGCAAGTCTAGTAGAGGAACTTAGGTGCTGTTAAAGCCATGAAATAAAACTTATTTCTATTATAGTTTTTATCCTTTTGCTAAAGGATTTAAAGCAAAAGAATTTAAAAAGATCACGTAGAGAAGAATACAATTATAAAACTGCCATAAAATACTACATTAATCTGAAAGTCTTTCTAGGTCTCAAGGTATGGTATTTAACACTGCAGAAGTGGACAGAAATATTTTGTGCATACAAATTATTTGTGACTTACAAAGACAACTTGGACACAGTAATGTTAAGTGTTCTAGATAAGCTATAATAAAGTTTTAAAAGCTAACATAAATATGCACAGCACAACTTCCAATCAGAGGTCAAGTCATATTTTGTCTTGCACAGACTAGAAACTCCTGATAGCCAGTGGAAGTAAAGCTTTTTCTCACCATGTTAGCATTTGTGGCTTCCAAAATACTTGAAAGACACATAGAGTATTGGTTTCTTTGGATAGTGAGGTCTCAACTTACATGAAGTGAGAATTTAAAGGTAAAAATCATGTATAACACCAAGTTATAATACAAGACTGAAATGAACATAATAGGTTTCCATCTCCCACATTACACGAAATGGCAGAAATTTTGCATTATTTTTTGCTCTTTATGCCATGTTTAAATCATGTATATTTAGACAAACTTGTATGAGTCTACTGTGCCTGTGATGGCACTCCACTGAGGTATTAGCTATAGCTCAGTGATTTTAATGATTTCCTAACATCTGTAATGCAGCTGAGAAAGCTGTACTGAAACCACAATATATTGTATATTTGCACTGAAAACAAAGGTACACTGTGCCAGTTTTATGAGTGAAAACTTAAAACAAATGTTACGAAATGAATTGTACCCTGCAAAATTCTTATGTTGAAGCCCTAACCCCAGTACCTTAGAATATAACTCTATTTAGAGACAGAGCCTTTAAAGAGCTAAAAAAGTTAAAATGAGCGCATTAGGGTGGGCTCTAATCTAATCTGACTGGTTTCCTTAAAAGTAGAGACTAGGACATATATAGAAAGAGACACCATGTTCCATGGGAGGACACACTGAGAAGGTAGACAGCTGCAAGCCAAGAGGTGGTTTCAGAAGAAACCAACTCTGCCAACACCTTGAACTTGGACTCCTAGCCTCCAGAACTGTGAGAAAACAAATTTCTGTTGTTTAAGCCACCCGGTCTTTGGTATTTTGTTATGAGAACTCTCACAAACCAAAACAACAAATAACTTTGGTGAGAGGCTTATGTAACTTCTGAGATTTTTTTTTTTTTTTCCTGCTTGTGCTTAGCAGCTATCATCAGGAAGAATAGAAAGCTTTAGCTTCCTATAAAGAAGGCTGGCTCAAGTAGGCATATTTTTCAAAACTTGTTTACCAAAGGTGATACCAATAAAATGATGACCTGGAATAATGATTCCCAAAGTACATGGGGACTGGCAGAGCCTACTTCAATTGTTCTTACTGAATGTAACATACTAGTAATAAAGTGAACTCGAACTCAGCTAATAGCTTCAAGTACAGTTGTCCTGTACAAATATACTAAAGAGTATAATGGTGGCATTAGAAGATACTTGATTTGAATTTTTATTTTATTTTTTATTTTTTGAGACAGGGTCTCACTTGGTTGCCCAGGCTGGAGTACAGTGGCACAACCAAGGCTCATTGCATCCGTGACCTCCTGGGCTCAATCTTCCCACCTCAGCCTCCTGAATAGCTGGGACTACAGGTGCACACCACCACTCCTGGCTAATTTTTGTAATTTTTTATAGAGGTGCGGTTTTGCCATGTTGCCCAGGCTGCTCTCAAACTCCTGGGCTCAAGCAATCCTCCTGCCTTGGCCTCATAAAGTGTTGGGATTACAAGGGTGAGCCACCGTGCTTGGCCTGATTTGAATTTTTAAAGTTTAGTTACATAAAATATTTTACCTGGGTAAAATGAATCTCAGATATTACCAGCCTAAATCTGTGAAACTTCATTCACTTACCTGCTAAATGTAAAGGTGTTGAGTGTCTGCCTTGGGTATCACGGCAATTTACATTATCAGGAGAAGACAACTTCTTCACTCTGGCTAAACAACCCTTCTTAGCAGCATCTAGCAAAGCTGCATCTCCTCTAAGCAGATCTTGAATATCTGTATCTCCATCTTTAACAAGATCCAAAGGAGTATTTCCATCCCTGTTTTTTTTTGTAGGGTCTGCACCATGCTAGGCATGTGAAAAACAGAAAAAAAGGGGGAAATGGCTTAAATGTGCCGTTGGTCAATGAGAAAATAGTCAATGTAACTATACCAAAGAAAAACTAAATTTATATTGAGACTCTACCTTAAAGGTTAACATCACTGTTACTAATGTTTACTTTACACACAGAATTAATACAAAAAAGAATACAGAGGCAGTTAAATATTACTGGATTTTTCTAATGTATTAATGTAGTCAAAATTTTAAACTACATTCAAAATAAAGTCATATTTCATAAAAAATTAACTTTCATGTTATACTATTTTTACTTTTCATGAACATTTAAATAAAGTACAAATCTCTGTATTCTTGTTACTGTAAAATATCTACTGGTATCTGTACTGAACCAGTATCATCCATTTTATCAACGCTAAATAAATCTGGCTTGTAAGTAAATAATTCATCAAATATTTTTAGGTTAAAGTACTACAGAGAAAAACTAAAAATAATAAGAGAACTATCACATGATAGTTGGCTCTAGACAAAAATAACTCTAGGTGCTAGTAAACATACTTGTGGATTAAAATATAAAATAATGTTTATGATATTTATTCTAAAATCTAGGTACAGAATTAGGTAACATTGCTTCCCATCGCTTACTAGTTTAAGTTTGTACTAGAATTATTTAGAAAACCATAAACATATTCTATGTAATTCATACTGTTTACAGTTAAGTATTTAAATATACCTGGAGCAGAAGTTTGCAAATTTCATATTTTCCTTTTGCTGCTGCTTCATGTAAAGGTGTAAATTTCCATAAATCAGCTACATTAACTACTGCTCCATGTTTAACAAGAAGTTCTGCAACTTCATAATGTCCATAAGAACATGCATTATGCAAAGGTACAAGGCCTCTGAAAAGTAATAAATGAACAATAATGTCACAGAAGAACATGTTTTAATTTAAATAATTACATATAACTGATGAAAGATAATTCTTGAACTACATAAGGAATTATACTGATTATACTTTGTAGAACCTAAATCTATTTAAGGCAGAAGTAAGTTCTTTTTTGGTGAGTCAGGGGAGAACATTTAAAAAATGTTTTAAATGCATAGACTATAACATTCATCCGTATATGCAACATCTAGAATTGTATATTTTTAATAAAAAATAACTTCAAGACAAACTGGAAGAATTCAAAAACCCTCCATGAAAACTGAAAAATTTACTACATTAAAAGTCAGTATCACACTAATGTTGTAATCTCCTTGGCCATTATAAAATTCCCAGGCATTTTGCCAGTAAAGTCTTTATATGAATGCTAACCATATAAAATCTTAATTGAAATTAAGAAGCTCTATTTAATATTTAGGCCAGTGTTAGGAAACAGGCTTCCTTGAAAAATAAAACATATCATACTTCCAGGTTTTCCTAAAAAGGTCAAGTAAAAGTAAGGAAGAGAGTCCATAACAATCGTTGGCATTTACCCTTTATCTTTAGCATGCACATCAGCTCCATGCTGTAGCAGATATTCCACCACGGACACTCTGTTATACCCAGCTGCAAAATGAAGTGGTGTAGACTGACGCCCTTCAATGTCTCTGCAGTTGACACTCTGAACAGTACACAGTTTCTGAAGGACAAAACACAACATACATGATACTACATCTACATATTCTTATTTCTTGTTTCAAGTCATTTAGTAGGAATTTTCAGTGTCTGACTTATTTTCTTGTCTCATTAAATCAGTATTCTCAGAATCTATTTAGTATTCTTATTTCATCTTGTCATTTACTGGGAATCCCTCCGGTCCTCTCATCTATGTCTTTTTTGTGTGTCTTATTATTTTTTTGAGACAGAGTCTCACTCTCTTGCCCAGGCTGGGGTGCAGTGGCGCAATCTCAGTTCACTGCAACCTCTGTTTCCTGGGTTCAAGCAATTCTCCTGCCTCAGCCTCCCGAGTAGCAGGGACTACAGGCACATGCCAGCACACCTGGCTAATTTTTATATTTTTAGTGAGACGGGGTTTCACCATGTTGGCCAGGCTGGTCTCGAACTCCTGGCCTCAAGGCATCCTCCCACCTTGGCCTTCCAAATGCTAGGATTACAAGTGTGAGCCACCATGCCTGGCTTCATGTATGCCTTTATATTCTACTTTTTCTAAAGCTCAAGGGTAAATTTTATCATTACCACTACTGTGTGTATATATATATATATATATATGTAAACTAAGTGCCAATTATCAGCAAGTGTAACTTGCATTTTGTGGCAAATATACATAGAGGTACATGAGATTACGGTAGTACCAGCATTACCAAGGAGATTATTAAGAATTCAGAATCTCAGATCTCTATCTACTGAGTCAGAATTTGCCCTTTAACAAGATCCCTAGGTAATATGTAAACACATTTAAAGTTTGAAAAGTACTCCTTTAGAGCAGTGGTTCTCAAACTTTAATGTGCATTGGGTCCAACCCTCAAATTTTCAGTGTAACTGGTGCGGAGCCTAAAAATCTCCACTTCTAACAAGTTCTTGGGTGATGCTGATGCTGGTGGTTCAGTAACCATACCACTCTATATGGAATGAAATAACTAATAGAATGCTGATGGTTAGGCTGAATGTGGTGGCTCACGCCTGTAATCACAGCACTTTGGGAGGCTGAGGTGGGCAGATCGCTCGAGGTCAGGAGTTCGAAACCAGTCTGGCCAACATGGAAAAACCCTGTCTCTACTACTTGGGAGGGTGAAGCAGGAGAATCGCTTGAACCTGGGAGGCGGAGGTTGCAGTGAGCTGAGATCGTGCCACTGCACTCCAGCGTGGGTGACCAACCCAGACTCCATCTCCAAAAAAGAAAAAAGAAAAAAAAATGCTGATGGTTTATACAGTCCTGAGGAGAATTAAGAAAACAGTTAATTTTCTGTGTTCTTTGGTTCAGACGAGGAAGTGTAGTTATGAAAAGTATGAAAGTCTGGGGAAGAAAAGCAACATAGATAATAAATCAGAGTGCTTAAAGAGTCAAAAGAATATATCCATCTTAGGCCGGGCACGGTGGCTCATGCTTGTAATCCCAGCACTTTGGGAGGCCAGGCGGGTGGATCACCTGAGGTCAGGAGTTCGAGACCAGCCTGGCCAACATGGTGAAACCGTCTTTACTAAAAATACAAGAAATTATCTGGGCGTGGTGGCGGGTGCCTGTAATGCCAGCTACTCGGGAGGCTGAGGCAAGAGAATCGCTTGAACCCGGGAGGTGGAGGTTGCTGTGAGCCGAGATCATGCCAATTGCACTCCAGCCTGGGCAACAAGAGTGAAAACTCCATCTCAAACAAACAAACAAACAAAAAGAATATATCCATGTTAGTAAAAACTCTTTCCCCCTTTTTACTATCCTACTCCCAAAGTGGGGATAACCTAAGCTCAATAAAATAAAGGAGCCTGCTATCAGTGGGTTTACCTCAAGGGGTTTAATCATTGTCCTGGTAAAAAGCTCTTCTGTGCTTCCCAAATAAGAGCTGGCTAGATATACAGATTCAGGGCCCCATTCAAGAGATGGTATTTCAGTGGGTCTCAAGTCAGGTCCCTAGAAATGACTATTTTTAACATGTGTACCAGGTGCTGCTTGGTTTGGTAGTTATCACAGGCCATTCTACTCTTTACCTGTCAGTTTCATTTTGCCCACTCTGAGACAGGTTTTCTAATAGCATGTGTCGAATAAAGTATCCAGCCTGGTGGATTATCAGTAAACAAACACAACTGAGCACAATAGTTAAGTGTTCATTAGGTAATACGCAGATGTTCTTGTCCCAGTGATTCGTACAGAGCCATCTGTCTGGAGGTAGATAAGAAGAATGGCTGATGGAGATAAATGTCCATCAAGTGATTTTAAAAGCAGAGGGGAGGGAAGAAAGCCTGATGCCTAGCACAGGTTTTCCTGAATCCAATGGCATTATTGTGTTCTCTAAGTCCATTTCCTGCCCTCCAACTTCATCTCCTCTTTATCTATTCCCTCCTCTGGACTCCCTCTATCTTTACAAAAACAAAGTTTAGTCTTTAACATGTTTACTAAATATAGTTTTATGTTCTTTAATATATGTAAGAGAATGAGCATTTACAATTCTGTATCTCTCCCTGCCCACAAACACCAAAAAAAAAAAAAAAAAAAAATCAGCTAATTGCTTTCAACTTAATTTTTATGTCTCCTGAAAAGAAAAAATCAGTTCACAACCTTTTAACTCAAGTGATTTGTATTTCCACAAGTCAGTAGTAATAGAAACAAAATCCTCCTTTCAATATCCTATTAGCCTCCTACTTAAGGGAATGAGAATAATGAGGATCAAAATAAAAACATGTCAAATAATAAAACTGCATGATAGTTGCATTTTTCTGTGAGAAATGAATTTAAAAAACAAATCTGAAGTTATCTGAGATGTCTATACTGTCTCAGCCTCCCAAGTACCTGGGATTACAGGTGCATGCCACTATGCCCGGCTAATTTTTATGTCTTTAGTAGAGACGGGTTTTTGCCATGTTGGCCAGGCTGGTCTCAAACTCCTAACCTCAGGTGATCCACCCCCCTCAGCCTCACAAAGTGCTGGGATTACAGACAGGCGTGAGCCACTGCACCCAATTTTACATACATATTTCTACAGTAAGAGTCAAAACAGTAAGAAGGGTTACTCTGGGGAAGACTCTTGTCGGAGAAACAGGTAAGAGATGAAGTTGCAAGCCCTGGGAAAGAGAAGTGGCAACATTGTATTTATTACTATACTAAGCCCTGGATCCCTAGAGGTAGAGGGGGCAAAGAAATGAAGAAATCAGAAGAAATCTATAGACAGAAGTGATACACTGCTTTTTCCCCTTTCTTATGTGTCATATGTAAATAGTAATATAAAATAATTTGATAAACTTTATTCTGTTAAAGGGACAAATGAATAGGTTCTTCAAGCAAAACCCATTTGGTATTACCTGAATTTATTTATATTTGTGAATGTAATATTCACTGGGATGCATGGGAAAATGAAGTCTTTTTCTTTCATTACTTAAGGCTACTCATTTGTAGAGAACAATTAAGATTGTATTATTGACCTTTTAAGGCAAGGCACATACAAAGAAACCAGGCTCTTCATTATAACAGTACAGATTAAATAACAATGTCAAAATAAAAACCCAAAGTTAACAGAAACATAACATTGTATCTTACTTTTACAGTTTCGACATCTCCAGCCTTTGCAGCTTCCAGCAATTGTCTGTCTGCCTCTGAATTACCTAATGAGATACCCTCTAAAAAAGAGAGAGAGAGAAAGAGTGACTAACCTCTATTTGGAAGATGGAACCAAGCTTTACGGAAGGCATCTCATCAGAAAGCAAAGTTCTTTTACAATTTGGTAGATTATGTACGAAATCTCCATGGTAGTAAGGGGGTGAGGGTTAGGGAGGGAAAAATAAGATTCTCTTAAAACTCTTTGAAATACAACACATATAAGCAAAATATGTAAATGTATATAATGATTACAAAATGTGATGTAAGCAATATAAAGGAACATAAAGGAGATGACTAAAGATGGCCTGCTCTATAAGCAAGCCATTGGAATGGTGCAAAAGTATTAAATTAAGAGAGCAAACAGAAATCTAATTGTGTGGTTCTGTCATTAATTAGCTATCTGAACTGGAGCAAGTCACTGGAACTTCCTGGGCCTCAGATTTTTTTAGTTCTGAAGACATAAGGTAGACTAGTAGAAATGTAACATCATTTCCAGGTCTGAAATTCTATGTTTATAGCTCATTTAAACTGTCAGAAAAGGAAAACATCTACTTTGCACCTTAGAACAAAATAAACTCCAGATGGATTAAAGACGTAAGTATGAAAAACCTTAAAAGTACTAGAAGAAAACGGGAATATTTTCATAACATGGAATAAAAAAGCTTCTTGGAGCAGTACATCAAAAGCAGCATCAAAAAAAGAAAATTGGTATTTGGAAAAATATGTCAGGTAATAACAGCATTAAACAAGAATAAAATAGGAAAAAACCAAACTGTAACATGCATCTTTAAAGTGAATATATTTGAGGCTACATGAGCCAAGATAACGCCATTGCACCCTAGTCTGGGCAACAAGAGTGAAACTCCGTCTCAAAAAAAAAAAATTTTATATATATATATATATGGTGTTCTTAGATTACTTGAGGTCAGGAGTTGGAGACCAGACTGGGCAACATGGTAAAACCCTGTAACTACTAAAAATACAAAAGTTAGGTGCACGCCTGTAATCTCAGCTACTCAGGAGGGTGAGGCATGAGAATCACTTGAACCTGGGAGGCAGATGTTGCAGTGAGCCAAGATCGCAGCACTGCACTCCAGCCTGGGTGACAGAGTGAGACTCCATCTCAAAAATAAATAAATAAAAGAAAAATTAAAAAAAAAAAAAAAAAAGAAAGGCCAGGCATGGTGGCTCATGCCTGTAATCCTAGCACTTTGGGAGGCCGAGGCAGGGGGATCACAAGGTCAGGAGTTCGAGACCAGTCTGGCCAACACAGTGAAACTCCGTCTCTACTAAAAATGCAAAAAATTAGCTGGGTGCGGTGTGTGCACCTGTAATCCCAGCTACTTGGGAGGCTGAGGCAGGAGAACCATGTGAACACAGGAGGCAGAGGTTGCAGTGAGCTGAGATTGCACCATTGCACTCCAGCCTGGGCGACAGTGCGAGACCTCGTCTGGAAAAAAAAAAAAAAGAAAAAAGAAAAAAAGAGAAATGGGCAATAAACACATTAAAATTATGTTCAAACTTACTCATAATCAGAAATGCAAATTAAAATATCATTTTTTTCCATCTGCTAGTAGGCAGAGAGGAAATGGAGAGCTACACTGATGAGACTTTTACAGTTAGCATTAAAATCTATTACTTCTGTAATTCACACATGCATATTCACTAAAGGAAAATATTAAGAATTGTAATATCTAGTGCTGACAGAAAACAGGTGCTTTCATATATTCCGGCTGTAAAATGCTAAATACCAGCTTTCTATTAATAGAAGATAATTTGACAATTATATGCTACCCTTTGACCTGGAAATTCCACTTCAGTAATTTATTGTAAGAAACTAGTTGCAAAGGCAAGTAAAAAGCTGTATGTAATGGTACTTAGTATAAAACTGACAAGACTTTACATTCTATCACTAGCCAACTGAATAGGACCAGTGTTATTACCCCAAAAACTGACAACAAAATGAATGTGTGATGTATGGGGGAAGTAATGGGGATCTTGAAAACAGTCTTGTAAATTCACAGTTTTGGCAGATTCCAGGAGGTTGTACCAATCTGCTTTCATCTGTTCAAGCAGTGTTTCTTAAAACGTGGTTCCCAGAATAAAGGCATAAAGATCATCAAGTATTTACTGTTTTAAAGACAGAAAAGCTTAATCTATTACATTTTTCTCATCTGAGCTTTCAGATGTCAAAGCTACTGCATTAAATTCTAATAAAAGTAGAGATGTAGACAAAAATACTTTAAAAGTTATGGGACCAGATATCTGGGCTGAAATGTTTCATCTATGCCAAGTGTGTAGATACTTGATCTAAATCTTTTAAGATGTAATGAATATGAGTGTATTCAGTTGTTAAATGTTTCAATAAGCCAAATAGTTGGCTACCTTATACAAATTCTACCTGCCTTGAATATGTAGGATCTAAAAATTCCTTTCTTTAAAAATAAATAGCCATCATTTTATCTTACTCTTAAAACTTTCCCGATAAAAACTTGAAAGCCATCTATTTAACTTAAGAAACTGGGCAGAAAATGCTACTGGAACAAAAATCATAATTATCACTTAATGACATTTGGGGACTGAGGATATTCAGCTGATTAAAAGTATAATAACCTAAGAAGAAATAACCAAAAATTCTCAATTTTTCTTATTACCAACTCCTACCTATAACACCTGATATGTGAAAAATTTTTAAAGGTTAATTAAAAAAATTAATTTCATGGAAGCATATAATACCTTGGAGGAGTTGCTGTACATTTTCATTTCCCATCTGTAAAGCAGTAAAGCCCTGAAGGGATATAATGTTAGGATCACACCCATAGCTCAGGAGTAGGCGGCAGGTTTGTAGATGACCACAATAAGCAGCTCTGTGTAGAGAAGTCTGACCAAGATTATCCAGAGCATTAACCTTAACAATGCAGAAAAAATGGAAATTAGCCTTGTAATGCAAAATTTAAAACCATACAATCAGATATTTAACACTTTTTACTACTTTTAAGTCTCAATTCTTTTATGAGGCCTATTATCCAATGCCAAAGCAAGTATTTTTGCCCAAATCTAGAGAATAAATTTACCAAGTCATGAAGGCTATCATCAGAAGGAAGACTCAATTTTGGGTTAAATGTGAGATGCTCAATAGTAGTTGTGTTTATCATTAAAGCATTCACAGATATTTAGAACTAGACATTGCCTAAGAAAGTCGAACTCATGTATTTTTACGGATCTCTAAAGTGTAGAAATGTAAAGCTTAACCCCAAGATAGACAATAGTAACAAAACCAAAGATAAATTAGCATTAAAATGCTTATTTCTACTGGCTTAATCTTCTCCCTTATTTATTACGTAAAATATATAGATACACATACTATGGAATAGTCACACAGTGGAATACTCAGCAATAAAAATGAACTACTGATACATGGACGAATCTCCAAAACATTATACAATGTGGGAAAAGCCTTACACAAAAGCGTACATTTTATATGATTCCATGTATGTCAAGGCCTAGAACGCACTCTAATGTCAGAAAAAATAAAATGGTTATCTGTCAAAAGTGGAGATTGCCTGGGACTGTGCATTACTTCTGCCATGAGATAATGTTCTATATCTCTACAGTTTTGGTTACACAGCTGTATGTACTAGTCAAAATTCAGCAAATATCCATTTAAGATCTCTGCATTTCACTGCAAATTTTACATCTAAAGAAAAACTGTAAACAAAGATTAAACTCTAGTTGATGTGCATGTGAAAGTATTTAGGAGGAATAGTCTGCAGATTACTTTGAAACGTGTGAAAAAATAAGATATATTGGTGGATGGAGGAAAAAATGGAAAGATATGTAATACAACACTATAGTAAAATGTTAGTAATAGAATCTAAGTGGTAGGCAGGTATTTTCTGCAAAATTCTTTCTACTTGGTTGTATCTTTGAAATTTTTCACAATAAAAAGAATCACCTGTAAGACTCCACCAACCTTATCCCTACCTCCCTGCTATGGAAATAATTCTTCAACATAGCTATGAAATTAAGTTCCTCAGTAATAAATCCTGTGGACACTAGTGTGTTTTGAGACATTGACCAATTCATACTCATGGAATCAGATAATATGTGAATGTGAATATAATCAAGACCTCAATGAACCTAAAACTAGAGTATGAATAGCTAGTCTCCATGCTTACAGGGCCTGAAAAATTGATTTAAAATGCTCAGGACAATCAAACTATTTATTCACATACCCTAACTCGCCGAAATGTGAAAAATATCCACTTAAAAAAAAACTATTTGGATACCACTTTGTGTTAGGATTAGGGTGACCACTTGTTCTGGTTTGCCTAGGACTTTCCTGGTTTTAGCACTGAAAGTCCTGTGTTCCCAAAAAAACATCCAGCCCTGGACAAAACTGGATGGTTGGTCACCCTAGTCAAGACTGTTTCATTGAGTGTCACAACTCTAATTCAATATGCATCCAGATATTCTTCAAGTAATGTACCACAAGTATGAAAACAGCAATCAACAAACAGTTACAGAACAGAGAGACAAGATATGCCAAGCAGTCAAGCAGAAATAAACTTTATTTTATTCAATAATTTACAATAGGAAAGATCAAGATTATACATTATCAAGAATTCCCCCAAATCAAAGAGAAATTAAGACACAGAGAGGCAACACAAAAAGAAACTGGAGAACTCTAAATAGTTCCTTGAATGAATGGAAACTCAAGAAAGGACAGGTAAGAATAAACTATCCTGCAAATTTCATTTATGGAAGGGCTTCAGGGCCATCCAAGGAGAAGACTGTCTATTCTTCTTCTCCCTTCATCTACAGCATATCTATTCTTTCTCTGTTACAGAGTATACTGAATTTCAACTAAAGATTTTATTTGAAGTAGGCAAGGATCTGTGGCTAAAAACTGTAAAAATTGCTGAATTAGGTGACTACTGTCATCTCTTCCAATCTGAGATGCTGTGTATATCTTTTACTGAGTAGTACTTTTAAAAGTTCCTGGGTAAGAGATGATTTCTAGCCTTGAAGAAAGCATATTTGGTGAATAAAATGCTTTGTGCACAAATGCCAACTAAAGAACAGTAAATTATCAACATGGGGAGCTATTATGTTTTTAGTCAAATTATTTAAATAATATCTTTCCTTCCGTTCAAGTCCTTTGGCTTAGTTACAGAAATAACAGAGGGTAAAACAAAAAACAAACAAACAAAAAAAAGTGGTGGTTGGGGTAAATAACAGAAGTTATCATGACAACCAAGAATTAGAAGATATGGATTAGAAAAGATGATAGGTCAGAAAAGTCCTTAAGAATAACTTTGACCTGTGGGCTGTGGTTAAAAGGAATGGAGGAGGGAGGACATACAGGAATAATATGTATCTGAATAAACCCATAGATGTTCTAGCAAAAATTAGATATAGAAAAGGTTACCTGCAGGACAATTCTTAAGCATAGATTATAAGGAAAAAAAAGTAATACTTATGAGAAAGTAAATAGTTTAGGAAGTCAGGCATTTCACCTGCTAAATAAAAAATAACTCATTGGATCACCAAAGATTACCAAAAAGGAAGTATACCTTTGCTTCATGTTTCACCACTACTTCAACAACATCATTATGAGCTTTCTCAGATGCCACGTGCAGAGGAGTCAAGAATCTTAAAGAGAAAAAGCCAGACAGTGAACATATTTTCCAAAAGACTAAAATCTCAATAATATTTAATCATTAAATGTATACTTACTCTTTAGTCTTTTCATTGATGTTTGCTCCTTTTCTTAGCAACAGTTCACATATTTGCTTTCTTTTGGGATATGGAGATGCAGCAGCACAATGCTAAATAATTTAAATTGCAGCATTAATCAAGGACTATACATAACTGGTTTTAAGAACATTCATGTTTCCAATCAAGAACAATCAAGTAGTTATTTAATCTTTTTGTTTTACTTTTGACGCAACTTTGCTCTTGACTTTTGATTGAATTGCAACAATTACCAAATTCTGACAGGACCTGAAAATCCTACCTATCAGGTAATATCTATTATTAAATATTCCAATCAAACTTTACAGTTGTCCTGTATCTTTGAAAAAGCTACCATTGCTGTGATGAAAACCTTAATGTGACCAATATCCTTTTCAAAACTGTTTTGAAGTAGCATTGTGTTTATGCAATATTTTAAAGGTTAAGAAAACACCCTTGCAAAGGTTGAAGTTTCTTTACATGAAGAAATAACAGATATAGCTGGGCGCAGTGGCTCACGCCTGTAATCCCAGCACTTTGGGAGGCCGAGGCAGGCGGGTCACCTGAGGTCAGGAGTTCAAGACCAGCCTGGCCAACATGGTGAAACCCCCCTCTACTAAAAATACAAAAATCAGCCAGTCGTGGTGGCACGTGCCTGTAATCCCAGCTTCTTGGGAGGCTGAGACAGGAAAATCACTTGAACCTGGGAGGTGGAGGGGGTTGCAGTGAGCTAAGATCATGCCACTACACTCTAGCCTGGGCAACAGAGCAAGTCTCTATCTCAAAAAAAAAAAAAAAAAAAAAAGGAAATAACAGAACACTCATCAGCTCTGGATTCTGTTTGGTAATAGCACCGATACAGCTGATAAGCTGAGCAGTATTTATATCTCTCTCAACTAGTTGCTTTGGCAGAATAAGGAGCATGCATTATCTCTTTGTAAAATCAGTGGTGGAAAATGATATAATCTGGAGTTTGAGGCTGCAGCATCTCTGTCTATGATGTATCCAGGAGGAAAGGAGACAGGAAGTAGAGATTTGCCAGTTATAAGCCTAAGCCTAATATCTGCACAATAGGTGTTCAATAATGTCTGAATGATACATGACTAAACCAATGTATATATGTTAAGTTAAAACCGAAACCTGAAAACCTATAGAATAAAAGTTCTGGGTAATTTTTCAGCTAAGTTGCTCTATACATCTAAAAATACAGTACACATGAAATTTGTTCTTTGATTTTAACCTGTTGTTAATCATAAAGCTTATCAGATCCTCATGACTTTGCTGCAGATCCATTCTTTGATGTTGCTGTCACCAAAATCGTTCCTTTACCCTAAATAAAACCAATTCTGATTGGAGAACATAGTTCCTTTGGTAGGTTAAGGGTAATCATCCCAGGACATCTATCATGAGAGCACAGAGACCGGACATGGTTTTTTAAAGACTTTTTTTTTTTTTTAATCACATCCATCTCAAATTACACCCTACTCCTCTGCACCACCATGGAGCAGGGCCTATAAATCTCTGGGAACCTGTAAGAAACTGCTACTGCACCATAACTACTCACCAACACAACTCCTAGTGTGTTTTAAGGTTAATTACAAAAACGAGTTGCTTAACAGTAGTTACGACCAGAATTTTCCATGTCAGTCTTTTCATGTTTCTTTGCACAGTTTTAATGCTGTTGTGGTTTTAATTTTGTACTAGCATTTCTTATTAGTCTATAGCTTTGCTATTTTTTAAATTTAGATGTTTCTTACAAGCAGTAAAAAGGTCCAAAACGCTTTATAGGTAGGTTTCTACATAAATTTCATAGTTTACATTATGACATAAGGAAGAAAACTTCTCATAAAAGGTATTAGGTAAGTAAGGCTACCATCAGTTAAATCTGCTTCTACACACATTAACTTACTTATCTTCTCTTACCCGAAGCACATTCTGCAACTCATACAACAGGATTTACTTTCTTCCTTTTAAATTTCTACCTTTAAGTTTTTTTCTACCTTTAAATTTTAAGGTAGCCCCTGATTTTACCATTCCCTCTCTTATCTTTTATCATGTATCCCTATTAGCTCCCATTCTTTTCTGTTTTTCCTTAGACTTCTCTACTCACATCTACTTTGTCATAGCTCCACAGTTATTATTACCTCTATCAGGGAAGTAACCTCTAAAATACTTTATTCACATTCTATATCTAATTTTGAAGAAGGAAGGGACTACACCAAGTGTTTTCATCTGGATGGTGGTATTTATTTTATTTTTCATTATTTTCATTGGGTTCCAAATTTTCTAACCTAAGCATTCATTTTTATAGCCCCTAAAAAGCATTCATTTTTATAGCCCCATATGTATCACTTATGATAATAAGAGCATTACATATAATATATGCCAGAATCTGAATAAATTTTTTTTTTCTGAAGATTCTCGAACTGATAATAGCATTGCCCTCTGCAGGGTGAGGTTGTCTATTTTTTGGCACTGTTTAAATTTTTAAAATATTTGTATAGGCAGTAATTTTTTAAAACTGCAGACTCAAAAAAATGCTAGTTCTAAAAGTAGGATATTATGATTAGTTTAGCATGTTCTTGGTTATTGTATTTTAAAAACTTAAATCTGAAACATTACCAATGCCGTTTCATGTGTTTGAGGATGCTTGAAATTCACCATTTCCAGAGAGAGATGTTTTTTGATTCGAGTAACATCAGCTTCTCGTGCAGCTTGCAGCAACGAGTGGCCTTTAAATTCATCTAGATGAAGAAAAAGCATTTACATCTATAACGAGATCAAATTGAAAAGGCTTATCTAAAAGACATCTAGTATTTTCCTTGAAATTATTTTCAAAATAATCTTCCAAAATAGCCAGATTGAGGCTCTAAAGATATTCTCCAAATTTAACCCCTGAAAACAGACAGTGGTATTCCAGTTCCCCAAAGCTATGGTGCAATTGTATAGACATATGGCCTCAAGAGTATACACAGGTTTAGCCCACGGCAGATTCATGGTCTGTTCTAATTCATAATTCTCTTTGGGATATCTGGAGTACTACAATATATTCCTAGACTGGAGAGGTTTTAGAATATTTCAAGCACAAAATTTTTCCCAGTAAAGAAATAGTGATCTCTACACTGACATCATAGCTGTAGCAGACAGTGTTGCTCATACCATCAGGGAACTGGAAACTAGACAAGTTGGATATTTGCAAAAGCCACCTATGATGATGAAAAAATAAAACAGGTTTTCCTTAAGGTTCTCTTTTACTCATCAGACTTATGGAACTACCAATCATTCTTTATTATTCCAGGATAATACAAATCTAATATAAGTTGCTTGTTTGTATGCACTAATACCATATCCAAACTAGATGGTTATTTCTCACTACATCTACTTCAGCTATAGACAGAAAACCAAAGACCTTGGCCCAGGTGCCAACGAATATCAGATGTTAAGATCTGGAGACTGTTTACAAAATGGCGATCTTATGAAGCTTTAACTTCACAAATTCATAAGCTTCATAGATTAAACAGAAAAGTCATATCAAAGATGAAAACAAATCAAATGCTTTCATTTCAAAGGCATACCATCTAATAAGTCTAATACAGTACATATAAAAAGCATATAACTTGACTTGAAAAAATTAATACAAACATATTTTCTTTTCATAGCATCTTAAGTAGAAACTTCCAAACTATTAAATATGCTAAACAACAGTGGATACCCATGGCTAAGAAAAATATTCTATTATTTAAACATTTCTAAAAACAAACAGGAAAGAAAAAATGTTCAGTTTATTGATATAATATCCTACCTGAACATTCATAATTTTATACTCACATGCTAATCTTTCTTTTAACTGTGGTGTGGGAGCCAAGTCTATAGCACTTTTATTGTGACAATTGAGCAGTGTTGGGTCTGCACCATAACTTAAGAGAAGAGAACATACTTCAACCCTGTTCTTAGAAGCTGCCTCATGAAGAGGAGTGAATTGCCACAAGTCCATTGCATTTACACAGGCACCATGCTGGAGAGCAAAAAGCATATATTTAATGTTCAATTTTTAAAAGAATTCAGAATTATTCATACTGTGTAATTTAACATCATTCATGCTAAAATAGGTTATGTTTCCAAAGTTCACTTTTTAAGCCAATTATTTCAGAATTAGTATACATTTTTCCCAATGGAAAAAACAGTAGCTGACTGCTAGCCCTACCAACAAGGGTCTACTTAACTTTTCTACTTTTAAGAACAGTTAAGAATGAAGCTTTAGATTTAACCTGCATCTTTTCCAAGAACGAATGCTCCTCTTGCGGTATAGCTGACATACAGTGAAACACACAACTTTGATGAATTCTGACAAATGTATATATCTGTGATACCATCATCCAAATCAAGATACAAGACACTTTCATTACCCCAGAATTTTTCCTCATGCTCCTTTTACAGACAATTCCTGCCCCCATTCTGGCCACATGTTAGATATATCTGTTCTTCAATTTCATAAAAATAGAAGAATATAAATTTCTAATGTATATACTTCTTTGTCTAGATTCTTTCATACATATAAGGTTGCTGAGATTCATTCATGTTGTTGCACAAGTAGTTCATTTTCATTGTTGAGGAGTATTTCACAGTATACATATATCATAATTTGCTTATTTATCATCCTGTTAATGGAGATTTGGACTGTTTCTAGTTGGCTGGTTGAGTATCTCTAATCTGAAAACCTGAAATGCAAAATACTCCAAAATCCAAAACTTTTGAATACCGACATGACGACACAAGTGGAAAATTCCACACCTAACCTTATGCACACAAACTTAATTCATGCACAAAATTTACTAAAAATGTTATATAAAATTATCTTCAGGCTATGTGTATAAGGTGTATATGAAACATAAGTGAATTTCATGTGTAGACTTGGGTTCCATCCTCAAGATTTCTCATTATTTAGTATATATGCAAATATTCTCAAATCCAAAAAAAATCTGAAATCTAAAACACTTCTGGTCCCAAGCATTTCAGATAATGGATACTCAACCTGTGTTACAGATCAGCTATCATACACATTTCTTTATGAACATATGCTGTCATGGTAGATATATGTTTAACTTTATTAGAAACTGTCAGAGTCTTCTAACGTGGCTATAGCACTTTATACAGCCACCAGCAACATTTGAGTTCCACTGCTACATGGCAATGTTTGAGTTCCAGTTGCTACATATCCTTGCTAACACTTCGTATTGTTAGGCTTTTTAATTTTAGCCATTTCCAAGTAGTGGAGTTGGCTAAGTATGGACCACTGAAGTCATACAAACCAATCAAACACAAATTTCCTTCTACAGCATTCAACTAAGGTAAACCAGCTTCTTAGTCTTTCAGTATTTTTGACAATGGGAAGCTAATTTGCAGCTAATATGGCTTTTTATAATCACTACAGAACTTCTGTTGTTAGAAAGTTTTCTTCTATATTAAGTTAAAATATGCACTTTTAACTTTCATCTATTTGCCTTTGGAGCAAAAGACATCATAAAGGACACTTATCTTTCATATCAGATGGTTTCCACTTATCGTGGTGGCCCTCAACTAAATATACTTTAGTTTAAAAAATTCATTAAAAACACTTGAGGCCAGGGGCAGTGGCTTATGCCTATAACTCCAGCACTTTGGGAGGCCGAGGTGGTTGGATCGCTTGAGCTTAGGAGTTCAAGACCAAACTGGGCAACATGGTGAAACCCTATCTCTACAAAAAATAAAAAAATTAACCATGTGTGGTGGCACCACGCCTGTAATTTCAGCTACTTGGGAGGCTGAGGTGGGAGGATCACCTGAGCCTGGGAAGGTCGTGGCTGCAATGAGCCATGATTGCGCCACTGCACTCCAGCCTGGGTGGCAGAGTGAGACCCTCTCCCCCCGACCAAAAAAAAAAACAAAAAAACCAAACCAAACCGAGAGCCTAAAATAATAGATTCCAGTGTGGTTTGGGTGTGCAGAGTACAGTGTATCCATGATTATATTTGCTTGCAATACTATTCTACTATTGGCACAAAATTATGACAGCTTTTTAAGCTGTCACATTATAATTTATACTTAAATTGAGTTAATGGGTCATTTAAAAACTCTGGATTATTGTTTAAACAAGAAGTAAACATCAAAGTATTTTCTCCTCTCCCATCTTGTTCTTGTGCGACTTATTTCGTGAACTTAAGTGTCCTTGCTGACCCCATTAATCTTACTGGCTTCACCCAAAGCTTACAGCCTGGTGAGATGGTTTTGAGCCTTGATTCTATCAACTTGAATATTTGTTATCCTTCCCAGCTTCATGTTAATCTGCAAACTGGATAAGCATTCCTTCTAATTTTTTATCAAGTCAACCATAAAAGTGTGCACCACAATAAAGATAAAGATAGAAACTTCAGGCCCCACTGGAGGTTCCAACATTCCCTTCCAAGCAAAGAAATATCAGTCAACACTCTGCACAGTTGTTCAATTAATTATGAATCTATCTGACATAATTTTTCCCTCCATTCTAGCCAGATCTGTCTACTTGCTTCCTAGTACTCAGAGACTATGAGGAAGAATGTTAAGAGAATTCCCTGTTATTCTTGTGCCTGTTAGAGCCAGACCTTCATTATTTGAACACTTTGTTCAGGGATCATGTCTTAGTGCCTTCCATGGCTAGCAAATGCCCTGGTCATGGAAAGCAGTCACTGGGTGTTTGCTGTTAAATGCCAGCTTCTGCTAGCCAAAATATTTAGGCAAGTGTTGCCAACTGACTCAGCACTGCTCAGAATCTGCATTCTCAATCCCTATCTACTTGCTTTCTCCTGACTTTGCTTAACTTTACTCTCCTGGTAACTACTTACACCCTCACATTAGCTAACCCCCTCTGTAGGTATGACCTCTAGTCAGCCTTTCATTCTTATTTAGTAAAACACTAGGTCTTAGGAAAATACCACTCAGTTGTCTTTAAGTCCAAGTGTAATCTGCTTGATGTTTCATTCTTATCACATAGCAACTTTCAAATGTTCTGCTGGAGTCAAGATTCAGTTTTACAAGAAGCAAAAGCATTACTGTTACAAATGTATAACAATACAGCCATATTATAAGTTTAATATGCTACTCAGAGTATCTAATTATTATTATAAAGTTGTTTCTATGGGAAAATGTATTTCATAAGACGCAGGCCCAAAAGGAACCAAAGAGGCACTGGAAACAAGTGTCCTCTTTCTCTTCCCATAACAGCTGCTGAGAGTGGGGAAAAGTGCTGAATGGGTGCAGGGTAACAGAAGTTAAAGGGTATAGGTAACATCCTGGGATCCACTTCCAAAGATAATATATATCTTCTACTCTCATCTAAAAGAGATCAAAATAGGAAGTTTCGGACTGGGCGTGGTGGCTCATGTCTGTAATCCTAGCACTTTGGGAGGCTGAGGCGGGCAGATCACTTGAGTTCTGGAGTTCAAGACCAGCCTGGTCAACATGGTGAAACTCTGTATCTACTAAAAATAGAAAATTAGCTGGGCATGGTGGCACATATCTGTAATCCCAGGTACTCGGGAGGCTGAGGCAGGAGAATCGCTTGAACCCAGGAGGTGGAGGCTACAGTGAGCTGAGATTGTGCCACTGCACTCCAGGCTGGGAGACAAAGCAAGACTCCGTCTCAAAAAAAAAAACCAAAAAACCAAAAAAACAACAAAAAGTTTCTTGCTAGTCTTGAGAATCTGTTTGTTAAACAGCTGTTAAGCATACTGGAAGAAGTGAACCTTACCAAATGGGCCTGCTCCAACTCAAAGTACAACTGGCAAATCTTGCTATTATATCTGGTGGTTTTAACAAAATATGATTCACTAAAAACTGCTTCTTAGAGTTTTGAAACTTCACCTTTAGCTATAAATTATGGAATCACTTTATCTGCTATTCTATGAGATTTTTTTTTTTTTTTGAGACAAGGTCTCACTCTTGCCCATGCTGGAGTGCAGTGGTGTGATCTTAGCTCACTGTAACCTCCATCTCCAGGGTTCAAACGATTCTCCTATCACAGCCTCCTGAGTAGACGGGATTTCAGATGATGTGTCACAAGATGATGTGTAGCAAGATGACAGTGCTACTTTATATTTAAAAACATATGGTATCCAGGCTGGGCATGGTGGCTCATGGCTGTAATCCCAGCACTTTGGGAGGCCGAGGCAGGTGGATCACTTGAGGTCAGAAGTTCAAGACCAGCCTGGCCAACATGGTGAAACCCCATCTCTAACAAAACTTAGCTGGGCGTGATGGCGCCTGTCTGAAATCCCATCTACTCAGGAGGCTGTGGCAGGAGAATCATTTGAACCCTGGAGGTGGAGGCTGCAGTGAGCCAAGATCGCACCACTGCACTCCAGCCTGGGCAAGAGTGAGACTTTGTCTCAAAAAAAAACAAAAAAAACAACAACAAAAAATATGGTATCTTAAAAATCTCAAAGCAGTCAAATGCTGAGCTATCAGTCACCTATATTTTATAATGCTTATAAATACTTCTATTTTTTTAAGCACTAAGAACACAGAAAATAAAAAGAAACCCAGATATACTAACGTATTTCAAGTTATTTTATATAACTCTAGAAAGTAATTAGGAGAGTACAAGAGCACTAACCTTGACCAAAAGTTCAGTTACTTCATAATGACCATAAGAACAGGCATTGTGTAATGGTACCAGATCACTACAATGAGAAAGGGGGAAAAAAACCTGTTTCAGTATAGATTTCTTAGGCCTACGGAAATTTATAAATTAAAATTTATTTAATTACTTACACTTAAATAGCAAATGGATTATGTGATGTTCTAATAAAAATGTTCAAAATTTAGTAACATCCATTTGAACCCTAAGTCCTAAGAATTTGAACTCCCAAGTCTCTTTCAAATCCATCTTCCTTTATACTTCACTGCTACTGCCACTGCCTTAGTTTGGGCCTGTTATTTCTCCCTTGCACTACTGAACTAGCTCCCACCCCACTTTATCCTCCAAGGTGAGGCAGATTTTTCTAAAAGGTAAGTCTGATGTAGTTACACCTTAACACTGTGCTTTCAAGAGATGGTTCCAACTTATTAACGTGGCACACACAATTATCTGGCTCCCTCTCTAGGCTTACCCTTCATACATACCCTCTATGTCTCTACACATACTGTTCCCTGGGTATAGATTTCCCTCTCTCCTTTGTTCTGGCTCATTTCTACATGTCTTTTCCAGACTTAGTTCAAATATTGGCTCATTTTTAAAACTTTTTTGAGATCTTTAATAAGTTGAAACCCAATTCTTCCATGATGGGAATGGAGGAAGAATTTTCTCTATGGGAAGATACAGTGAAACTTTAAAATCTTGACTTCTATCTTGAAGCTTTTCCTTCTCCTTTGGGATCACTCACTAATATGCTGCCATAGCCACCATCATGCCAAACTCGGGTAAGGGATGGTCACCTGTGGTTTAGTCTTTAGTTCTGTGAGTCTTCTCTTTAAAGGTTCATGGCTTTCCTTACTATTTTTGAATATATGATTCTTCACTTGACTGAGCACCAATTTTGTTCCTAACTACCTACTAGATGCTTTCACTATGTTCCTGTATCATCCCCTTAAACTAAGAGTTCTAGGCCAGGCGTGGTGGCTCATGCCTGTAATCTGAGCATTTTGGGAGGCCGAGCCAGGTAGATCACCTGAGGTCAGGAGTTTGAGCCTGGCCAACATGGCGAAACCTCGTCTCTACTAAAAACATGAAAATTAGCCAGGTGTGGTGGCTTGTGCTTGTAATCCCAGCTATTCAGGAGGCTGAGGCAGGAGAATCACTTGAACCCGGGAGGTGGAGGTTGCAATGAACCAAGATTGCACCACTGCACTCCAGCCTGGGCGACAGAGCAAGACTCCGTCTAAAATAAAATAAAATAAAATAAAAAATGCAACAAACAAACAAATAAAAAACTAAGAGTTCTAGAAGTCAACTCAACATTTTCCCCCCAAACAATTTTGCCTCCTGTATTTCATATGTGTATCACTGGATCTAACTCATTCAGAACTTGAAGTGTAGCTTTCCTTTTATTCCTTGCTCATCATATCCATTCAACAAATCTTATCCATTCTTACACTGCAATATCTCTTGCATCTATGCCTTCATTTTCATTTCTTCTGCCACCATTATTATGGATCCTGATTATGCTTAAACCTCTAGAATGCTCACTTTCCTAACTGCTGCTTTTGCTTCTAGTCTCCTCTCTCTCCAATTTAGCCAACACACTGCTTTCAAATGCACCTCCTAAAACTTCTTTTAGAATAATCATCCCCTTTGTTTCAGATCAGAGTGAAGTTTGAATTACTTAGGCCACATACCGAGAGTCCTCCAAAACCTGGTTCTTACCTATTTCTCTAATCCTAACCTTCATTTGTCTCCTGTGTGAATCATCTGCTCCAGCAAAGCTAGTCTAGTCACTGTTTTTTAAATGTGCTTTAATGTCTGCTTTAGCAGCCCCCACTTATCCCAATTGTCTTGCAGACTAATGTCCCGCAAACTCTGCTTTCTTGAATTGAGACTTGACTTTACAGTCCAGGTCAAGTCACACCTCATTCTGAGGGATTTCCCAACCACTCCAGTCAACCATCACTGAGAGTTCCCTCCTGGGAACTCCTGCAGTGCTATCCCTCTCTGTGACTCAACACTTTGGTAGAGACCTCATTGTATTCTTAGGTATCTTTTCATGCCCTCTGAAGTGTAATGTAAACCTTCTATGAGCTGTGGGCTTAAGGTTTTATAATTTCCTGCGCCCTCAGAGCAACCTGTACATTGTTAAAGCTCAATAGATATTAATGTTATTTAATAAAAAATATTATTTTTATAAGGTTACAAAGATTGTTTTAAGAAGAGGGTAACATTAAAAAAGTCCTTGTTTTTGTTCGAATGCTTACCCTTTATCTTTAGCGTGGACATCAGCTCCATGTTGCAGTAACAGCTGTACAATCTTTACTCTGTTATATCCTGCTGCCAAATGCAATGGAGTTGACTGAAATATTAATCAAATATATTAATGAAATTCAAATAATGGTTGAATAGAATGTGAGAGAGAAAAAACCCAAATATAAAACCAGAAAATCCAATTATAACTTCATTATCTAAGTAGTTATCAATTTGGTTTTACAAAATACAACATACATATTGAAGGCATAGTATACAAGTTTATAAATTCACTATTGCATATAGGAAGCAAATAACTGTTTATCATCAATAAAGTTTTACTAGGCTTAAGAATTTGAAATACTGAAAATACTGAAACACTTAAAACATCAGCACTCTCTTCAAATATATTTCAATTTATCATAAGATAAACACATCTTTATGTTACCAGGAGATAAGCACAAACTCAGTTGCAAAAGGAAGTACCTTTCTGCCATCACTTGCGTGGCAGTTGACATTTAATGGTGTGAGTAGAGCCATCATTTTTTCTTCATTGCCACTCCTAGAATACAAAAAAAGTATTAGTAATTTGCATTGTTCATCAGATCTTTCTCAAGATAAGTACTGTAACCATTAAAAAAAAAATTCTTTTTAAAGTTTGCTTACTGTAAAAAAAAAAAAGAAAGAAAAAGTTAATGGTGAAGTATTCCTGTCACATATTTATAACATTAGTACGCACCTGGCACTTTCTAAAAGTTCATCTTTCTTATATTCACCTGTGAATTAGAAAAAAAAAAGTATAGAAATTAAAAAGAAAAATTAATGAGTTTTATGCAAAAAGATGCCCAATAAATTATAAAGTAGATAAATTTGGAAATAAATTTCCAATAAATGGAAAATAGTTCATTAACAGAATATTGTGTAGTTTAAAAACATTTGCATGAAGAGCAAACATGAAATACCTTTGCTATGGGATTAAAAAAATGATTGTTTTATATAATGAAAGGCAACCTCAACTATATAAAAACAATATGCTCAGGAAAAGGAAAGCCCAAAAGAAAATATACCAAAATATTAACAAAGTTTATCTTGGGTCATAGGTTATTGGTGACCTTTTCCTTTTTCCCTTCAAATTTCCTAAAATGAGTATGTTATTTTTATAACAGAGAAACAAAATGTACCTGCAACTTTGTTCCAAACCTAAAAATGTCCGAGTGTATTGGCTCATGTCTGTAATCCCAGCACTTTGGGAGGCTGAGGTGGGCGGATCGCTTGAGTCCAAGAGTTAGAGACTAGCCTGGGAAACATGGTGAAACCCTCTCTCTACAAAAAATACAAAAATTGGCTGGGTGTGGTGAGGCACGCCTGCAATCCCAGCTACTGGGGAGACTGAGGTTGGAGGATCACCTGAGCCTAGATAAGCTGAGGCTGCAGTAAGCTGTGACTGTGACACTATACTCCAGCCTGGGCAACAGTGAGACCTTGATACACACACACGCACACACACACACCCCCCAAAAGCAAACCCCTAAACAAAACAAACAAAACTCAATATACCAACATTATAGAAATGACAAAAGAATCTATAGCATCACTGATTAAACATAATCATTAACATCTTTATGAACCTAGATTTTTCAACACTAATATGATGCTTATTTAATGCTACTTTAAATGTATACAAATATAAAAAAGGATTAACTATGAACTTTTTATTTCTTTTCTTTATTAAAGGCTTTAACAGTACACACTTCTAGAAGTCTTTTCACGAAGAAGTCTTCTCATGAAGAAGTCTAAATTTTCTCAGCAATGGTAGAAGAAATATCACAAAATCCAGGCACAAAGCTCACAGCAAAGCCCCTTAGGCTCTTGACTTTAGATTAGGTGTGATTCTAGTCATCACAAGGTAGGTAAGAATCTGGTAAACAATATGGCTGAGTTGCTAAGAGGAAAGCACACTGACAAGGCAGATAATATGTGAAGTAGATACAACTCAGGAAATCTTGTCAATCTAAACTATAGCCTTATGCATAGCAATAGGTTCCAAGGACATAAATATGTTACAGCAGAGTACAAGTAGCATTTGCTTCATGGTACTGAAATGAGTGTGCCTAGAATCCTCTTCTGAAAAGCTAACGGAATGGCTAGTGCTTTTTGAAAGGAATTCCATCAAAAATTATTAAAATACATAAAAAAAATAGTACAGCTTGAATATCCCTTATCTGAAATGCTTAAGACCAGAAGTGTTTTGAAGTTTGGGTTAGAAATACTCAACCTGTATGTAAAGGGCAGGCATAAGTTATCTGAAAAACTCAGGGGTATTTAAAAAATATCCTGAATATACTACAGCAACATACAATTATCTATCACCCTCACCCCCAATAAGGCAACAATGACATACTTAAACATCAATTAGAAAATAAAAAGAAAGCTTTATTTTTCTTCAAGGAGAATCAAATGTCAGCTATCTAGATGTAGAAAAGGATAGCTACTGAACTGACACTATTTTAAAAATCTAGCTGAGGTCATTAATCACAGGAGGTAAATTTCCTACCTGGCAAGCTTGTTCTTTACAGGCTTCCTGGAATAACCAGAGTATACAGACTTACCAGTAAGCACTGCTTTGGCAGATGGATCTGCTAAATCCAATGCTGTCCTTCCATCTGTATTTCGGATGGTTGGCTCAGCTCCATGCTGTAACAGCACTGCAAAATAGCAACACTATTTTGAAGTTCAATGGTAATCTTAACAACTTGATTTTAGTAAATCATTTTCTCAAGAATTCTGGTCCAGCAAAGTCTCAAAGTTGTTTAAAGACCTTTCATATCTTGTCAGAATGGAAATGTTACATTTTAGATATAAAAATAATACATAAAGTATTCTATTACTTAATGCATTAAAGACACATTAAATAAGTTCCCCCTCAGTTCAGTGTAGTTTTTCCTTTGCTATTTATATAGCTGGCGACAAGTGACTAAGGATAGATAAGAGTGTGTAAGAGAAAAGGCAAGTGTGCTTGAAAGCTTGTTTTCTCATTCCAAAAGAACACTGCTTATGCTAGAAAGACTGTTCATCATGACAGAAATAAAATGTCTAAAGCTATAGATAGCCTGGGAACAGAGATCTGTAGGATTTTTAAGAAAAAAAAAAAAAAAAAAAAAAAAAAAAAAAGAAAATCACACAGGTAAATTCTTTTTTAAAAAACACAAACAAAAAACTGAATAGCTTCCTTATGCTTTCAATAAATTCTGTAAGGTCGTCAGTCATTATCTTTCTATCCTTCAGGAAAGCTGAATAATTAACAGGAGGCTGCTTGTATTTGTCCACTATTGATCCCATAATACAATGTGCTTGTAAGGTGCAAGGTAAACAGTCTAAGGAGTGGAGTAGGTACATTGAAACCAAGGTGCAAATTACTCCTTACAAGGACAATTTTTCTTTGGAAAAATCTTAACTGAGGGACATATAAATAAGGGTTGCTAGCTGAGTAGTTAGCTTTTTGAGGTTAATTACACTGAATTTTAAGTTAAAATCCAAATACCCTTAGTAGGGTTAACCTACCCCAAATCAAAACTACTACATTATAATTCAAGGCACATAAAAAGGGAAGTCTTGGCTGGGTGTGGTGGCTCACGCCTGTAATCTCAGTACTTTGGGAGGCCGAGGTGGGCAGATCAGGAGGTCAGGAGATTGAGACCATCCTGGCTAACATGGTGAAACCCCGTCTCTACTAAAAATACAAAAAACTAGCTGGGCATGGTGGCGGGTGCCTATAGTCCTAGCTACTCGGGAGGCTGAGGCAGGAGAATGGCCTGAACCCGGGAGGCGGAGCTTGAGGTGAGCAGAGATCACGTCACTGCACTCCAGCCTGGGTGACAGAGCAAGACTCCATCTCAAAAAAAAAAAAAAGAGAAGTCTTGTGTTTTGCTCTGTACCGTATTATTATTTGTATTATTATGAAGCTATTCCAGTATACTCTCTAAATAAGGAGCTGGAGGAAGACAGGCAAATATGTGCAGAAAGGAAGCTCAGCTCCTGTTCTTTGATAGGGTGAATTTCCATTCTGCTCTACTCCTATATATACCAGTGCTGTTCAACAGAAATAAAATGTGAGCCACATACATAATTTAACATTTTCTAGTAACTACATTAAAAAAAGAAACAGTTCAAATTAATTTGAACACATTTCACCTAATACATCCAAAACATTCAATATTTACATTTATATTATAATCAATATAAAATTAGATATTTTACATTTTTTTTTGTACTGAGTCTCTGAAACGTGGTATGCTTTTTCCCCTTAGAGTACCTCTCAATTCAGACATTGCAAGCCCTTAGCTACCATATTGGATAATGCAGATTATAACTATATTTGGAAAACTCTACATTATTAAAACTAATTAATTATATGTCTAAGATTCTGAGGTACCAGAGTTGGGTTATGTGGTAAAAATGATGTATTTGAATGTAGGGTAGGAACAATTTAAGATAACATACAGAAAAGGAGAATTGGGCAGAGGTAACTAGGAAATCCATTTCACATCTTTATAAATGACCTAATTTAAACTAAGTTGGTGAAGTTGACATAAATAGTGTTTTGGGATGCTGGGGACCATGAGGTCCAAATTAAGTCTAGCATAGAACACCTGGACTTTTTCTAGTGCACTGAACTGGCTTTCTATCTGTTAAGGATTTCAACTGTCCCTGTTTTATTTACATCAGGAAATAATGGAGTTAAGGTGGCAATGAGTCCAAAATCCTTGAATCTGTTTGTCTCACAAAAGTAAATACCAGGTTATACGAATTCTCAAAAAGTCTTCTCACATACTGTGTATTTTTCTTACTTATCCTGCTATTTCTATTCTCCTACAACCCTATAATTCAGTAGCATCATTTCTCACCTGGGTTACTTTACAGTTTCCTAACTGGTATCCTTGATGCCATCCATCCTACCCAGTCCCCTACCAGATTATTCTTTATAAAATACAGTCATGTGTCACTTAATGACAGGGATATATTCTGAGAAATGCATTGGTAGGTGAGTCCATCATTGTGCCAACACCAGAGTATGCTTACACAAACCTAGCTGGTACAGTCTACCAAACACCTAGGCTACATGGTATAGCTTACTCCTCCTAGGCTACAAACCTGAACAGCATGTTACTGTACTGAATACTGCAGGCAACTGTAATACAATGGTAAGTATATCTGTAACTAAATATGTCTAAATATAGTATAAAAGATAAGAAATGGTATATCTGTATAGGACATTTACCATGAATGGAGCTTGCAGGGCTGGAAGTTGCCCTGAGTGAGTCAGTGAGTGAGTGATGAGTGAATGTGAAGGCCTAGGATGTTATAATACATTACTGTAGACTCTACATAAACACTGTACACTTAGCTATGTAAGTTTATTTTTTAAAATATTTTTCTTTCTTCAATAATTAGCTTACTGTAACCTTTTCACATTACAGATTTTTAAATTTTTAAAAACTTTGACTTTTGTAATAACAGCTTAAAACACAAACACTATGTACAGCTATATAAAAATATTTTATGTCTTTATAAGCTTTTCTCTATTCAAAAAAATTTTTTTACGACTTTTCTGTTAAAAACTAAGATACAGACGCACATATTAGCTAGGCCTACATAGGCTCAAGATCATCAATATTACTGTCTTCCACCTCCACATCTTGGCCCACTGGAAGGTCTTTGAGGCAATAACATACAGGGAGCTGTCATCTTCTATAATAATGCCTTCTTCTGGAACACGTCCTAAAGGACCTGTCTGAGGCTGTTTTACAGTTAACTTTTTTTTTAAATTGCCGAGTATACTCTAAAATCACAATAAAAAGTACAGTAAATATATAAACCAGTAACAAAGTTGGTTATTATCAAGTATTATGTAGTATACAGAATTTTTATTTGCTATACCTTTATATGACTGGCAGTGCACCAGGTTTGTTAACCCAGCATCACCATAAAAACCTGAGTAATGCTCTGTGCTATGAAGTTAGGACTGCTACGAAGTCAGTAGGTGACAGGAATTTTTCAGCTCCATTATAATCTTATGGGACCACTCTTATGTATGTCATCCATTTTGAAATGGAGTTACGTGGAGCATGACTGCATACTATGTACTCTTATCAGTGTTCCCTTCCTCAAAAAATATTCAATACTCCACACTGCCTGCACATACTAATATCAAGCTCCTTAACCCGGTATTTAAAGCTTTTTATAAAGAAATCCCCACCTACCTTTTTAACCCTTTCCCCACTGGAAAGACTTTCCCTTTCCCACGGAAAGACTCCAGGAAGTAGGGCCTTGACTTGATCCTGCCAAGTCACTGTGCTCATTATCCTCTTAACACTTTCTGTTCCCTTCCACCATGCCTTTATCTGGCTCTTTGTGTATTTTATCTCCCAAGAGAATGCAAGTATAATAGGCACTTTGTAGTCCATTCTCCAAAGAAATTTAAGGCTCAGTACTACACACAAAAAGACACTCAGTAAATAGTAGATTAAATCATGGGATGTTCTTAAATATTTAAATTCAGCTTGACATAATTTGATGATATGAACAGATTAATTCAGTTCAGATTCAGAATAGTTACAACATTAGTAAAAGTCAGAAAAGTAAAGTCTTACCAATGCAAACATCAATCTTTCCTTTAATTGCAGCTTCATGGAGAGGAGTGTAATTCCAATTATCTCGAGCATTGGGGTCTGCACCATGTCGCAAAAGGAGATTGACTACTTCAGCATGACCAAAAGAGCATGCATTATGAAGAGGAATAAGGCCCCCATCATCACGTGCTTGCACATTTGCACCATTCTGAAGCAAATATTCAACTACGTCTTTCCGCCCAAAACCTAGATGAAAACAAATTGTCTACATGTAAGTGCAACAAGGAAAAGATATCAAATTAGGTAAGTGCCATCCATACTAAAATGTTTCAGGTTGAAAATTAATAACAGACTCAACAATTCAAGAACTAATTAATGGAAAGGTGATCAGAAATATATCAATAACTAACCTTAATGATAAAGCCAGAGGGACTCTCCACTAAGCAGTAGTGGTACCTAAGTAGCGCCTTGGGTGGTACTACTACTACTAATCCCAAAGAAAGAATACAAAATAAGTGACTGAAAGCTCAAAGTTCAAACGTTTCTCACTCTACAATAGAGTTCTGCATATTTAGTATGTATACATTTTCAGATGTTCAAAGTATAAAACTTAAATATGTAAATCACAACCTTATGATACAGTGACAAAACTCTTGCTAGAATTCCTTTCCCACATCTATCTCACAGAATACTTCTGCCAAACTGGAGGACTATGAGAAGCAACAAAAAAAGACGTGCTTACAGCTAATATTTGTCTATGTAGTGAGACACAGAGAGATAACCCCAGGCAAAAGTATGAAATCCAGTGTCTTCAAAGGAGTCCCTACTTTGCCACTTGCAAAATGCATATATAACTTCTTTCCATGTAGGAGGCCTCCTTTAGGTACCAACATTCCACAGTTCTGCTTAACTGCCCCCAAATCAAATAAAACAAAAAAAGTCTGGTAATTTATTTATACTGGTTCACAGATCTAGTACCAATGAGTTTCAATCTCTTATCATTCCCATATATTACTACTTAAAACCTTTTTACACCTAGTTGTGAAATGACAAGGCTTTCAGGCATATGTTAAAGCAGATGGAGTGGTCTATAATGTGTTTGGGTAGAGAGAAAGGAACTGCTCACTCTTCTGAAATTTCTCCATTCTATTTTTTTTTTTTTTTTTTTTGAGACGGAGTCTCGCTCTGTCGCCCAGGCTGGAGTGTGGTGGCGCGATCTTGGCTCACTGCAAGCTCCGCCTCCCGGGTTCATGCCATTCTCCTGCCTCAGCCTCCCGAGTAGCTGGGACTACAGGCACCTGCCACCACGCCCGGCTAATTTTTTGTATTTTTTAGTAGAGATGGGGTTTCACCATGTTAGCCAGGACGGTCTCGATCTCCTGACCTCATGATCCGCCTGCCTTGGTATCCCAAACTGCTGGGATTATAGGTGTGAGCCACTGCACCCGGCCCTCCATTCTATTCTTAAAACCACCAAGTCTGACTGTAGTTCTTCCAAGATGACCAGCAATGAGAACAGATAGGAAAGTAATGGTACAGTCTTTCTAAGGTCGATGCCTGGTTGCAGCTGATGGAAGAGCTAAAGATAGTTGAAAAGATTAACTATTTTTGTTTTGTTTTAACATTGTTGGGCTCTGTGGTCACAAAGATGAGTACCTTTATATCTTTGATTCTTCCTCCTCTCAAAGAGCTCATAATTTAAGATATGAAGATTTTAAATTTCAATACAATATAATTGCTATGTATATATAAAGTGCTACTAGAGCTCAAAGAAGGGAACTCCTAAACTAGGGGAAAGCAGAGAATGGAAGGAAAAGACTTGCCCAAGGCAATTCCAGTGATGACATCTGAGCTGAAAGCATACAGAAAAATAAGGGATGATTAGGAAAATGAGGAGAGAGAGGTGAGGGAAAGGAGATGAGCAAGGAAGGGTACTGCAGTCCAGACAGAAGAAACAAAATGTACACAGACATGGAGGTATGAAAGAATAAATGCTTGGGCTGGGCGCAGTGGCTCACGCCAGTAATCCCAGCACTTTGGGAGGCCCAGGTGGGCAGATCACGAGGTCAGGAGTTTGAGACCAGCCTGGCCAGCATGGTGAAACCCAGTCTCTACTAAAAATACAAAAAATTAGCTGGGCGTGGTGGCACGTGCCTGTAATCCCAGCTACATGGGAAGCTGAGGCAGAATTGCTTGAACCCAGCAGGTGTAGGTTGTAGTGAGCCGAGATCACGTCACTGCACTCCAGCCTGGGTGACAGAGAGAGACTCCATCTCAAAAAAAAAAAAAAAGAAAGAAAGAAAGAAAAGAAAAGAAAAGAACAAACAAATGCTCCATAACGACCAGGACACAGAATGCCAAAGTGGGCAGATGCTAGATCAGGAGTATGTCAGTCTGGCCGGGCGTGGTGGCTCACGCCTGTAATCCTAGCACTTTGGGAGGCCAAGGCGGGTGGATCATGAGGTCAGGAGATTGAGACCATCCTGGCTAACATGGTGAAACTCTGTCTCTACTAAAAATACAAAAAAAAAAAAAAAAAAAAAAAAAATTAGCCAGGCTTTGTGGCAGGCGCCTGTAGTCCCAGCTACTTGGGTGGTTGAGGCAGGAGAATGGCATGAACCCGGGAGGCGGAGCTTGCAGTGAGCCGAGACCGGGCCACTGCACTCCAGCCTGGGAGACAGAGTGAGACTCCGTCTCAAAAAAACAAAACAAAACAACAACAACGAAAAGAGGCTAAGGTAGCACCTGGCCTTTGTCCCACAAATTAGTGTTTTTCAAACTGTTTTCAGATAGCAGGGTTTTTGTTTTGTTTTGTTTCGTTTTTTGAGACAGAGTCTCACTCTGTCACCCAGGCTGGAGTGCAATGGCGTGATCTCGGCTCACTGCAACCTCTGCCTCCCAGGCTTAAGCGATTCTTCTGCCTTAGCTTCCTGAGTAGCTGGGACTACAGGTGTGCGCCACCATGCCTGGCTAATTTTTTTGTATTTTTAGTAGACATGGGGTATTGCCATGTTGGCCAGGCTGGTCTCGAACTTCTGACCTCAAGTAATCCTCAGCCTCCCAAAGTGCGGGGATTACAGGCACGAGCCACCGCACCGGGCCCAGACAGATTTCAATTAGATCTTATTTAAGATTATGATAAGTGCAGGTCATGTTTACTGCTAAATACCCAATGCCTAGTACATAGTTGGCATTCACAGAATTGCAAATTAATTGAATAAAATAAAAACTATTCTGGTTGAATCCTCCTTCTTCCCCTCACAAAGACCCCAAAGAAAATATTCCTGTATCCCTGAGCACCTCTTAGAAACAGTTTGAAAAATACTGCTACAACACATCATTAGTCACAGAATGATGTGTTTAGGGCAGTGACTATTTGCCCTTTTTTTTTAAAAGAAAGATCACCTTGGCAATTGTGTGAATAAACGAATCAAATGCAGAGATAGGCAGTAGACAGGTCCTTAAGGTTTTAGAATGCTATGTGCCATAGTCTAGGTGACAGATGATAAGGGCTAAGATTAAGACTGATTTGGTTAGGACAGTATACCCACTGGTTCATGTGAACACCCTAGGTAATATTCACATGGCTGGTGAAGCCTTCCTCCCACCCCTATTCCAGGCTTCCCAGTTCCCTTCCTTCTGGTTACCACTTTTTTTCACATACCTTGAAGTTATTTTATATACATGCAAGCAAACATCTGCTAATATGTATCTTTAAAGATAGTGTTCACATCTTCCTTTCTTAAAAATCATCTATTATTAATAATATCCTAGAAATCACCTCCTATCAGTGTTGTATATATTTTCTTAATTGGGAGTATCAAAATGTAACTAGTTCCATTCTCATACATAGTTAGGTTGTTTCCAGTCTTACTACTATACACACTACTGCCAAGGTTTTTGGCCTCCGTAATGGAAGAGTGAAGTTGCCATCAACTGAAATGGGGGCAAGGCTGCAGATGAAAATAGATTTGTGGCAGAAGATGAAGAGTCCAAGTTTTAGACATGTCATATCTCGCTGAGGGCTTATTGCTTCCTCTACCCAATTTCTAAATGCTGGGATTCCTCAAGACTCAGCTCTCTAACCTCTTTTTAGATAATCTTATCTGATCCCATAGCTTTAAATACCACCTAGATACACAACTCTCAGATTTAAATCTCCAGTCTAGACTTTTCGCCCAAATTCCAGAATGTTTACTTAATATATTTCCTTCTGGATATTTTAAAGGTATCTCAAACTCAACATGTTTCCAACTTCTATTTCCACTGACATTACCTTACTCCAACCACTATCACCTCCAGCATAGGCTCCTGCAATAGTCTCCCCTAAATAGGTCTCTCATTTCCACTTCTGTCTCTAGTGACCTTTTAAAAATAATAATATCACAGCCCTGTTTAAAATAATTCCTTGGCTTCCCACTGATGCTCTTAGAATAAAATTCAAACACTCTAATATGGCCTTAAAAGCTCCTTCATGAACTGGCCCTCACCTTCTTCTCTACTTTCATTTCACATGATTCTTCTCTTTCCCAACTATAATATACTTTCTTTCAGTTTGTCAAGTATGCCAGCGACTTGGTACATGCCACCCTTCTGCTTGGAATGCTCTTCCCTTGCACAAAGCATCCTCACTTCTACTCACTACCTGGTTTGTTTAAATGTCAACACCTTAAGAAGGCTATCCCTGACCATTGTATCTAAAATGGTCCCTTCTGCCCATCCACATTTTTTCCTATCTTCACACCATTTAGCTGGTCTATCTCCCACCTCCTTTACTAGAATGCAAGCTCCATACAACAGGGATTTTTGTCTTTGCTGTTCATAGCAGTATTTGTCACTTATTAAAATTTGTAATTGCTGCTTTACTTATTTTCTAGACTTTTTTTTTTTTTTTTTTGAGACAGAGTCTCGCTCTGTCCCCCAGGCTGGAGTGCAGTGGCCCGATCTCAGCTCACTGCAAGCTCCGCCTCCTGGGTTCAAGCCATTCTCCTGTTTCAGCCTCCGGAGTAGCTGGGGCTACAGGCGCCCGCCACCACACCTGGCTAGTTTTTTTGTATTTTTAGTACAGCGGGGGTTTCACCGTGTTAGCCAGGATGGTCTCGATCTCCTGACCTTATGATCCGCTCACCTCGGCCTCCCAAAGTGCTGGGATTACAGGCATGAGCCACCACGCCCGGCATTTTCTAGACTCTTAGTTCCATGAAGGACAAGAGCCCTGTGCATCGTAATTCATCACTACTTCCCCAGCATCCTTCAGAGTACATGGTATAGAGCAATTTGTTGATATTTGCTGAATTAAGGTATCACAATATATGAAAAGGAGTCTGAGAAATAAAACTAAGAAAGAATGGCATTGCAGAAGCCAAGTAGGAAAATGTCAAAGAGGGGAAGGTCAGCTCTTGCTGTCATCAGCCCTGACTTCAGTCTTCCTTCCTGATCACTTCCTGGGCACTGCTGATCACACTGTCCTCCCCAAGTAGGCTATCCACAGTTGCCCTAATGTATGGTTCTGCTATCCCAACCACTTAGCACCCACCTGCAGGAAATGCTTTTAGAAAAAGGCTTCTTAAATTGGAGAGTAAGAGAAAAAGAATCAAAATAAAGAAAAACCTGTAAAGCTAACTCTATAAAGTTATTTGATGTACTCAAGCATTTTAGAATAAGGATTACTATTCTTCAGCAGTAATAAGCATATCTGAAGTAATCAAAATGGTGACTCACAGGCTAACTCCCCCAGAAAGGAGAGTTAGGTGTGCACAGAAATAGCTGCAGTAAAATACCTGGCTGTTATGAGAGACAGTGTCAACTGGGAAGATATCTGTCCCAAAGGATTAGTGATCTAAAGGAAGGTCAAGTAGTGGCCTTCTGTCAAAATAAGGCTGGAAAGAGAAGAGGGTTGCATGAAATCAGAGTTAAAGAGAAAGACATTACTGAAACTGAAGTTTTAGCTGAGGCAATCGATATGGGTAGAATGGGTGAAGTGATTATATCCACATCGTTACCAACATTCCAAGACACAGATTACTTCTGTGTCAATGTCTGTATCAACATGATTCCCTAGTCATTAAGATGTCTGAAACCAGTCTGGTGACTGATAGTAGAGGCATGATTTTACAGTCACACTGTAAGGACTACAATATATGAGTGAATGTAATCTGCTATGCTGAGACAGTAGATGAATAGTCTCAGACTTTAATGTTTGAAGCCACATCTTGGGCACTTAAAGGAAATTACTTGGAGGCAGTCAATAGGTAGCTATGTTTAAAAAAAAAAAGCTGTTTGGAGTTTGGCAAAATCTTTAGATTGAAGATACTTCCTGGCTGAGTGCTGTGGCTCACACCTGTAATCCCAGCACTTTGGGAGGCAGAGGTGGGTGGATCACCTGAGGTCAGGAGTTCGAGACCACCATGGCCAACATGGTGAAACCCAGTTTCTACTAAAAATATAAAAATTAGCCAGGCGTCGTGGTACATACCTGTAATCCCAGCTACTCGGGAGGCTGAAGCAGGAGGCAGGAGAATTGCTTGAACCTGGGAGGTGGAGGTTGAAGTGAGCCAAGATTGCACCACTGCACTCCAGCCTGGGCGACAACAGTGAAACTCTGTGCCTCACCCCCCCAACCCCCAAAAAACCATACTTCCCAATCTGAGGAGTAATCCTTAATAAAATCCCTATTGTTATGGTCTCAAGAATAGTTCAAAGTACTTCTGTTAAGCACCAATTTCTGGAAGAAAAAATGCTTTGCAGGGTATATTCTGATCACGTTCTCACTGGCCAGGTAGAACATGAATAGGCACATCCTCAGAGTCAATGTCAATCTCCATATTCTAAGGATCTCTTTATGAGGAACCACAAGGCTAAATAAAGTTGGTAGTCGTGGCTGCTCAGGACACACTGTAGTTTATTTTGTAATTATGGAACAGCACTCAACTTCAAACACTGTTCTACTTGTGAAAATCCTGATGAAACCAAACACAGAGTATGAATCTACTACATAGTACTTACAGTGAAGCAAAGCAGGCCTATCTGTAAAGTATACTTGTTGACCACATTAACCATGTGTCAGTTAATGGCAGGTATTGTGTGCTGTTCATTTCAGTTTACTCAGGGACAAGGTCTGTGTCTGGCATATAGTAGGACTTCACAAACATTTGTTTAATGCATGTCTAATACTCTGCTGGAATAGGAAAGGATCCTCACAAAGAATATGGTGTTAATGATTTGTGAAAACAGAGAAAAGCAGCCTCTTGCCAAATTTATTACTTATCTAGATGCCATCAGTTTCAGCAGCTCCAGGTACTGCTTGCTAACTATGACTATTGTTAATAATATCACATTTTGCTGCTACACTGGAGACATGTTTTCATCTGAATGGTTTCCCAAAAGCTGTGAGGCAGTCAAGTCCCTACAGAGAAACCAACTTAGACTCTTAGGAAGTTTAACTAAATGCTATCCCCCTCCTGTCTTTTATAGTCCAAAGGTGGGATTAATCACTGATAATACAATTGGTCCCATACGAGATGGTGATGTCTTGCAATATCTAAAGGTAGGCTATCACACAGGGTTTTGTCCAAAGGCAAAGTTCTGGAGAAATGTCAACAGATGCCACAAAACAAAGCTCCTGTAGTCTAGGAGACTGGAAGGTATAATCAAATAGCCTTCAGCTTTCAAGCAACCTTTAGCCAGGACCCTCAGTGACAGATTTTTTTCTGAGGAATATCATTTTAAACTTCTCATTTACTATTTTGTGTTACAAGGTTTCCCTCTGTTGCCCAGCCTAGAGTGCAATGGTGCAATCTCGGCTCACTGCAGCCTTGGCTCAAGTAATCCTCCAACCTTAGCCTCCCAAGTAGCTAGGACTACAGGCCCGTGCCACCATACCTGGCTAATTTTTCTATTTTTTTGTAGAGATAGGGTTTCGCCATGTTGCCCAGGCTGCTCTTGAACTCTTAAGCTCAAGTGATACTCCTGTCTTTGCCTCCCAGAGTGTCAGGTCTGTGCCACCATGCCCGGCTCATTTTTCTATTTTTTTGTAGAGATGAGGTTTCACCATGTTGCCCAGGCTGGTCTTGAACTCTTGAGCTCAGGTGATACTCCTGCCTTTGCCTCCCAGAGTGATGAGATTATAGCCTGTGGCACCATGCCCGGGCCTCATTTACTACTAACTTTAGTTTGCTAAGATCCAGAAAATTATTTCCCACATATATTTCTTAAGAACGAAGAATACAAGGGAGAGGACTTTGCCCATTTCAACTTGGGATAGATATACTGTCTGGCCAGATTAGTAGAAACTTGGAAAAGAATGCCACGGTCTCTACGGTGATGAAATTTTGACCATCTGAATGGGGGTATACTGAAAGGAGTACTCCAAACTCTTGTTATTGAAGTCAACTGTCTAACTAAATCCAGCAAGGGCTGAGGGCAAAGGTATAGCTCAAAATCTTGATAATACATTGGGAGATTTGATAAGTCAAGAAAGATGATGAATTCCTAAATAGACTGATCTTTATTTGATACTAGGGTTTCCTGCTGATGTATGATTTATCTCCCATAGCAAAAACCAATCCTGAAAACAACAATCTATAATTGTAGTTCTAGGTGAAGAGTGTTGGAATAAATTTTGAGCATCTCTTATAACTATGATGTTGGCCTACAGCCAAAGAAGGAAATGTTACTGAGAGGTTATTGGAGGTCTCCAATAGTTATCATTTTGGGAAAAGATATGAATGGCAATCACAAAAGCTAGTATATCTTTGGTAGCTGAGCAGCTAAAGCCTTCAATTGGAGGAATCATCCCACTTTCTTGTACCAGTGAGATTGTAACTTGTTGGTCGAACGAGGCTGAAATCCTCTCTACAACATCTCTGAAAAATGCCAATTCAGCCACTGCTTGGATACTTCCAGCCAGTTCGATGGCTAAATATTGTTAAAGGTTGTCTGACCCCTGTAACCTTCCACCTGCTGGCCTTAGTTTTGACTCCCAAAGCCACACAAGTAATATCCACTCACTCTTTGTGATCCTTCCACATATGTGAAGACGGTAACATGGTATAGTCTTCTTTCATCTCTAGAATAAGCAGCACTAATTTTCCTATCTATGCTTGTGCAATAAATTCCGGATGCTCTGATTCCACTTTCCTCCTCTGAATAAAAAAAATCCCCTCTTATATTTGATTCACACAATTGAATATAATAATCCAAGGCCAGTCTAACTGGTCCTATGTATGTGGTTCAGTAGCATACTCATACTAACAGTAACATAACATACTATAAATATAAAATAAGTGTTACCTTGTTTAGCTAGGACTCTACAATGCAAGCTCCTATCCCCACTCCAAGAGTTCTAAGATTGTAAGGAATGCCACATATTTCTTTCATTTCTATGATGGGCATCAAGATGACTTTCTCCCCAAGTTTGTGTCACCTCTTCTTTACTTTTTAGAAATAAGTTCACAGAAGCAGAGTCTTCTTTACTGAAATTTGCTGTTTTCTAGGGCATTAACTGTCAAGAATTTCAGATACTTTTGCTTTTGGCAAAATTAGAGCAACAGCCATCCTACCACCAACTTGCCTCTACAAATTCTGTTATGTGTTGGAAAAAAATCATTCCTGGCCGGGTGCAGTGGCTCACGCCTGTAATCCCAACACTTTGGGAGGCCGAGGCAGGCGGATCATGAGGTCAGGAGTTTGAGACCAGCCTGACCAACATGCTGAAACCCTGTCTCTACTAAAAATACAAAAATTTGCAGGGCGTGGCAGTGCACACCTGTAATCCCAGCTACTCAGGAGGCTGAGACAGGAGAATCGGTTGAACCTGGAAGGTGAAGGTTGCAGTGAGCTGAGATCGTGCCACTGCACTCCAGCCTGGGAGACAGAACCAGACTCTGTCTCAAAAAAAAAAAAAAAAAAAAAATTCCTATCTTGTGTGTATCTGTGTATGGTCACGGGCAGTGGTAGGCGGACTGAAAAGGAAACAATTTTCAGAGTCATTTTTCTCCTAAGGAATTACTTCTTAAATAATATTTATCTAGAAGAAAAGTATGCAATCTAGTTCAATAATTAAAAAACACCTAGTGGAAGGAAAATTCCTGTTTATGCTGACTATCTTCTTCATTAACAGAATTTAACTGTCTTGGTGCTGGCAACTGATTATTCTTTTAATTGAACTAACTTTGGGGGATGAAATTAAAACAAATGTTTTCTAAACTGATTTTCATTTTCTGTGGTCTGCATGAATCTCTCAGTCCTAATACTACTTGGGAATCAAAACAAAAAGACAAAAACATGCCTCCCCTAATAAAATCTCCAAACTTTAATCAGCTAAAAAAATTTTAAAATAATGATGTCCTCCATCACCTCTAATAGCTCACTCTATGACTGATGTACAAACACAAGAAACTGCTTGGTCAGGCAGTTACATAATACCACCACCTGTGTTGAACTTCCAACAGTATGCTTGCAGGCACATTAACATGACTGATAACTCACTACCTACAACAGATTATAAAGTGTATTCTCCACATATTAAGTGAAAAGGTACCTGGATGCACTTAAAAAGCTTCTCTCTGATGAACCTAAAATTCAGATTAAATTTACAAACCCAATTTTTAAAAAAGTTTCTTATATGATCGAAGTGCAGGATTTCAAAAGCTCTGGTTCAATGAAGAACCCTCACTTCATAATTTTTATTACTCCCTTTTTATACCTTTAACTCTTAATCTGATAACCTATACCTGATAATTTGGGTAAGTTGTGAGGGGTGGGTTGGTTTCCAAAATATTAAGTCTTCTAAACTTGAACAAACAAAATGAAACCTATGTAAAAAATATGCTTTGAAACGTTGGGACAAAACTGAAGGTGGGAAGGCAGAGAAGGAACAAGGTCACTGAGGATCTAATACCATAACCTTACACCTCTAAATATTACTATTTTCAGATATGAACTCACTAATACACCAAAGTCTTGAAAGGTAGCAACTAAGATCTTTCTTGGTTATTTTTATCCCACAGATCAAGTGAACAGAGTCTAAGTAACCCTACCCTTTGGCTTACGTATCAGTTGATCGTGACAGTTTGCCAAATGAGTTGTTTAAATGTTGACTACATGGTCAAACAGGACAATCTAAATTAGCTGAAGAACGGCAGCACTTACCACCAAAATTTCGGGCAAAAAGGCTAACTAGGGTGATCTGACTGAAGTATTCTTCCTTCTCTTTCCATTGCCCACAAACTGTTTCTAGTTCTCCCACCTAGGTTCCCCAAACTTCCTTCTTTTTAAAAGACTCCCCAATGGAAATCCAACAAAGGTGCAATTGATCAAAAAAGCATACCTCCTGGTAGTATTTACATTCAAAATCCGGAACAGGTTAAAGCGAACAAATCTCCATTTGGTAGGAAGTGTTAAAGTAGTATCTGTGAAAGAGGAAATCTTTCTCACTGCTCCTTTTCTCTTCATCAGTCTAGCCCCAAAAGAACAGGAGTACTTTAAAAGGTATTCCCTGATTTTTCAAAAAATTGTTTTAAACAATCATGAAATACACAAAACAAAAAACCAGGATTGTCAGAGGTAAGAGGAGGTACTCCTATTTTCAATCACGCATGACTCACCTGAAGTTAGAAACAGTCATAATCTTTCCTACAAGTGAAAAGCCTGCATGCTTTATGGGAATAAGCTGAATATCCCATCTATGGCTCTTTTAAATTTTTCGACTAAATTTAATATGCTTATATCATAAAGTGAACCTAATAAATATTAAAATAATGTAATTCAAACGATCTAAATTTCAGAATGAAGCAAGGTTGGTCCCAACTTAAATTATAGATTCAAGCTAAAGTACTTGCACTATATTTTCTCTTATACTACCACTTTCCACACCAACTTGTGTGTGTGTGTGTCTAAGGCTTCCCGCACCCAGCCTAAGTCAGGTTTCAGTTCTCCCAAACTTGCCTATTTCCCGTTCTAGTCACTCCAGAAACTTGGTAATGATTGGTTATTCTGATAAACCAATTAACGCTAATGTGTCAACGTCCTATTAAGCTACTACTCCTAATTTACACCCTTGTATTTTACAAAGTCCTTCAAGACCCTAACCCAAATGGAACTTGCAAGTACGAAAAATTTTGGAGGTAACTGACCTTTTAAATCATAAGGTCTATCAAATACGTCCCCTACTCTTTCTGGTGTGTAGAGGCCTTCCAGGGTAACAAGACCGGAAGTTGGTACAGGTATTGTTGATACTGTAAAACAAAACAAAGCCAAAACCCCAAACCACCCCCAACACCTGGCAAAAGAAACCAAACCAAGACAAAACCAAAAACTTCCAGTGAGTGTGGCACGCACACCCCACCCCTAATCTCCTTAGTCCCCACTGGAAGAGAGCGAGATCACCAGGACCAGAGTCCTGGAGAAAGGTCGGGGGGCGGAGGAGCACTGGTTTCAGGCCTGTGGGCCCCGGCTGCGCAGGTGGGGTCTGGAGCGAGGCGAGGGGACGCTGGCCCCGGTTACCTGCGGCGAAGTGCAGCGGGGTGGATTTCCTGCCCGCCGTGTCGCGGCTGTTCACCTTCTCAGGCGTCACCAGCCTCTTGACTCGTTCCACGTCTCCGTTGCGGCACGCCTCGAACAGCTCTCGGGCGGCCGGCTCCATGGCCTCGGCCGCCGCGCTCGCGCAGGCCGCTCCCCCGCCGGCACAGCGGCGACCCGACATGATCCTGGCCGCCGCCACAGCCAGCAGCAGCGCCAGCAACGGCAGCAGGAGCACCGGCCCCGCGAGCAGGAGGGCGAGGCCCCCCGGAGAAGACGCGCTCAGGGCCCGGACCGCTCGGCTCCCTGCTGTCACCGGATCCGGCGCAGTCCCATGGCCGCGCCCACGCGCGACCCTCGCTCGGCTCCCTGCCCCCCGGCTGCCCCGCGGCGGCGGAGGCAGCACGAACCCGCCGTGCGAGTCCCGAAACGACGCAGCGGCGGAAGCTGGCAAGGCCCCTCCTGCCAGCTCCGCCGAGCCCTGGGAGCGCACGTGACGTCGTCCGGCGCGTGCGCAGTGGCCGGGCACCGGCCGGGCAGGTTTCGGCTAGCGGGGCGGCGCGAAGGGTTTGTGGGAAATGTGAGGCGAGAGGCTTCGGCGGCGGCGGGAGAAGGGGCTTCGTCCCACCGCCATCTTTGCGGTGGGTTCTGCTGAAGCCGAACGATCCTGCATATTGTCTTTTTTGTTGTTGTTGTTTTAAGCCCTGGGCTTTCGAAGCTGAACTTTCTCACTACCATTACACTGAAAAAGAGCCCTTGAAAGTTTTGCTCCGGTCTTGCACATTCTTTTGGAAGTCTTACTGTGGAAATTGTCCGTATTTTCAGCTTCCACATCCCTTTCTCCTGGGAGATTTCTTTTCTGTTTTTTTTTTTTTTACTGTGTCTCTTTTCTTTCCTCCGCAACTGCTTTGTTGTTGTTGTTGTTTCTTGTAAACCACTTCTCAAAAGTGAACTAGTTGCCGTTTAATTAGAAGTTTGGATGACCTGCCCCCAAAATAAAGGAAATCAGAACAGTCATGAAAGTTGACTCCAATTGGAGGGATGGCGCTGATCAATTACTCTTTCCACAGTAAGTTATTAGCTCAGGATTGATTAGAGGAACTTTTTGTAAATCAGTATTGTACCCGACATGCCTATAGTTTGGATGCACTGAGCATACGCATCTCCAAGAAAGTTTTCTGAGTTGTAATTTTTTTCTTTGACCGACGAACCAAAGAAAAGCATATAATTGATTTTCATGCTTAAGGTAGTGGTGTAGTTTTACACGGTAATTCCCCACTACAGCCGCTTGTCTTAAACTGAAAGAAAAGTATGCATATACATACATTTTACTTACAGAAGATGATACATGTTGACCTTTGGCATTCTGAAAAGCATCACCCCCCACCTCCTACCTTAACCTGTTTTTCAGGAAATCCAGTTTTTGTTGGGGAGTGTTGACTCACTACAGTGCTAAAAGAGGATGTACACTTTTTTGAGCATTTTTATACATATGAAATTGAAGTTATGGTGCTTATCAATAACATGAACATGCATGAACGTACCTAGGACTAGAACACTACCAATATGATGGCGTTTATCGTTTTTCTTCCATAAATCTGCTATGATGATCTATGATCAGTGATAAGTTGAAATTGTTTTGAGGCACCACAAACCACACCCATAGAAGACAGCAATCAATCAATAAATGTGTGTGTTCTGACTGCCCCACTGACAGGCTACTCTGCCATCTCCCTCTCCTGGGGCCTATCTGTTCCCTTAAACACAATAATATTGAAATTAGGCCAATTAAGAACGCTACAATGGTTTCTAGGTGTTCAAGTGAAAGGAGAAGTTGCATATCTCTCACTTCACTTTAAATCAAAAGCTAGAAATGATTCAGCTTAGTGCAGAAGGCATGTTGAAAGCTGAGATAGGCCCCCTTGCACCAAACAGCCAAGTTGTGAATGCAAATGAGAAGTTTTTGAAGGAAATTAAAAGTGCTACTCCAGTGAACACGTGAATGATAAGAAAGTGAAACAGACTTACTGCTGATAGGAAGAACGTCTGAGTGGTCTGGATAGAAGATCAAACCAGCCACAACATTCCCTTAAGCCAAAGCTGAATCCAGCGCAAAGTCCTAACTCTTCAATTTTGTGAAGGCTGAGAGACGTGAGGAAGTTGTAGAAGACAAGTTAAAAGCTAGCAGAGGTTGGTTCATGAAGTTTAAGAAAAGAAGCTGTCTTCATAATATAGAAGTGTAAAGTGAAGCAGCAAATGCTGATGTAGGAGCTGCAGCAAGTTATCTAGAACAGGGGTCCCCAATCCCCGGCCCTTGGACCGGTACTGGTCCCTAGCCTATAAGGAACAAGGACGCACAGCGTGAGGTGAGCAGAGAAGGTGGGGGGCCGGGGGGTGGCGGCACGGTGGGGATGGGCGGGGAGTGAGCATTACCGCCTGAGCTCCACCTCCTGTCAGATCGGCAGCAGCATTAGATTTTCACAGGAGCGCAAACCCTGTTGTGAACTGCACATGTGAGGGATCTAGGATGAGACTCTAATGCCCTAATGCCTGATGATCTGAAGTGGAACAGTTTCATCCCCAAATCATTTCCCACCCCCACCATGCCCCTCCACCCCCACCCCTCAGTCTGTGGAAAAATTGCCCTCCGTGAAATCAGTCCCTGGTGTCAAAAAGGTTGGGGACTACTGATCTAGAAGATATAGCTGAGATAATTGATCAAGGTGGCTACACTAAACAATACATTATCGTTGTAGATGAAACAGCCTTCTATTGGAAGAAGATGCTGCCATCTAGAACTTTCATACCTAGAGAGGAGAAGTCAATGTCTGGCTTCAAAGGATAGCTTGACTTTCTTGTTAGGGGCTAATGCAGCTGGTGACTTTAAGTTGAAGCTAATGCTTATTTACCATTCTGAAAATCCTAGGGCCCTTGAGAATTATGGTAAGTCTATTCTGTCTCTGTTCTGTAAATGGAATAACAAAGCTTGGATTATGGCACATCTGTTTATAGCATGACTTACTGAGTATTTTAAGCCTACTGTTGAGACCCATTTATTAGCAAAAAAAGATGCCTTTCAAAATATTACTGCTCGTTGATATTGTACGGGGTTACTCGAGAGCTGTGGTGGAGATGTACAAAGAAATTAATGTTGTTTTCATGCCTATGAACACAACATCCATTCTGTAGATGGATCGAGGAGTACTTTCAACTTTCAAGTCTTATTATTTAAGAAATACATTACATAAGGCTACGGCTGCCATAGATAGTGATTCTTTTGATGGACTTGGGCGAAGTAAATTGACAACCTTCTGGAAGAATTCACCATTCTAGATGCCATTAAGATTCATGGGAGGAGGTCAAAATATCAACATTAATAGGAATTTAGAAGTAGCTGATTCCATCCCTCATGGATGACTTTGAGAGATTCAGGACTTCACTGGAAGAAGTAACTGCATACATGGTGGAAATAGCAAGAGAACTAGAGTGGAGACTGAAAATGTGACTGAATTGCTGCAATCTCATGATACAACTTGAACGGAGGCTGGGTGTGGTGGCTCCCCAGCACTTGGGGAGGCTGAGTCGGCAGGATTGCTTGAGGCCAGGAGTTTGAGACCAGCCTGGGCAACATAGAATCCATCTGTACAAAAGATACAATTTTTTTTTTTTTTTTTTGAGACAGAGTCTTGCTCTCTCCTGCAGGCTGGAGTGCAGTGGCCCGATCTCAGCTCATTGCAACCTCCAGCTTTTGGGTTCACGCCATTCTCCTGCCTCAGCCTCCCGAGTAGCTGGGACTACAGGTGCCCGCCACCACGCCCAGCTAATTTTTTGTATTTTTAGTAGAGACGGGGTTTCACTGTGTTAGCCAGGATGGTCTCGATCTCCTGACCTCGTGATCCACCCGCCTCGGCCTCCCAAAGTGCTGGGAGTACAGGCATGAGCCACCGTGCCCGGCCAAAGATACAATTTTTAAAATTAGCTGGATGTGGTGGGTTGCACCTGTAGTCCTAGCTACTTGGGAGGCTGAGATGAGAGGATTACTTAAGCCTAGGAATTTGAGGCTGTGGTGAGCTGTGATCATGTCACTGCACTCCTCTACAGCTTGGGTGACAGCGACCCTGTCTCTGAAAACAAACAGAAAAACCAACTTGAATGGATGAGGAGTTACTTCTTATGGAGCAAAAAAAAAAAAAAAATTTTTTTTTCAGATGGAAACTACTCCTGGTGAAGATGCTGTAAAAATTGTTGAAATGACAACAAAGAATTTAGAATGTTACATAAACATAGGTGATAAAGCAGTAGCAGAGTTTGAGAGCATAGGCTCTATTTTTTTGTTTGTTTTGCCATTAAGTTTCAACACCCAAATAAACTCAATTTTGAAAGTTCTGCGGGTAAAATGCTATCAAACAGCATTGCATGCTACAGAGAAATCTTTTGTGAAAGGAACAGTCAATTGATGTGGCAAACTTCATTTTAGCTTCTCTTAAGAAATTGCTACAGCCACCCCAACCTTCAGCAACCATTATCAGTTAGCAGCCCTCAATATCATTGCGGCAAGACCCTCCACCTGCAAAAAGATGACAAGTTGCTGAAGGTTCAGATGACTGTTAGCATTTTTTAGCAACAAAATATATATTTTTAATTTTAAAAATTGAATTTTTAATTTTTTGGGTACATCACAGGTGTATATATTTATTGGGTATATGAGATATTTTGATACTATCACTCAATGCCTAATAATCATATCAGGGTAAACGGGGTATCAGTCACTTCAAACATTTATCTTTTGCGTTACAAACAATCCAATTATACTATTTTAGTTATTTTTAAATGTACAATTAGATTATTATTGACTATAGTCACTCTGTTGTGTTGTCAAATAATAGGTTTTATTCATTCTTTCTAATTATTTTTTGTACCCATTAAACGTCCCCCACCCACTTTGCTTCTCAGCCTCTGGTAAGCATCATTCTGCTATCTCCATGTGTTCAATTGTTTTAATTTTTAGCTCCCACATAAGTGAGAATATGAAAAGTTTGTCTTTTTCTGCCTGGTTTATTTCAGTTGACATAATGATCTCCATTTCCATCTATGTTATTGCAAATGATAAGCTCTCATACATTTTTTATGGCTGAATAGTACTTCATTGTGTATATGCACCATGTTTTCTTTATCCATTCATCTGCTGATGTACTCTTAGGTTGTTTCCAAATTTTGGCTATTGTGGACAGTGCTGCAATAAGCATGGGAGTGCAGATATCTCCTCAATATACTGATTTGCTTTCATTAGGGTATATACCTAGCAGTGGGATTGCTGGATCATATGACAACTCTATTTTTAGTTCTTTGAGGAAACTTCAAACTGTTCTTCCTAGTGGTTTTACTAATTTACATTCCTACTAAAAGTGTACGAGGGTTCCCTTTTCTCCATATCCTTGTTGGCATTTGTTATTGCCTGTCTTTTGGATAAAAGCCAGTTTATGTGAGATGAGATGTTATTTCACTGTAGTTTTGGATGAGCAAAGAAGATGTTTTTTACATTGATGATCAATGATGTCAAGAACTTTTTCACATGTCTGTTTGCCATTTGGTTTTTTGTTGTTGTTGTTTTTTGTTTTTTTGAGACAGAGTCTCACTCTGTCGCCCAGGATGGAGTGCAATGGCACAATCCCGGCTCCCTGCAACCTCTGCCTCCCAGGTTCAAGTGATTCTTGTGTCTCAGCCTCCTGAGAAGCTGGGATTACAGGCGCCTGCCACCATGACTGGCTAATTTTTGTATTTTTAGTAGAGATGGGGTTTCACCATGTTGGCCAGTCTGGTCTTGAACTCCTGACCTCAAGTGTTCTGCCCGCCTCAGCCTCCCAAAGTGCTGGGATTACAGGCGTGACCCACCGTGCCCTCTTCTATTTGCCATTTGTATGTCTTCTTTTGAGAAATGTCCATTCGGGTCTTTTGCCCATTTTTAAATCAGATTATTAGATTTTTTTTTTCCTTTTGAGTTGTTTGAGCTCTTTATATATTCTGGTTATTAATCTTTTGTCAGATCAATAGTTTGTAAATATTCTCTCCCATTCTGTGGATTGTCTTTACACATTGTTGATTGTTTCCTTTGTTGTGCAGAAGCTTTTTAACTTGATGTGATCCCATTTGTCCATTTTTTGCTTGGGCTGTTTGTGCTTCTGGGGTATTACTCAAGAAATCTTTGCCCAGTCCAATGACCTGGAGAGTTTCTCCAGTGTTTTCTTTCAGTAGTTTCATAGTTTGAAGTGTTAGATTTAAATCTTTAATCCATTTTGACTTGACTTTTGTATGTGGTGAGAGATAGGGGTCTAGTTTCACTCTTCTGCATATGGATATTCAGTTTTCCCAGCACATTTATTGAAGACGGTGTCCTTTCCCCAATATGTGTTCTTGGCACCTCAGTCAAAAATGAGTTCACTATAGATGTATGGATTTATTTCTGGGTTCTTTATTCTGTCCCATTGGTCTATGTGTCTGTTTTTATACCACTACCATGCTGTTTTGATAAGTCAGGTAATGTGATTTCTCCAGTCTTACTCTTTTGCTCAGGATAACTTTGGCTATTATGGGTATTTTGTGGATCTGTATAAATTTGAAAATTGTTTTTTTATCAATGTTTTTTAGTTTTCATTGTAGAGATCTTTCACTTCTTTGGTTAATTCCTAGGTATTTAATTTTATTTGTAGCTATTATAAGTGGGTTAATGGGATTACTTTCTTGAATTCTTTTTCAGATTGTTCACTGCTGGCATATATAAATGCTTCTGATTTTTGTATGTTGATTTTGTATCCTGTAACTTTACTGAGTTTTGTTTTGTTTTTTTGAAACAGGGTCTCACTGTGTCATCCAGGCAGTAGCGCAGTGGTGTGATCAAGGCTCACTGCAGCCTCAATCTCCTGGGCCCAAGCAATCCTTCCACCTCAGCCTCCTGAGTAGCTGGGACCACAGGCATGCACCATCATGCCCAGCTAATTTTTTTTTTTTTGAGATGGAGTTTCCCTATGCTGATCCTGAACTCCTGGGCTCAAGCAATCCTTCTGTTTTGGCCTCTAAAATGTTCAGATTATAGACATGAGCAACTGCAGCCAGCCAACATTACTGAATTTGTTTTTATGTTCTAAAAGGTTTTTGGTAGTCTTTAGAGTTTTCAAAATATAAGATCATATAATCTGCAAACAAGGATTATTTGACTTCTTCTATTCCAGTTTGGATACTCTTTATTTCTTTCTCTTGTCTTATTGTTCTACCTAGGACTTCCAGTCCTATGTTGAATTACAGTGGTGAAAGTGGACATCTTTGCAGTGTTCCAAATCTTAGAGGAAAGTCTCTCAGTTTTTCCCTATTCACTATGATGTCAGCTGTGGGTCTGTTGTATATGGCTTTTATTATGTTGAGGTATGTCACTTCTATATCCAGTTTTTTGACGGTTTTTATCATGAAAGGATGCTGAATGTTACCAAATGCTTTTTCAGCATCAGTTGAAATGATCATATGCTTTTTGTCCTTCATTCTGTTGATACGATATATCACATTGATTTGTGTATGTTGAACCATTCTTTCATCGCTGGGATAAATCCCACTTGGTGATGATGAATGATCTTTTAATGTCTTGTTGAATTCGATTTACTAGTAATTTTGTTGAGGATTTTTGCATCAATGTTCATCAGGGATATTGGTCTGTAGTTTTCTTTTTTTGATGTGTTTTTTTTTTTGGTATCAGGATAATACTGGCCTTGTAGAATGAGTTCGAAAGTATTCCCTTCTCTGTTTTTTGGAATAGTTTGAGTAGGACTGGTATCAGTTCTTCTTTAAATGTTTGGTAAAATTTAGCAGTGAAGCCATTAGATCCCAGGCTTTTCTTTGCTGGAGGATTTTTTTTTTTTTAAATTTTTTTTGCACACAAAAACAATAAACATTTTCTAAAAATACATACAAACAAAAAGATGCATATCAGACATATTAGGAAGGTTGCACATGGGAAGTCGGGGAATAGAAATGGGGGGTGGGAGTTAAAATAAATGTGAGAGGGACTTTATATGGATCAGTGATAATAACTCAATCCTCAATTTGACAAAGAAGAGGGAGAAGGAAGAGGAAGAAAAAGAAAGTGGGATAAAGGATCAGAAAGGGAGGAAAATAGAAAAAATTAGAGTATGACTCCAGGGTAGACCTGTTTTGTCGTCACTGAGTTGGTTGGTTGGTTTGTCTGTTGTATTTTTCATGTTTCGCCATGTTGGCCAGACTGGTCTCGAACTCCTAGCCCGAAGTGATCAACCCGCCTCGCCCCCCAGAGTGCCGGGACCACAGGCGTGAGCCACCACGTCCAGCCCCCACATTGCTTCTGGCCTCCGTGGTAGACCTCCGAGACGGAGCGGCCGGGCAGAGGCGCTCCTCACTTCTTCCCAGACACGGGGCGGCCGGGCAGAGGCGCTCCTCACTTCCCAGATGGGGCGGCCAGGCAGAGACGCTCCTCACTTCTTCCCAGACGATAGGTGGCTGGGCAGAGGCGCTCCTCACTTCCCAGACGATGGGCAGCCGGGCAGAGGGGCTCCTCACTTCCCAGACGATGGGCAGCCGGGCAGAGGGGCTCCTCACTTCCCAGACGATGGGTGGCCGGGCAGAGGCGCTCCTCACTTCCCAGACGGGCGGTCGGGCAGAGGCGCTCCTCACTTCCCAGACGATGGGTGGCCGGGCAGAGGCGCTCCTCACTTCCCAGACGGGGCGGCCGGGCAGAGGCGCTCCTCACTTCTTCCCGGACGGGGCGGCCGGGCAGAGGTGTTCCTCACTTCCCAGACGGGGCGGCCGGGCAGAGGCGCTCCTCACTTCGCTGGAGGATTTTTTATTATGGCTTTGATTTCATTACTTGTTATTGTTCTGTTCAGGTTTTGGATTTATGATTCAATATTGATAGGTTTTATGTGTTTAGAAATTTATCCATTTCTTCTAGGTTTTCCAATTTATTGGCATATAGTTGCTCATAGTAGCCTTTTTTTTTTTTTTTTTTTTTTTTT